>NW_027397136.1:2267346-2800717 GCF_003265705.2 Callorhinus ursinus | reverse complement strand
TTCAATTTCCTTAGTGGTTATAGGTCTGTTCAGGTTTTCTATTTCTTCCTGGTTCAATTTTGGTAGTTGATACATCTCTAGGAATGCACCCATTTCTTCCAGGTTATCTAATTTGCTGGCATAGAGTTGCTCATAATATGTTCTTATAATTGTTTGTATTTCTTTGGTGTTGGTTGTGATCTCTCCTCTTTCATTCATGATTTTGTTGATTTGGGTCATTTCTCTTTTCTTTTTGATAAGTCTGGCCAGGGGTTTATCAATCTTGTTAATTCTTTCAAAGAACCAGCTCCTAGTTTCGTTGATCTGTTCTACTGTTCTTTTGGTTTCTAGTTCATTGATTTCTGCTCTGATCTTTATTATTTCTCTTCTCCTGCTGGGTTTAGGCTTTCTTTGCTGTTCTTTCTCCAGCTCCTTTAGGTGTAGGGTTAGGTTATGTATTTGAGACCTTTCTTGTTTCTTGAGAAAGGCTTGTATTGCTATATACTTTCCTCTCAGGACTGCCTTTGCTGTATCCCAAAGATTTTGAACAGTTGTGTTTTCATTTTCATTGGTTTCCATGAATTTTTTAAATTCTTCTTTAATTTCCTGGTTGACCCATTCATTCTTTAGTAGGATGCTCTTTAGCCTCCATGCATTTGAGTTCTTTCCAACTTTCCTCTTGTGATTGAGTTCTAGTTTCAAAGCATTGTGGTCTGAAAATATGCAGGGAATAATCCCAATCTTTTGGTACTGGTTGAGACCTGATTTGTGACCTAGGATGTGATCAATTCTGAAAAATGTTCCATGGGCACTAGAGAAGAATGTGTATTCCATTGCTTTGGGATGGAATGGTCTGAATATGTCTGTGAAGTCCATTTGGTCCAGTGTGTCATTTAAAGTCTTTATTTCCTTGTTGATCTTTTGCTTAGTTGATCTGTTCATTTCAGTCAGGGGGGTGTTAAAGTCCCCCACTATTATTGTATTGCTGTCAGTGTGTTTCTCTGCTTTTGTTATTAATTGCCTTATATAATTGGCTGCTCCCATGTTCAGGGCATAGATATTTACAATTGTTAGATCTTCTTGTTGGATAGACCCTTTAAGTAGGATATAGTGTCCTTCCTCATCTCTTATTACAGTCTTTGGTTTAAAATCTAATTTGTCTGATATAAGGATTGCCACCCCAGCTTTCTTTTGGTGTCCATTAGCACGGTAAATGGTTTTCCACCCCCTCACTTTCAATCTGCGGGTGTCTTTGGGTCTAAAATGAGTCTCTTGCAGACAGCATATTGATGGGTCTTGTTTTCTAATCCAATCTGATAGCCTGTGTCTTTTGATTGGGGCATTGAGCCCATTTACATTCAGGGTAACTATTGAAAGGTATGAATTTAGTGCCATTGTATTGCCTGTAAGGTGATTGTTACTGTATATTGTCTCTGTTCCTTTCTGATCTGTGCTGCTTTTAGTCTCTCTCCTTGCTTAGAGGACCCCTTTCAATATTTTTTGGAGGGCTGGTTTCGTGTTTGCAAATTCCTTTAGTTTTTGTTTGTCCTGGAAGCTTTTTATCTCTCCTTCAATTTTCAATGAGAGCCTAGCTGGATATAGTATTCTTGGCTGCATATTTTTCTCGTTTAGTGCTCTGAAGATATCTTGCCAGTCCTTTCTGGCCTGCCAGGTCTCTGTGGATAGGTCTGTTGCCAATCTAATATTTTTACCATTGTAGGTTACATATCTCTTCTCCCGAGCTGCTTTCAGGATTTTCTCTTTGTCTCTGAGACCCGTAAGTTTTACTATTAGATGTCGGGGTGTTGACCTATTATTATCGATTTTGAGAGGGGTTCTCTGTGCCTCCTGGATTTTGATGCCTGTTTCCTTCCTCACATTAGGGAAGTTCTCTGCTATTATTTGCTCCAATATATCTTCTGCCCCTCTCTTTCTTCTTCTTCTGGGATCCCAATTATTCTAATGTTGTTTCGTCTTATCGTATCACTTATCTTTCGAATTCTGCCCTCGTGATCCTGTAGTTGTTTCTCTCTCTTTTTCTCAGCCTCTTTATTTTCCATCATTTGGTCTTCTGTATCACTGATTCTCTCTTCTGCCTCATTTATCCTAGCAGTTAGTGCCCCCATTTTTTTTTTATTTTTTTTATTTTTTTAAAGATTTTATTTATTTATTTGAGAGAGAGAATGAGATAGAGAGAGCATGAGAGAGGGGAGGGTCAGAGGGAGAAGCAGACTCACTGCTGAGCAGGGAGCCCGATGCGGGACCCGATCCCGGGACTCCAGGATCATGACCTGAGCCGAAGGCAGTCGCCCAACCAACTGAGCCACCCAGGCACCCAGTGCCCCCATTTTTGATTGCATCTCATTAATAGCCTTTTTGATTTCGACTTGGTTAGATTTTAGTTCTTTTATTTCTCCAGAAAGGGTTTCTCTAATAACTTCCAGGTTTTTTTCAAGCCCAGCTAGTATCTTTAAAGTCATGATTCTGAACTCTAGGTCCGACATTGTACTAATGTCCGTATTGAGTAGGTCCCTGGCTGACGGTACTATCTCTTGTTCTTTTTGCTGAGGTGATTTTTTTCGTCTTGTCATTTTGTCCAGAGGAGAATAGATGAATGAGAGAACAAAATGCCAACAGGTTAAGAACGTCCCCAGCAAATATACTCTATACAAATCAGAAAAGACCTAAAACCAGGGGGAAAGAAAGGGAAAGAAAGAAAAAAGAAAGAGAAAAGAAAGAAAGAAAAAAAAACCAAAAAGAAAAAGATTAAAAACCAAAACAGAACAATACAAAAAAACCCGAATATGATCAAATGTGATCAGGCTAGTGCATAGATCAGTGCCACAGATTAGATTTTGGGCGTATTTTGGTCTTTTAGAAAAAAGTGCCTCCTAAAATTTTAAAGGAAGAAAGACTTATATATGTACAAAATAAGGGTTGATACAATGAAGGGATGGAAGATGACTGTAAAGATGAAAATTATAAAAGATTTTATAAAAGGAATTGATACGATAAGAAGTTTGAGAAAAGAAAGAAGAAGATTTAAAAAAAAAAGGGAGAGAATGTGATCAGGCAAGAGACTAGAACAAAGCCATACACTAGTGATTTAGGGTATATTTTGATCTGTTAGAAGAAACTGTACCTCAAAATTTTAAAGAGAGAACAACTTATATATATATATATATATATATATATATATATATATATGCACAAAAATAAGTGTAACTACTATGAAGGGATAAAATATGACTCTAAGAATGAAAAATAATGTTTTTTTTAAAAAAAGGGATTGATAAGATGTTGGTTGAAAAAGGGAAAAAGAGAAATTAAAAAAAGTTAAAAAATTAACTTTGAAAAACTAATGAATCATGGTAAAAAAAGCCATGAATTCTATGTGCAGTATTTCCCTAGCGCTTGAGTTCTCCCGTTGTCCCTGATTGGTAAACTTGGTCTTGGCTTGCTGGCTGTTCGTGCTGATCTTCTGGGGGAGGGGCCTGTTGCCGTGGTTCCCAAATGTCTTTGCTGGAGGTGGAATTGCCCCGCCCTTGTCGGTCCCAGCTATGTAAGCTGCTCGGGTTTGCTCTCAGGAGCTTTAGTTCCCTGCAAGCTTTCTGTACAGCTTTGGAGGACCAGGGTGAAAATGGCGGCCTCCCAGTTTCCGCCCCAGAGGAGGCAAGAACTCGGGGCTTCGCTCCTCAGTGCGCCCCCAGAGAAAAGCAGTCAGTCACTTCTGTGTCCCTGGTCTCTGGCCGCACTCCGTGCTCACCCAGCCTGTGACCGATCGTTTCTATCTCTGGCACCCGACCCCGTGTGGAGTCTCCAAACCCAGCAGATCCCTGTGGTGCGCTCCCGCGCTGCTCCTCCCGGGGGAGGAAGGGGAGTCTCCCCAGCTCTGCCGTTTGTTGGGTCCCTGCTGGAGGAGCAGTGGCCCGACTGGGCCACAGATCAGTTTTTGGCAACCCCGAGCTGAGAGCCCGCCCCTCGGCTCCGTCTCTGCAGCCGGCTTCCCTGCTCCCATACCTGGGAGCTCTGCTGCACTCAGGCACCCCAGGTCTTTCTGTGACCCTGAGGGTCCTGAGACCACACTGTCCTGCGAGGGTTCCACCTCCCGCTTAGCCACTGGAGCGACGTCCCTCCGCGGAGCTGGCTTCTAAAATTTCCGATTTTGTGCTCGGGGGCTCTATCACTTGCCAGAAGCGGCCAACGGGGGCCCCCTCCCCCTCCGTCTATCCTCTCAAATATTGCCTCAGATTCACTTCTCCACACGTCCTACCTTCCAGAAAGTGGTCGCTTTTCTGTTCAGAGAGTTGTTGCTACTCTCCTCTTCGATCTCCTGTTGAGTTCGTAGGTGTTGAGAATGTTTTGATCCCTATTCAGCTGCATTCCTGAGACCAGACAAAATCCAGGTCTCCTACTCCTCTGCCATCTTGCTCCGCCCTATTTTTTTATTTTTAAAAGAATTTTTTATTTATTCATTTGAGATAGATGAAGAGAGAAACAGAGAGCAGGAGCGGTGGGGAGAGGAAGAGGGTGCAGAGGAAGAGGGAGAAGCAGACTGCTTGCTGATCAGGGAGCCCGATGTGAGGCTCGATCCCAGGACCTGGAGATCATGACCTGAGCTGAAGTTAGGCACTTAACCGACTGAGCCACCCAGGCGCCCCAGTAAAAAGCTTTTAATATAATCTTTTTTTTTTTTTTTAAGAATTTATTTATTTATTTGACAGAGAGAGACAGTGAGAGCAGGAACACAAGCAGGGGGAGTGGGAGAGGGAGAAGCAGGCTTCCCGCCGAGCAGGGAGCCCGATGTGGGGCTCGATCCCAGGACCCTGGGATCATGACCTGAGCCGAAGACAGACGCTTAATGACTGAGCCACCGAGGTGCTCGCTTTTAATATAATCTTGAGATAGGAAAGAATCTTTCATTGATATAACAAGAACCTTAAAGAATTAAATTTGTGTATGTTAGAAAATACAGTTAATAAAAGTTAAAATGATAATTTGGGATAAAGCTTTCTGATATATGGCTAGACTAATACATAAATATTGTTTCTAAAACAATAAGAGGCTAGAGGCCCTTGGTACCACCTTTCCTTTCTCATTTATTCAACAAATATCTTTTGAGCCTCTGATATGTATTTGATCCTGGGATAATCATGGGGTATACATTTTTCATGTCAACACACGTGGTCTTTGCCCTCCTAGAATTTAAAAATCTGGTGGGAGACAGTAAATTGATAATTATGAGATGAGCTACATGATTGGGTGGAGTCTATTATGTTGGGGGAAGGGATTTCTGTAAACTGGATAAGCATCTTTGAGGAGGTGCCCCTTAAGGGAGATCTGAAGAAATACAAGGAGAACATCTTGCTGAGCATGGATAAAATACTTTCCTGAAGAAAGGGTAACAGTTTCAAAAGGCCTCATGGGAAGGAATTTTGAGGAAACAGCAAGATGGCTAGAGGGCAAAAGTAAATTGTATAAGGTGAAGGCTGGCATCAGATGACAGGTTGAAGAGGTAGCCAGGGCCAAATACATTCCTTTCATTCATCAGATATTTACTGGGCACTAACCATGTGCAAAGCAGTAGGGAAATAGCAGTGAACAAAACATGCCCTCTAGGAGAC
This sequence comes from Callorhinus ursinus, assembly GCF_003265705.2. Classification (NCBI taxonomy): domain Eukaryota; kingdom Metazoa; phylum Chordata; class Mammalia; order Carnivora; family Otariidae; genus Callorhinus; species Callorhinus ursinus. The sequence continues at coordinate 2,795,114 of NW_027397136.1, read as the reverse complement.
AAAGCACTTGCCTTCATGATCCTTGCAGGTAATGCAATTGTTATATTCAAAGTGCAAGAAGAGTCCTTTCCAGTGTTTAATCAAGGGAATGTTAAGATCTGGTTTGCCTTTTACAATTTACTCTGGCTGTGTTGAGAATGAATGGGGGAGGGAGAGTCAAGAGTGAACAGGGAAGTCTAATAAAGAACTTAACAGCTCTAATCTAGGTTAGGTGAGTGGCGACTTGAAATGACCATTGCACATTGTATTACTAGTGGATCAGTAAAGTCAAGAGGAATTGTGAGTTGGCAACACCAAGATATCCATAGGTTTTATTTATTGGACTTTGTCCATCTTTAAAAAAAAATCAGTATTTCATCAGTTCTAAGACTCACAGTTTTTCTTATTTTAACAATATGGAATTGAGTTAAATCTTACCTTTGGTGGCATCTTACAGTCTGTCAGCGAGGCATTCATGCTGGATTTGTTTGCCTGTGCATTCACAGTCATATATCTATTCCTTTTGTTACCACTTTAGGGTGTGAGCATTGTTGGTATTTCTCATGTTAACTTTAATTGTTGATCAGTATGTCATCAGTAATAATCATGTAGTGAATTAGCATTGAAACCAAAGTTCCTGGCATAGGGAAAGTTATAAAAACAGTTCAAATGATACATAGTTAAACTTTGGTTAAATAAGTAAAAGAGAACTCTTATAGTCAGTATAAAATAAAAATTTTGAATGATAAAGTTTTGTGTCATAATTTATTTGGAGGCATTTCCTCCCTTTCTTTCCACTACATAAAACAGTGGTATGTACTACAATCAATGGCATCTTGGATTTGATGAAGTACTATAACATTAAAATGGCATTCATATCCAGGAGCATTTGTGATTAGTTTTCCATTTTGTTTTTTGAAAATGATTCTGTAGTGAAAGGTAAATATTCTCCCAAATAAAAGCCAAAGAAGAAAAAAATAAATTTAAATTAAGCATCATATTTTGTTTGTACTGAAATTACAGTTTTATGGGACTACTTATTGTTAGATCTTATATTGTTTCCTGTAGTACTTTTCCTTTGACTGATAGAAAAGTGAAGACATTTATTGGACAAATATTGAACCTCAGTCAAGACTTGTCTTGGTCAGTGCCTGGGGCTTGGGCATATAGAGTTTTAATAAGCTTTATAGGTAATTCTGTTATACGCCAGAGTTTGAGACCCAAGTTTGGGTTCTCCTTCTGTTGGCAGAACATACCTAAAGTTGGCTATGGTTGGATCTGCATTCCATATGCATACCAAACATTATCTGTAGGCCAAATAAATAATATATTTCATACCTATATATGCTCTGAATTTTAGAAATGTAGATGCTGTTGTGGTAAATAAAATATAAATTTGTTTTAAAACATTACATTCATGCTAGTTTTTGTGTCTATAATATTTCAATCAGCAAACCTTGTTAGCATAACTGCTATCATCTAGGGGTTTACAGAAATGTTTGAGGTTAAAATCTAACTAGTATATCTGAGGAATGCCTATTTTTGTCCTTGGCAGTTTTAAGGTAGAAGCAGAGAAGATAGGAGGGAAAGAAAGAAATAAGAGAAAAAATAGAAACAGACAAAGCATAGGAAGAATTTTAAGAAAGGAGGGGGTCCCAAGTTTGCTGCTTTGTGAGTGATTTTGGAAAATACGGACAGTGGCATACCATATTCAGGTTATTCTTCCCCTTTTCCTTGTATCATGTGTGCCCATTTCCATTTTGACAAGATCACGTTTTCTCAGAGTAATGCCATTACTAGAGATGGTAAAGGGTTAAAATATAATGGTTTCTGACACAGAGAACCACGAAGATTCTTTCTGCTTATTCTCCCCGTCTTCTTTATTCCTGTCTCCTCTGTGTTTTGAGTACAGTAAACCCAGAACTTGTGTAGAGGATTGAATCTGTGAAGGGGTCTCACAAGCAACCTGGAGCTTCTACCCTTGAACCAGGGGTGCTGGGGCTAAAACCTGAAACTCGAAAGAAAGAAATTTCAGACATAAGTACTACTTTGCAGTCACAAATACTCCTTTTTCTCAGTTATGTAAGTAAAAGTTGACTGACTTTTTAAAAGAAACTACTTAAAAGAGAAAAATAGCAAAATTCCTAACTTGCTTGGTTTCTAACTCTAGATTAGTCATTATTCTCTGGTAAATTAATGAGAGGAAATGAACACTTTTTCTGTTGTCTCCCACAGTTGACAGCCTCACAAGATTACAGATAATCCTACCTGTATTTTAATTGTTTCATTTCAGGCCAAAGGAGTGAAATAGAGCGAGCAAGTGGAATATTCTAGTTCTTATTTTTATTTGAATAGTACATTCATTTCTATTTCCTGTCTCCTCTCTCAGTGCATGCATGAGTCAGAGGCTTGATGTACTCAGTGGGAGAGGGGAGTTTATCAGCTTACTGACTGCAAGATGTATTCATAATGAGTTTTAATGTGTAGGCCTCTGAATGGAAATTTGTTACAAGTGATAGGCTTGGAAATGTCTTAATAGGAAAACTTCTGCCTGTGAATGGTTTAAAATGCATCCTAGTTCCCTAGCAAAGGAGGATTTTTTTGTTCAGATGGGTTTGTTTTCTTTATGTTTTGCTTACATGCTTGCTAGCATTTAAAATTATTACCATTTAACCTTAAGACATTTGGAAATCTACCTTATTTGGAAAGAAGTCAGATAAAATTAGTTCACTATCTGAATTGTGACGTATTTCTTTTTTTTTTTTTAAAGATTTTATTTATTTATTTGAGAGAGAGAATGAGAGACAGAGAGCATGAGAGGGAGGAGGGTGAGAAGGAGAAGCAGACCCTCTGCTGAGCAGGGAGCCCGATGTGGGACTCGATCCCGGGACTCCAGGATCATGACCTGAGCCAAAGGCAGTCGCTTAACCAACTGAGCCACCCAGGCGCCCAGAATTGTGACGTATTTCAAAGAAATGCAGTTTTAATGTTTTCAGGTTGATACAGAAATACCAAATGAAAAATATAAAGTATAGGTTATAGAATTTTATTAATAGATGAAGATAATTTACAATTAGTAGGATTCATTTTATTTTTGCTTATACTTTTAAACGTTTTACACTCATTTTATTGAGTAAATATTAAATATCTGCTGTGTGGCCAATTGATTATCTTGCTTACAGTGTGGAGAATAGATTAAATGTGGACAAACTGGAGGCTCAGAGGAAGCTGAAGAGTTTGTTGTTTTAATGTAGGTGAGAGATTGTTATGGCCTGAACTAATGTGTTGGGATTTTGTCCTGGATTAGTGTGTTCTGGATTTGACTCTCTTCCTTAATGAAGTGTTTTGCCTTGTGAAAATTAATTTAATTGTGGATTAACTTGATCTTTAGAAGACTTGCTTTTAAACGCTGTTAGGGTTGACAAAGATAGCCTTTCCCCTTTCAGGGCTAAATTAACTTTACTTTTAAGACTTGGCTTTTCTGGTGTCTCTACTAAATGCCTCTGATGTTCTCCTTGCTTTGGCTATTTGGAACTAGGATTTTTCCCAGCCCCATGTGAGTTCAGGTAGTTGCTCAACTCATAGCTCTCTGATACTTGTTCTGTCGCTAGTAATTGTTTCATGTGGAGTCTTGCCCAGTGCATGCACACTTAGGGTTTGGCCAAAGACTCAAAGGGACCTGTGTCAGATTAGGCACTGCTGCTTTTATGGATAACGTTCCTTCTCTGTGATATTCTGCTCTGCACATTTCTGCTGTCTTAGGAATCTTACCCATTGATCCTTCTTCTGAGTTCTGCATGACGGCTATCTTCTGTTTGGGCTTCCTCTCCTTGCTTCACATACAGAATAGCAAGTCTGGGCCATCAGTGTTTGTTTCTCTTCTTTCAAAGGATCACAGACCTATGCCCTTGTTTTCCAGTGTATGAAAACAGTTACTTCGTGCATTTTATCTAATTTTAAAATAGTTTACAACAGGAGGGCCAGTCTTCTATCCATTATGGTCAGATCATGTTGATTTTGTAGAGAGTGAGAAGTAAATGGGAAACTCACTGAAGGATTCAAAGCAGACTAAACTGTCATAATTTGTTGATCCTCTGTGAAGATTACCCTGGTGCTCTCTTGAGAATGGACAGAGGAAGTGGAAGGAAACTAACAGCTGTCATAGTAATCTAGGGTTCAGCTGAACTGGAAATGGAGTGAAGTGGAATAATTCAAGACATACTTTGAAGATGGAGCAATCCCTGCCTCCTGTTTGAATTGGTTGTGGGAAATGAAAATCTGGGAAGAATGAGACACTGGTGTTTGGCTGAACCACTGGGAGGGTGATGCCATTTAATGAGATGGAGAAGACTCATCTCTCATCACACTCATCAGATGAGGGGCTAGATTAAGGAAGAGAAAAATCAAGAGTTTTGTTATGGACAATATAAATTACCTATTAGACATCTAAATAGAGATATCAAATGGGCAGTTGGATAAATGAGTCTGAAATCAGAGCAGAGGGCCTAGGAGTTCACTTGTGTTTCAGATGAAGTTTAAGCAATGTTATGGATTAGAGAGTTTAGATGGCAAAGAGAAGAGGGTTTAGGACTTGTCACCTGGTCACTGTAGTATTTAGGGGTCTAATTCAGAAGGAAGAACCTGCAAAAGAAAGAGAAGAAGCACTTGGAGAGAAAGAAGAATAGGAGAGTGTGGTGTTTGTAATAGTCAAGAGAAAATGTGTGTATAGGAGGGAGTGGCCCACTGCTTTGAATGCCTCTGAGAGTTCTAGGAAGATGACGACAGAAAGGTGTCCACTAGATTTGGCACCCTGGCATTCATTGGTGTTGTGGATGAATTGTTTGAATGGAGAGGTAGAGAAAGAAATAACTTAAAATAATTAAATTAAAGCAACAGTCTTCCATTGTGTTACTGGGGAGATCAACTTTGGGAGACTGTTGCTATAATCCGGGCAGAATCTCTAGGAGGGCTGGAGAGACTGGGTACAGAAGTTATACGGCCAAAACCAGTCTCTAGTCCATCATGCTCCTTTATCGGTTTGGGGAAGACAGTGCTGCTCTTGGTGCAGGGCACAGACACAGCAGCTTGTTTGGCTGACACTACTGACACTGCTCACTACCTTTGGAACCTCTGCCATTCCTGAGACTGGGAGCTTGAGGTAGCTGCTGCCTCTGCCACTCATTGCCAGAATTGTCACTATTCACGTCCCCAAGTCTTCTGTTAAAAGATTCTGGTGGAGATGAGGTCTTGTGTCTGGACTTTAACTGCAAGAAAGGCTGGGGAAAAAATATGTGGCATTTTTAGCTTTTCTTGTGGAAGGAAGACTGTCTTAAAATGTGGAATCCCCAAACATAAAAGGGAGATTAGATATCATGGCAAGAAAGAGTGATAGATGTCCACTACAAGGTTAGATAAATAGATTTTGCAGGTTATCCATGGAAAGGTAAGACAGTTGACTTTTGAACAATGAGGGGGTTGGGAGCTGACCCCTCTATAGTCGAAAATCTGCATAGAATGTCTGACTCTCCCAAAACTTAACTACTAATAACCTACTATTGACTGCAAGCCTTCCTGATAACATAAATGGTTGATTTACACATAATTTGTATATTATATATATTATTTACTGTATTCTCTAGGTGAGCTAGAGAAAAGAAAAAGGTATTAAAAATCATAAGAGAAAACACATTTACAGTACTGTACTATATTTATTTAAAAAAATAATATATATAAGGGCGCCTAGGTGGCTCAGTCAGTTAAGCATCTGCCTTTGGCTCAGGTCATGGTCCTGGGGTCCTGGGATGGAGGCCCGCGTTGGGCTCCCTGCTCAGCGGGGAGTCTGCTTCTCTCTCTCTCTCTGCCCCTCCCCCCGCTTGTGCTCTCTCTCTCTCTCTCTCTCTAATAAATATAAATAATAAAATCTTTAAAAAAAAGAAAAAATAATACACGTATAAGTGGACCAGTACAGTTCAAACCCATGTTGTTTAAGAGTCAACTGTAGTTGAATCTGTGGGATTGGGGAAGGGCTACCTTGTATGGTTGGTGTGCACATTATTCAACCAAACAAGAGCTGAGATCACGACCTGAGCCAAAACCAGGAGTCGGATGCTTAACCAGCTGTACCACCCAGGCACCCTTAAAAGATATATTTTTGTTTGTAGCTTACTCCAAGTGGTAACAGTGGAGATGGCAAGGAGTGCTTACATTTTGGATATATTTTGAAGGTAGAGTTAACTGGATTTCCTGATTGACTGTGGCTTGAAAGCAAAAGGAAGGCATTAAGACTCAGATGTTTCACCTGAGTGACTGGAAGGATGGAGCAGGCTTTAGAGCACCACCAAGAGTTTACTCTTGGGCTTGAAGAGTTTGAGGTATTTGTTAAACGTACAGATGGGATAACTTGTTGAATATTTAAGGCTGGAGTTAGGGAGAAAAGTAGCAGAAAAGGTGGTATATATTAATAGTGGTTTGCACTGTAGTTTCAGCAGCCAACTGGTAAATGTGGATGTTCAAAAGTTACTGGTTTTTAAACCGTTGACTTTATAATTTAGAACTTTTGTCAGTTATTGCCACTACTCTTTGAGGAAGAGGTAACTCAGTGAAGTGTGCAATTCTGTTTTCTGTTTTCTCTCAAACCATTCTTCCTGGCCAGGCAAGAATGAATAATTTAAGTGAAAGGTATAATTAAAGTATTACACATTCCTTTTATTATGGTTAAGTATAGTTCAGATGGAAAGTATTCATCTGTGTATTCTCCGGGATCACTAGAAGCTATGCCAGGGTACTTTGGAAATGTTGACTGATTAAGTCAGAGACATTCACACAATCTGACAGGAAATAGCCTGACGTGGTCTGATACCTTTACTGTGACCCTTGAAGACCCTAATTGTGATATTACTACCATAGCTTCCTTTCTTCCTGATTCTGAACTCACTAAAATTTAGATAAAAAAGAATAGTTATGTTTTTATGACATTTTGTAGACGTGAACAACCTTATCTTCTTTTTTCTTTCTACTTGTCACCCCACTAGAGAGAGATTTTCATCACAGGTAGCGAGGTTGTTACTCTGGGGTAGATGCTATAGAAAGGATGTGGTTAACACAAATGCTTTCAGTAGCTCTGTGCAGTGCAGACTGATTGTGACTGCTTTTATTTCTCCTTTTAAAAAGGGAGTATTTCTGATCTCCCTTTTGGACTGTTTGGAGTTCTGATTTATATGTCTTAGAGTTATGTGGAAAATTGACACACCAGTCTGGGGTTGCGTTGTAGTTTCCATCTGTTGTACTGATTTCATCTGTGTGACTAATTTTAAATAGGTGTTCACTGACAGGGACTCTTTATGCCTGTATGTTTGACTCTTATACTTCCTTAGCCTGAATGCAGCCTGTGGGTTTTCTGACCCACTGGGGAAGGTCTGGTGGACAGGGATCAGAGTGTCTTGTAAGGCTGGGGTAATCATCTTTTTTACACAATTACTCCCTCTCCCCGTCCTTCTCTACCCTCCCTTTAAGAAAAAACGAGTGAAAAGGAGGACACTTACTCTCTTTTTTGCTTCTCTTGTATAGGAGATGCATCGGAGATTTGAGAATGCTCCTGATTCTGCCAAAACAAAAGCTCTGCAAACTGTTATTGAAATGAAGGTAAGTAAGAATCTACAAGAATCTTGTGAGTCACTTTATACTTTGAAGTGATTACAGACTTTCCTGTGTGAGTTTTAGAAAGTGATGTGTAATAATATTTCACTTATTTTATAGATTGAGAAGACATAGTAAGATGATTAAAAGGACACTTTAAAAGAACTTCAGTTTTATTCCCTTTTAGTTATAGATCATAACTCAAATGGGACCAAAAAGGCTTGTCCAGAATTTCTTTAAATGAGCTATGCTTAAACCTTTTGATCTCAGGACCCCTGTATTCTCTTAAAATGACAGGCTCATTCATTCATTTTTAGAAAATGCCTGCCTAATACTAAGTTTAGTAGCCATAGTTTGTCAGTTGTTCTTCCAAGTAAAAATGATGTTCCATGAAAAAACTACCTAATGCAGCTTGCAACTCAAAGAGGCACACAAGTGCTATTCCGAAGGAACAACTGTCGTACTTCAGTGGGCGGATATGCCTAGCTCCTTCCCATTTCATCACACAGAATATTAAAAAGATATGTTCCTAAGGGTTGTGACTAATTAAAAGTAATAAATTTTACTGCCTCGTTAGGGGCATTCTCCAGGGAAGCAGTCTTCCAAAAATTTTATTTCTAGGGGTGCCTGGCTAGCTCAATTGGCAGAGCATGTGACTCTTGACTTCGGGGTCATGAGTTCAAGACCCACATTGGGCCGAGAAAGCTCTCTTAATTTTTTTTTTTTAATTTCTGATATTTCTTTCTTTTTTTCTGTGAGTGCCTGACACTGAAGAGTACAGTGACTGCTGGTATGGTTTGGTGCCACTGCCTGTTGTCCTAAGACACTAGCAGTTTTTCCCCACTATTGCTTATATACCTTTAGTGCAAATGTTAACACAGTGGACAAGGCAAATAAAGTCATAGTATTATTACGAAAATAGTTTTGACTATGCAGACTTCTTGAAAAGATCTGGGGGGATCCAGGACATAGAACATGGACCATACTTTTGAAAAACGCTGCCTTAAGTTAATGAATAGTTAGAAATCTTTGGGCGCCATGTTATGTTAAGAGCTTGCCTTCTAAATTCCTTGGGTCCAAAATTTGGCTTTACTTGAATCAGTTATATGACACAGAGTAAGTTACTTAACCTCCCTATACCTCAATTTCTTTATCGATAGGAGGCGGTAATAATATTGCTATCCTGTAGGTTGTTTTGAGGTTTAAATTAGTTTCTTCCTCCTCTTTCTCCCTTCTCTTGCCTTCTTCCCCCTCCCAACTTTGAATAGTATCTGGCATATTGTAAACTGTTAGCTGCTACTGCTATTATTATTTTGATGAACATCATAGTCTTTCTTACAAAAGCTGAAAGACTCTTACAGATAAGGACCTCTCTCTCTTTCTTTCTGTTTTTTAGCTTCTTCATATTCCCTAAAAAGTTTGACATTTTCTGCTTTTGGGTCTTTATTTAATATTTGGTTATACAACAAGAATATTGAGTTATTGGTATATAGTTTTATCTAAATAGAGGCTTCTCAAGTACAGTTTTAAGAACTTTTCTCTGAATTTAAATGATTTCCTCTTAAAATTTTGTGTATATCTTTATTTCCAATGGGGAAAGGATTTACCAAACAAATTCTAAATTAGAAGAATTCTGGGTTCTTTGTAGTTAGACAGTTAGCAATCTTGTACATAATTCTGTAAAGAGCCTTAAAAAGGTTCCATTGTGTTCCCATTTCCCACAAATCTATTTGTACATTTTATTTCCTGAGCCCTGTTTAAACCTAAGAATAAAACACATGAATGTACCTGTGTTTCCAAAATCATGTTACTCGCCTTTGGATAGAGTAGGGAAGTATAATAGTATTAATTGGTAGTGGATCTGTGTTAAGTTGTGTTAACCTTCAGCCATTTGGTTAAGAAGCAAGAGATTCTGAGATTCTGGTGGCCCAGTTGGGTCCGGTGGATGCTTTGCTGAAATCACAGCTGAAATAGTTGAGTTGCTGAGAATGTGGCGTGAGCTTGAGAGAATTTTGAAGGTCTAGAGTAGTCTTGGGAGGAAGAGGAAAGGAAGATGATTGATAGACCATTAAAGAGCCTACCTGTCTTCAAGGTGATGTAATTTTCTTTTCTCTTCCCTCTGCCTTTTCTTCCTCCTCTTCCTCCCTTCTTTTGCCTTCTTCCCCCTCCCATCTTCTCCCTCTCCACTCCACTTCCCCTTCCTTCTTCTCTAATTTTTTTCCTTTTTTCTTTAGTAGTGGAGGAACAGGGAAGAATTAACTGTACTGCTCTAGGTGAGAGTTTTGCCTGGTAGATAATGGCAGAACTATTGGGATGCAGATGAATTGAGCATCATGGTGAGAGAGTAGTTTGCATGATCAGTACAAGAATGTAGTGTGGATAGGAAGGAAGAGAATTCAGAGTGGACTGACAGGTTGGGAGAAAATGTGACAGGGAAGTGGAGATCTCTGTGAGGTTTAAGAACAGCAAATAGAAAATGATGGTGCAGCAGGCCTGGGGAGAGAGTCCTGGGTGATTTTAGGATCCAGAGGGTAGTCCTATCAAGTGGATAGCTGAAATGGAGTGGTGGATGAGGTCATTGGAATTTAGGACATTGAAATCCCAGGATGATTGCAGGAGTGGCATTTGAAGGGAAGATTGATTGTGAGCCAGGTGCCAAAGATGTTTTCAAATGGCGGGGAGTGATTGGGAAGTCCCTAGATGGCAGCAGCGAGGAGGGTAAAGTAAAAAGGAGTGTGAGCTGTAAATAAAGGGAGGGAGCACTTTTCCCCTGCTCTTTTCTGGTACTGGGGCATTAGTGACCTTCATTGGAGAGAGTGCAGGGAAAGTCTGTCCTTTGGGGAAGTCAGTTTACCTTGGGATAAGGAGACAATTTGGGGGGAAAAAAGGTGAGGATTTGAGAAATTTAATAAGGAACAGGGGATTCCAGGAGGCTCACTGGAATTGGGTGATTAATGATGGGAAACCCAGGGCTGGGGAAGTACAGAGTAGTAAGATGATAAGGAATTTATTTACTTATTATTATACATTCTAGGAATAACAAACCTTGTTGGAAGGACTATCCTCACTTAAACTCAGTCTGGTTGAGTTGGTGCTAGGACAAGTTGAGCATATCAGACATTGCTTTTCTGGCTTGATTTCAGTGAGTAGCCTGGCAGGTCTCTTATCTGGGCGGTCAGTGGCAGCCTCTTGACTTTCACAGTTATAGTTTGGTCCCTTTTGGGGAGAAGCTTTTATGGGACATGATTTGGTAGTGAGGGTGCTGATTTGGTCAAGAGCTGCCTCTGTATTTGTGTTGGAGTTAGGGGAGAAGATGGATAATGTTTCTTGGGGCATTGTGGGGGCTTTGTACAGTTAGAGGTTGTCTATGTGATGTGTGGAGCTTGAGTTCATAGCTGGAAGCAATTTTGTCTTGTGTGGAGTACCAATGGTACTAGAAATACAGTCCCTTTTTCCATTGGCCCTTTTTCATCACCCCCCCCCCCCCCGCCCCACTAATGTCAGAGGTCAACCACCTTTCATTTGCAGGTTAGTCCCATGCATATGCGTAGTATTTTAGTTATTCTTAAGGGACTACATCCTGATTTTTCCAGGAAAATGTATAGTAATCTTAAAGGTGAATTTTCAGATAGTACAATGAAAATAGTTTACAGGCATACCTTGGTTTATTGTGCCTCACTTTATTGTGTTTTGCAGATACTGTATTTTTTACAAATTGAAGGTTTGTGGCAACCTTGCATCAAGCAGGTCTTTTGGTGCTGTTTTTCCAACAGCATTTGTTCACTTCATGTCTCTCTGTCACATGTTAGAAATTCTCCCAGTATTTCAAACTTTTTCATCATTATTATATTTGTTATGGTGATCTGTGATCAATGATCTTCAATGTTACTCTAGGCCAATTAATAACCCTACAGTGGTCTCTGCATATTTAAGTGAAAAGAGTCACATGTCTCTCACTTTAAATCAAAAGCTAGAAATGATTAAGCTTAGTGAGGAAGACAGGTCCAAAGCTGAGACAGGCTCAAAGCCAGGCCTCTTAGACCAAACAGCTGAATTATAAATGCAAAGGAAGAGTTCTTGAAGGAAATTAAAAGTGGCTACTCTAGTGAACAAATGAATGATAAGACAGTGAAACAGCCTTATTGCTCATATGAAGAAAGTTACAGGGGTCTGGATAGAAGATCAGACTAGCCACAATGTTCCCTTAAGCCAAAGCCTAATCCAGAGGGAGGCTGTAAGTCTCTCAATTCTGTGATGGCTGAAAGAGGCGAGGAAGCTGCAGAAGAAAAGTTTGAAGCCAGCAGAGATTTGTTCATGAGGTTTAAGGAAAGAAGCCATCTCTATGACATAAAAGTGCAAGGTAAAACAGCAGGTATGGAGGGAGAAGCTGCAGCAAGTTACCCAGAAGACCTAGTAAGATCACTGATGAAGCTGGCGCCACTAAAGAACAGATTTTCAATGTAGATGAAACAGTTTTCTGTTGGAAGAAGATGCCATCTAGGACTTTCATAGCTAGAGAAGTCAGTGCCTGGCTTCAGAGCTTCTTGTTAGAGGCTAATGCAGCTAGTGACTTTAAATTGAAGCCAGTGCTCATTTACCATTCCAAAAATCCTGGGGCCTTAAGAATTATGCTGAGTCTGCTCTGCCTGTGCTCTGTAAACAAAGCCTAGATGGCAGCGCATCTGTTCACAACATTACTGAATATTTTAAGCCCACTGTTGGGACCTACTACAGAGAAAAAGAGGTTCTTTTCAAAATATGACTGTTTATTGACAATGCACCTGCTCACTGAAGAGCTCTGATGGAGATGGACAAAGAGATTATTGTTGTTTTCATGCCTACTAACAAAACATTCATTCGGCAACCCATGGATCAGGGAGTCATTTTGATTTCCAGGTATTATTGTTTAAGAAATGCATTCGTAAGGCTATAGCTGCCATAGATAGTGATTCTCCTAAAGGATTTGGACCTTCTGGAAGGGATTCACCATTCCAGATGCCAGTAAGAACATTTGTGATTCATGGGAAGGGGTAAAAATATCAATCTGAATAGGAGTTTGGAAGAAGTTGACTCCAGCCCTCCTGGATGACTTTGAGGGGTTCAGGACTTCAGTAGGGGAAGAGCTGCAGACGTGGCAGAAATAGCAAGAAAACTAGAATTAGAAGTGGAGCCTGAAGGTGTGACTGAATTTCTTGAATCTTATGCTAAAACTTGAACAGATGAGGAGTTTCTTATGGGTGAGCAAAAAAAAGTGTTTTTTTAAGATGGAATCTACTCCTGGTGAAGATGCCATGAAAGTTGTTGCAATGACAACCAAGGATTTAGAGTATTATGTAATCTTAGTTGATAAAGCAGCAGCAGGGTTTGAGAGGATTGATTCTAATTTTGAAAGAAGTTCTGTGGGTAAAATGCTGTCAGACAGTATCACATGCTATAGAGAAATTGTTCATGAAAGGAAAAGTTAATCGATGCAGCAAACCTCTTTGTTGACTTATTTTAAGAAATTGCTACAGTCGGGGTGCCTGGGTGTCTCAGTCGTTAGGCGTCTGCCTTCGGCTCAGGTCGTGGTCCTGGGGACCTGGGATCGAGCCCCGCATTGGGCTCCCTGCTCAGGCGGGGCGCCTGCTTCTCCCTCTCCAACTCCCCCCTGCTGTGTTCCTCTCTCGCTATGTCTCTCTGTCAAGTAAATAAATAAAATCTTAAAAAAAAAAAAGAAAGAAAGAAATTGCCACAGTAACTCTAAATTCAGCAGCCACCACCTTTACCAGTCAGTACCTATCAGCATGTAGGCAAGTCCCTCCACCAGCAAAAAGATTATGATTTGCTGAAAGCTCAGATGATAGTATTTTTTAGCAATAAGTTATTTTTTAAATTAAGGTATGTACATTTTTTCCATAATGTTATTATATACTTAATAGACCATATAAACATAACTTTTATGTGCAGTGGAAAACCAAAAAATGTATTTGACTTGCTTTATTGTGGTATTTATTTAAATGCAGTGGTCTGCAGGTGAGCCCACAATACCTTCAAGTTATGCTTGTATTTATTTTTTATGGGCCAGGAGATTAATTGTGGCTCACTATTTTTTTTTTTTTTTAGGCTGTGGTAGAAATGGGACGCACCCACCAATTTCAGAATTTAGGTTTAGTGTATCTCTTGATTGCATTACTTCAGTGCATTTAATTTTGAACTAAATATAAGTTTAATTTGAGTAGATTTCTAAAAAAAGTTTTTGTTGTTATATTTTTAAAGGTAACACAATGCAGGACAAGGAGTACATCTCCCTTCTCTCCCCTGAACCTAAAAATTGCTAGTGGTATTTGTCTCATGATAAATCCTTTAACTTTTATCTGCATGCTCTAAGAATTATGATAGCAAGGAATGTCATTCAAGAAATCTTTGAGATAAAGTGCAAAGGGAAGTAATTTCAAAATTACTTTCTAAAGGACTGGTTTCTCTGAAGTTCCAAATAAAATAAAACTATACTTAATTTATGCTTCTACTTTATTTCTTAGGTGAATAAACATATACAACTTTAGATATAAAATTTTCATTTCATGTAGGAATTTTTCTGTAATTGACATCTAAAGTGATCTTTCTGCAATCGATAACATCTAAAGTAAACTAGGGGATAAATTAGATACTGTGACAAGCAAAACCAAGAAATTGAACATAGAGGAATGTTCTACTGGGAGGTGATATTTGTGGAGATGATGATTTATAAGGACAGTGATTTTTTAAAAAAAATTATTACAAAATACTTAAAATGTAGAGAACTAGAAAATAAGTAATATGATAAACTGTAATTGTTAGCATAATTATTCATCCCTTTGTTATTTTTACAATGGGATGCTATAAAATCTTTATTATTGCAAATATAGTTACACACATTATTGCATAAGTCTTTGAAACACTTTTACTCTTTTTCTCCCTCCTTTGGGAGCAGAAATAAACCTTTTAGGGATCACAGTAGAATGATAGAGTAACTAGGAACGGTTTCTTTGCTAATATTACAAAATTTTTCCCTAGAAATTTGTTGACCATGAAGTACAAAGAAACTTTAACTAGCTTTCCATTGCTTCTACTTTTTTTTTTTTTTTAAGATTTTATTTGACAGAGGGAGACACAGCGAGAGAGAGAACACAAGCTGGCAGAGTGGGAGAGGGAGAAGCAGGCTTCCCACGGAGCCGGGAGCCTGATGCGGGGCTCGATCCCAGGACTTTGGGATCATAACCTGAGCCGAAGGCAGGCACTTAACGACTGAGCCACCCAGGCGCCCCTCTTCTACTATTTTTTAAAGATAATTCTCTCAACTTTAAATGAGAGGGTACGGACTTGAGGAAGAGACAGAGGAAAAATCATATTCTAGATATGAACTGTCCTCCTTTCACCCAAGTGGCCATAAAGGATATAATTTAGAAGCAAGGCACCAAATGCTAGACAGCAGTTTTCCTGCATATTTATCTTTATTAAATTCACCATCTGTAAAGACTGAGTTTTTCAACTTCTCTGATTCTTTGTGAATACTTTAATGTCTTTATCTACCATTATCTTCAGGATTCAAAAATTTCCTCTATGGAGCGTGGGCTCCGAGACTTGGAAGAGGAAATTCAGATGCTGAAATCAAATGGGGCCTTGAGTACTGAAGAACGGGAAGAAGAAATGAAACAAATGGAGGTCTATCGGAGTCATTCTAAATTTATGAAAAATAAGGTAATGGTGTGTGATACTGTAATTTTTAAAAGAGTTTTGAGAAATTGATGCATATTTCTATTTCCTTAGTGATGATGAAGAACTTCACATTGTTTTATCAGACTTCAGGAAGGATACTTAGAATTCTTTCAAATGCAACTTCCCCAGAACTAAAGTCAGAATTACCCATGTATCGTTATTTCAACTTTTTACTTTTAAAAGAAAAGCTGATATGTGTTGTCACAGTTTAAGATTTATATCTATCAGTACTTCTGAGGTGATTTAGTAGAATTATATCCAAATTGAGTTTTTCTCACTCCATGAGACACCAAGTTCTTTAACTCTTGTGTAGTATTGTAAAAGTCAAAACCCTAAGAGGCTGAACCCAGTTCCCCCACTTTTTTTTTTTTTTCTGAAATGGCTTAAATAATATCCTATTTTCCCTTCAAATACAGTTCCATAAAGAAAAACCCTTTGCTCTATCCCTTGGAGAAGATGCATTTGTATCAGGTTTATTGTTTCCCGTGTGCACTTCAAGATTCGTATCAGCACAGCATGTCAGTCCATATTTAGAAACTCAGTCACAATATTTTTTCCTTAGGTCCACAGCCATCTAGTTTGATTCTATAAGCTATTTAGGCAAATTGGAGGATCTAGTTTATTATAGTTATCAATTTGCCAAGTTTGTTTTGGTTTAATTAAAAATCATAATTGTGATTATAAAATATTGCTAGAAAATAAGTACCCCTCGTATCCCAATTGTATTAGTTTCCCAGTTTCTCAGAACAGAAAACTGTAGAGGAATGATACACAATTTTTCTAACTCCCTCTCCAGTTTCTGTCTTCCTGCTGTGGACTCATACCTGGCATAAAAGTCAGTAGAATATTCCTTTATTATTTTAAGAATCTGTTATCAGTGACTACTGAAAATTTGTCAGTTTTAGAACTTAAAAATTCACATATTCAAGTTTCTATTAGTTTGTATTTTTCACCCTAATTTGAGAGGAAAATACACTATAATACAATCTTTGCTTTCCATTTGTTGATTGGCACATTTAAGTCCATTAAGAAACCCCTGTGAAAATAGAGAAACTATCTAGGGTGCTTTGAAGAGGGAATTAAGGGAACAGATTTGATTGTGTTATATAGGTTATTGTTATTTCCAGTTACTGCTCTGGCTGAAAAGCAAATAATAAGACCTAAATTGACACATAAGTGAAAAAGAATAACAATGTCGTGACAGGTAGAGCAACTGAAGGAGGAACTAAGTTCGAAAGAGGCTCAAGGGGAGGAGCTGAAAAAGAGAGCGGCTGGTCTTCAGGCTGAGGTCTTTGCCGTAAGATTTACTCTTTGTGTGCAGCGATCCCACAGTGGGACCCTGCTAGCTCTGGCTTCTGGGTGGCTTATACTTTCGTTTTCCGGTTGGCAGCTTTGCCCAATACTAGCACTAACCAGCCTGCTCTGCTCTTTAACCGACTCCTGTTCACCAGTTTGACCCATATGTCACTTTGTGTGCAGTGAGCCCTCACTTGTTCTGGTTCTTTATTGTTGCTTTTGTCACTGTATGGATGGTACTTCCAAGAGTGTTTTTTTTCCTTTCCTTTTGTAGATACTTGTTGATTTATATGAATGGTGATCTCTGTTTCTTCTTTGGTATAAGAATATGCAGATGTTCTCTGTTCTAGTGATTATTTGAATTTGAAATTCTTTTTCTTTTTAAAGTAAGGTATAATTGATTTATAACTATGTATTAGTTTCAGATTTGCAACATAATGATTTGAGATATATATATATTAAAATGATCTTCACAGTAAGTCTAGTTAACGTCCATCACCATAGTTACAAAATTTTTTTTCTTCTTTTGATGAAAACTTTTAAGATGGACTCTCTTAGAATTTGAAATTCTTGAGTAAAGAGCTTTAACTTCATATGTATTATCTTTAAGTCTCCATTAGGTGATTTTCCAACAAATGTTCCTTTTTTTAGAACAGATGTGTAGAAAGTGATTTGCTTATTTAGAGTTATCTAGTAAATTAGAATTAGCCTGAAACATAAAGTCTCTAAATCTAGTTTAATCTTCTGTCTAAAGAACTTAAGATTCCATTTCAAAATATAATACAAAAATAATAGAATAGCTAACACTCAAGCACTTATAACCTGCTAAGGTTGGTATATCACCCAAGCCCAATTTATAGATGTGGAAACTGAGGTAGCCAAGTGGTGCTCAGGTGATGTATCTGGTAAGAGGCAGAGCTTGATTTTTACACAAGCAGTCTGGTTCCAGAGCTCGTGCCGGTGAGCCCTTCTGTCTTCTGCCCTGTACTCCGCCATGTGTGCGTATGTCACACCAGTGTCAGGAAAAACTGCTTCTGAACATGATTGTGGGATAAGACAGGAACGCAGCATTAAAAAAAACCACAAACTTGTGCTAATTTGATGTTTTTGCTATTTATGGACCCCTTTATAATACAGGTAGTAAAGTGAAATATTTTTCTAAAAGGGACTGATTTGGTTTATGGTAACTGTATTTTCTAGAGGAGTAGTTGATGTATAACTTTACTTTTTTTTTCTTAGCTATTATAAATATTTCTTTGTTGTGTCAGACAACAGGCTAAGCACATTCCATACATTATTTTATTTAATCTCCAAATAGTACAGTAGCGACTGTTTACTTTCTCCATTTTACTGATTAGGAAACCAAGGCTTAGAGAAGTAAATACTCAAAGACACACTTATCCTCAGGTGTGAGTGACTACAAAGCCTCGTGCTCCTAACTTTTATGGAAAATGTGTGCTTCTAAACTCTGCTTTCCATTTAGAATATTTTTGTCCCTTTCTCAGTCTTTATGGTCAATATACTAGTATTTGATGATTCTTTAATAAAGTAGATGATGAGGAAACAGGGATTTTATACTTATTTTTAACCATGTGATTGGAGGTAATCTTTAAACCGTAGTAGTTCTTTAGTTGAGGAAGTGATAACATTTTAAACATTTCTCCTGGATATTCATTCATACAACAGATTTTAGAGCAACCTGTATGTTAAGGATGGAATAATATAAATATGTACTTTTTATTGGAAAAGGGATGTCATGAAAGATGCCACAACATTACAGTATGTGGTAACTCCAGGGTATATATTTATATTACAGGATGAAGATAGCTGCCATTTACAGTCATCTTCCATTGATGTTCTAAGTATCCTCAAGTAGTTTGCATACAGTATGCATATAGAAATATTTGTGGAATGAGTGAATAACTAAATCTGCAAATAGAATTTTCATGCATATGAGGAAAATGCTTGTCTTCCTGCTAACAAGAAGAGTAAATGAGACATTTATTTTTAGCACTCCTTAAAAGTCTAATTTTAATTAAAGTAATATTTATTTCATACTTCCTCATGGGAAATTGTTCTTAAATTGTCCCTTATACCTAAGATTATTACAGTAAAAATACTATAGATACATTCAGTGAAAAGAATACAAAGAACTTTCATCAGTAATACTGAAATTACTGACTTGTCGGTCAGATTTATACTTCCAATAATTAATCTGTTAGTGCACAGCTGCCTTGCTAGGCAGGATACAGAATAGAATGTAAAAGCAAATCTGATTTTTATTTGGTGCACATTTAGAATAAGAGACTATTTAGAAAATGCTTAGAAACAACAGTAGAAATGTAAATGAGATGTTTGAAATAAAAATTTTTTTTAAGTTAAGATGATAGAAATTTATGGGAGAATGAATGGCACCTCTTGACTTACGGATTACTCTGTCAGTAATTCAGATTCAAATTACACATGTCGATTCTTACAGAATGAGTCTTTATGCATTTAAGTCATATACTTTTTTATCCATTTAGTTGGTATGATGTTGTAGATGATATAACTTTGTAGGTGGAATTTTTTTTAAGGTCAGTATCCCTAACTCATCAAAATTATATGATTTCTAAGAGGCACAGGTTTATAATGCCTCATAACAAAAAAGGTAGCTTTTTAAGATAAGGATTTTATGTAAACTTTTGCTTGTGAATGAAAAAATAAACAGTATACCAGCAGCAGCTTTTGAATTTAACTTTAAATAGCAATGCTAGGATGTTTTCTTTTTCCCTTCTGTTTTACATCTACACTAATCCTGCTTTATGTTTTAAGAGGTCTGACTTAATAAAATGAAAACTGTTTGATCAGCACAGTGGTATTCAGATGCTTCCTGTCATCTCACAGTAATCTAATTGAATTGGGATTTTTCTCCCTCTATTCTTTTTCTAAGGGATTTTGAAGAGTGTTTAGGAGACACAGTACATGAAACCTGGAATTTCCCTATTGGCGGGGGGAGGCTGGGTGGTCATCCAAGATTTGATGATGGAATAAGATGAATTATGTTTTGTCATAAAACTAATGCTATATTTAGTTTCATGTTTTGTGACTCGGATCTGTCAAAGATCCAGATCAGAGGTGATTGTTTCATTTCTTTTTTCCTTACAGTGTTTTATTTTCTTCTCTAGATTGGTCAGGTGAAGCAGGAGCTGTCCAGAAAGGACACAGAACTACTAGCCCTACAGACAAAGCTAGAAACACTCACAAACCAGTTCTCCGACAGTAAGCAACACATTGAAGTGCTGAAGGAGTCCTTGACTGCTAAAGAACAACGGGCTGCCATCCTGCAGACCGAGGTGAGAATTCTGGTATTGGCAGGGAGTCACTTCCTTGCACCTTTTCACGTGTATCGCCTGTGCTGTTTTTGTTATACTTGGATTCAGGAGATATGAATAATGTAATGAATAATTCTTTAGCAGTGTGATCATACCATACTAAAACTATAACTGTCTTGGTTCAGTTCTTAGATCTAACAAATCTGGTGCAGTTTATGTATGCTTTTAATTCTTTGAACGTTCCCTAAGTTTGTACTTCTAAGTATACTTTGACATTATGAAATGTTGTAAAGATAGTTATAAAAAAGAAATCCAAATGAATCTTTTGTTCTCACCCATGATGAATCTTCTAGTCATGAATGGCAGTGAGCTTGGTTACCTTGTGTTTAGATTATTAAGTGTTCTTAATTTTTGATATTATGTCTAGCTTTATGTAGGCAAACTGCAGAATCTAGAAATTTTCTAAGTAGATCTTGTTTTGAACTACAGATCATGAGACAGTGTGCCTTCATATCCTGTTTGAAAATGAAGTTAGTATTTTTAGAAATAGCCTGTCAGCCCTGATTATAGGTAGGAATACCCTAAATAATTCCATATAGTTGAGAACTTATCGTATTTGTAATGATCAAAGAGAAGGAATTGATGATGCTATTTGGATTTATTGCCCTAAATATTTTTTTAAAGGTCTAGTGAAATAGGGAACTTAGGTAGAAATAGGTAAACAGTTCTGCTTTATAGAAGAAAACATACAGCATACAACGTGGATTAGTTTTTTTTTTTTTTTTAATCTTTTTCTTTTAAAGAACCAGATGGGTAAGTAAGGGCATGCTTGGATGGAAAAGAGGAATGAGAAGTAAAAAGAATGCATAAAAACATTATAGACCCAGAAGATGAGAATCTTCAAGTGAGGAAGAATGGGGAAATGACCAAAACTCTTTCATGTAATATTTTATTTTTGTAGTTTGGGACTTTGTTGAAAATGAGAGATTTGGATGATGTATTGGTAATTTTCCTTACAACTCAGACTTTTTCTGTCAATCCATTATCAGGATAGCAATCTCATTCTACCTCACAGGAATATTTTAGATAAAACTTAGGTTTTGGCTCTGGGGTCATAGACTGAATTTGAAATTCAGCTTTACCACTTACTACCAGGTTAGGTGATCCTGGGCGTGTTATTTGACTTCACTGTGCCTCACTTTCCCTCCGGCTGTAAGATGAAGAGAGTAGGAGTGTCTGCCTCATCGGGCTGTTGTTAGGATTAAACTGGCTTATTGGACACAGTAAAGCTTTTGTTATTGTCATCACTGTAGCTATTGATGTATATAAACTGAAAGTATTAAGAGAACACAGTTGGTTTTCTTTTCATTGGCATATATTTTATTTAGAAGATCTGCTCTTTCATATTTTTATTCAGCTAGTTTTATGTTCATCCAGGGAATTGCAAATATAAAATTATCTGGAAACTGTTACTGCAAAGTTACTAACTTATGCCTTTATTAGAGTTTTTTGCCCCAGTCGCTGGTGTGCATGCAGTACTACAGAAGGGTCAGAAGAGGGTGCCAGTGTTTTGGAGGTGAGCCTACTTCCAAGTTTAGGACTGATGGCGTTGGCTAGAGGTGGCAGGTGTGTGACTCAGAGAATCAGGCAGTTGGTTAATGATAATGCAAACATTTAAAAGCTTGTCACAGTCTAATAAACGACTTTTTTCCTCTTGGCAATCCATCCTTTTCTTTGTACCCCTCTCAAATAGTGTTCTTATTCGCTAGGTCTCACACAGATGGGCTTGTGATTGATTTCTTGTACCAAAGAGAGTAAAGACTGTATTTGTGGTCATTCTTGAATGGTTCTTATTTGTTTTTAGCCACGTGGGAGTAACTGAGTTTCAGTGATTACCCCTATAAGTCACTAGGACAACTGCTCAAATATGACCATCTCATCCTAAAAAGGTAATACTGTAAAAGCCAACAATCTTTTGAGTATAGGATAATTATATGAATGTGATATGGTGATTTATTAGTATGTGCTTTTTTCCCCTCAAATTACTCTGGTGACATTTGACTGGGGTCACTTTTTCCAAAACATCTTTCTCATGTTAGAGCCCAATAAAAGGCAGTTTGAACCAGCTCTATGAAAATTCTCACGTATTTTTATAATTTGCTCGTAACTGATATTGTCCTCATCTCTCCAGCTCTCCTAGACTTTGATCTAACTCTCACATCGCTAAATTAAGCATGTATGAAAAAGAACATGGATCAAGGAGTTTTTAAAAATCCTTTAAGGAAAAATGGGATGTGGGAAAAGACCTGATTTTCTTCGTGTTCGTGGTCCAGGGAATGAGGCCCTTTTGTATTGGGCAGTGTACAATATATAGTATTTCTGGAATTGCTCCTATTTTATGAACATTTCTTTTAATCTGTTGATCTTCACAGAGGTGGTTTGGATTAGTACCATAGTGGTTAAAAGCATGGGCTTTGGAGTCAGACCTAAATTTGAATGCAGTTATCTATGTTTATTAGTATGTGACCTTGGATGAATTACTTTACCTCTTTAATCCTTCGTTTCTTCATTTGTAAGTACCAACTTCCTATGGTTGTTGTGGTTAGAACAGATGTTTAATTATGTAGCTCTTATCTGAATTTAGAGGGAAATATTAAATATCAGTGGGTTTCAAATTCTTTTACTTACCTTAGAGTTTATAAACACTTGTATTTTATTTGATCTCTGCTGTTTTATGTGATCCTCAGATTAATAGTATGGATTAGGCAAGATAAGTATTTTGTTTTGTTTTGGTTTGGTTTTTTTTTGCTTTCCTTGTGGGGAGTTACGTGAAGCTTTTAATTAGCATATGACTTTTGGTTGGCACTTAGGGCCAATCTCACTGGTACCCCAGAACTTTCAATATTGGTTACAGTATTTTCAGGAAATTTTCTATTTTATGCCCATTTTCTTGTTTCTAAGTCTTGATGACATACTGTGGACCTACCAATGAATTTATTTTTTGTTTGAGTTCTCAATGTGCAGAGCTGATATTGTCAATAAATTAAAATAATGGACACCTTACTGCCTCAAAGTAGTACAATTTTTTCTTCTCCAGCACATTGAATTTTAGAATTCTGTTTTATTATAGGTGAATACTATCATCTATATCTTACGAACAGAAGTGGTTCTTCTTTCATGGCTGATCCAGCACAAAGTAAAGAACTGCCATGGATCTAGGATATTTAGGCACTAGAGCTTGGCTGTAGGTGCACTGGAGCATGCACCTTTTACTTGCATTCTCAACCCAATGCCCCAGTATGCTGTGCTCTTCAAGCTGGAGCTTTGACTTCCTCAGCACAGTTAGAGTTAGCAATACGTCCTTTGGACCAAAGTGCATTTTAGAGACTAGTCTTTCCATAATTCATAAAACATAATCGATAATACCTGATATTGGATGCTTTCTGTGTGTCATGCAGGGATGTGTACTTTCTTTCATTTTCTCAGTTAATCCTTGCAGTAATCTTCTAAGAAATAAGAATTGTCATAACATTTTAAAGATGGGCACACTGAAGCTTGGAGAGATTGAAGTTACATGAGTTGTTGAGTGATTACCTGGGATTCAGAATTTGATCAGTTGAAACTCCAAAGCTTATGTTCTTGGTCATAATGCTATAATGCTTCCCTGTGAGGAATCTGAATATATGTGTATATATGAAACAACTTCTCAGAATAAAAGAGGATTTGGCGTCATGAGGTGGTTTGGGTTATTTTTCAAATACTGTTTCTCTCTTATTGTTCTAGGTGGATCATTGCTCCATCACCACTCTGAGCAGTGCTTAGCCTGTTACGAGTCATGGGGTAGTGGTGGGGGCAGGTGCTGTAGTGTAACATTGGTGTGGTGTTCAAGCCAGCTTGTGAAGGTAGCCTGATTAGCTTCTGAGTGCCCCCTTCTCCTCCACATTACCTATACCTGAGTAGAAGATCACCTCAGAAAAAGAGTGTTGGCAGAGTAGAGATATATATTATTACACTAGAGGCTCTCAGATTTGGGGGCTTCCTGCCCACCACCACCATTCCCCCAGCTCCGAATGGTGAGTTGGCACTGTTCATAGTGGTGGATGGGGCAGTGTCTTATTTGAGGAGATGCAGATAATGATAAGCTTAAGAAAATGACAGGAAAATATAACTGTAAGTATGGCTGATAATATGCTAGGGGAATAAAACAATGTATAAATTTCAAATCTTAAGTATAAAACTCAATTTATCTATTGGAGAATAGAAAAAAATAGGGGAGGGGGTGGGGAAAAATAAGAGGTATGTAGACACCATGAAAAATGTTGGCCAAAATGGTATGAATAATGGGAAAGGCAACATATGCAAATAAGTTAAACTTAGATTAAAATACAAACCTCAACTGGATTAAAAAACAAGATAACAGAATATATTGTCAATAAGAGTTAAGCATAAGACAAAAAATAGCAGAATTAAAAATAATAGAAAAAAAAATTAAAAATAAAAGGTATATCAAGAAAATATGTCTTCCCAATCTGATTTATTTTAACATTAGTTAATTAATTAATTAATTAATTGAAAAGTAGACTCCATGCCCAGTGTGGACTACAAGGAGGGGCTTGAAATCATGACCCAGAGAGCAAGACCTGAACTGAGATCAAGAGTTGAACACTTAACCGACTGAGCCACCTAGGCGCCACTAATTAAATTATCTTTTTTTTTTTTTTTAAGAGTGAGTGTGAGTGGGTGGGGAGGTGTGGAGTAGAGGAGGAGGGACAAACAGACTCCATGCTGAGTGTGGAGCCCCACATGGGGCTCGATCTCATGACCCTGAGATTGTGACCTGACCTGAAATCAAGAGTCATATGCTTAACTGACTGAGGAAAGAAGTCATAAAGCACAGAGAGCAGTGTTACATACCGATAAAAAGAACAGTGATTGTGAACATTTATGCATCTAACAACGTTGCCTTTAAGTGTATAAAACAACAGTGGGGAGAAACAGATGAATCAATAATTGCAGTTGGTCATTAGTACATGTTCCTTTTAGAACTTGATCAAAGAAACAAAAAAAATAATTTAGAAAATTTCAGTAACATCAATAAGCTCAAATAGGTATTCTGTAGAATATTGCACTAACAGAGAATATGCAGTGATTTTTAAGAACTTACTGAATAGTCATAAAAATCAAATTTTTGGCCACAGAGGAAATGTCAAAATTCTGAAGAATTAAAGTCACATGGACTGTTTTCTTTGACCCCTAATACAGCAAAATTAGCAATCAGTAATGAAGAATTGCAACATAAAACTAAAATAAATCTTGAATCTGAAAATGTACTTTTTCTGGGGGGATATAGTTGACACACAGTGTTATATTAGTTTCAGGTATACAGCTTAGTGATTTATCAAGTTTATACATTATGCTATGTTCACCACAAGGTTAGCTACCATCTGTCCCATTATATTGCTGTTACAATATCATTGTATTCCTAATGCTGTGCATTTATTCCCGTGACCTATTTATTCCATAACTGGAAACCTGTACCTCCCACTCCCCTTCACCCCATTTGCCTAACCCCCCACTCCCCTGTCCTTTGGCAACCATCGGTTTGTTCACTGTATTTATAGGTCTAATTCTGTATTTTTTTTGTTTATTCATTGTTTTAGATGCCATTTATGAGTGGAATCATATGGTATTTGTCTTAGTCTGACTTATTTCACTAAGTATAGTACTATCTAGGGCCATCCATGTTTCAAAGGGCATGATCTCATCCTTTTTTATGGCTGTGTAATATTTCATTGTATATGTACCATGTTTTCCTTATCTCTTTGTCTATTGATGGACACATATTATTTCCATATCTTGGCTGTTGGAAATACTGCTGCAGTAAATATAGGGGTGCACATATCTTTTGGATTAGTATTGAAAATGTACTACTTAATAGTCGTTGGGTTAAGGGAGACTAGAATAGCGGTGCCTGGGTGGCTCACTTGGTTAACCGTCCATCTCTTCCCAGGTCTTGATCTCAGGATCATGAGTTCAAGCCCCATGCTGGGCGTGGAGCGTACTTTAAAAAAAAGAAAAAAGACTAGAATAGAAAGCAAAAGAAAATCTGTGGGATATAACTAATCCTCTAGTTTTTAGAGGGAAATGTCTTGTTATATTTGTCAGAAAGCAATAAAGAATGAAAGCAAATAAGCTAAGTGTACAAATCAGGAGACTAGGAAAAAAACAACAATCAAAACCAAAGAAACGGTAGGTTGGAGGTTAATAGAAACTAAGTCAGCAATCAGTAGAGTAGAGGATAAAATAAGCTGTTAGTTGTTTTAAAAGGGCTAATCAGACAGGATCATCTCTTACAGAATGATAAAGAAGTACTACTAGTACCATACAATTTAAAAATAAGACAATTATAAATAATTATATTCTAATAAGCTTGAAAAGATAGAACAAATACATTTCTGGAAAATGTGACAAAGTAGGTTCAAGAGATAATAGAAAACACGAACAAAAATCATTATGAAAATTAAATTGCTAATCAGTCTCAACCCTTCAACCCTATCTCTTCCTAAATCCTGTGGCTCAGATGGCTCTTTATCAAAAATTCAAAAATAAATAATCATTTTTATATTTAAGTTTTTCCAAAAAGTAGAAAAAGCAAGAAAGCCCAAGACTCTATAGGGAGATATGACGAAAAAGAAATTCAGAGATCTAGTGATATCAGTAGATGGTATAATTTAATACCGTAAGGATATTAATTTGCCTAAGTTAGTATATACCTCAATTCCAATGAAAATTCACAGCAGTAATTTTTTAGAAACTCATAAAGATAGACGTACAATGGTGGTTGCTATGAGTTGGGGGGAATGAAGAGGTTTTGTTTTTTTGTTTGTTTGTTTTTAATTGTACAGTTTTTGTTTTGCAAGATGAAGGGAGTTCTGGAGATTGGATATACAGCAATGTGAATGTACTGAACACCACTGAACTGTACACTTAAAAATGGTTAACATGGCAAATTTTATGTTTTGTGTATTTTACAACAATTGAAAAATTTTAAAAATTATATGGACAAATAAAGCTATTCTAACAGTAATGTGAAGAAAAAGAGGAAAAGGTGGGAGATCTGCCCTAATAAATCTGAAAATGTACTCCAGAGCCATAAACCTAACCAAACCAATCAGTGCACCGCAGAATGGTATAGTACTGGCACAGGAATGGGCAGATAGAGCAGTGAAAAAAAAAATAGAGTTTAGACATGTATGTAGAGGGGAGCATCATAAACTAGTGCTAATTAAGTGCGTGTTAGAAAACTGACATACTATATGGAGAATAAAATTGGCTACCTACCTGGTGCCAGATAAAACAGTGGACTTCATATTGATTAAAGACCTCAGTGTAAAAGAGAAAACAATAAAGCTAATCAATGAAAATGTATCTTAGGTAAGATATCTTAAGTGACACCATCAAATTTAAGTATTTCTGTTCAAGAAAGAACACTACTAACAAAGTTAACAAATATGTGACTGATTGGGAGAAGGTATTTTCACCACCTCCCAAAATAACAGAGATTGAGATATAGAATAAATAAAGGATGCTTGGAAATCTATAAGAAAAAGAGACTATAGGGAGGGAGAGAAGGATTTAAATAGGCAATTAACAGACAAGGAAACCTAAGTGGTTAACAAATAAATATAGCATGGGATCCTCAGTCTCATTAGTAAAAAAGGAATGCAAATTTCAGAGACAAAAGCTACATTTCATTGATCAAATTGGTAAAAATTAGAAAATGAGTTAATATTCAGTGTTGTAAGAATTTGGGCTAACAGGAACATAGATGGCATAGTTGGCTCCAGAATCCCACTCCTGGATATGTTCCCTAGAGAAAATTTCCCACTGGTCCACAGGAGGACATGTATAAGGAATTGAAAGCAGCCCAAATGTTTTTTACTAGAGGGGTTAGATAAGTAAAATACAGTGGATGTATACCATGTAATACTATGTAAAAGTCAAAAACAATGATCTAGAAGTATTCATAGGGCCATACATATATATTTTTTAAAAGTAAGAGACAGAATGAGGTATATAGCATTCATATAAATTAAAAAATATGTATATAAAAATAAGCCTCTGTATTTCTACGTTACAAGCACATGCAGTAACATCACACACATTAGAATGGCTGTGTATTGAATGAGGAATGTATATTGGATGTGGATGGAAAAATAATAAAATAAGACAACTTTGCATGGATAGTTTTAAGTGAATTGGGGATTATGAGTAATTTAGTTCTTCAAGTTGATAGGCGTTTGAAAGCATTAATTCTGACTGTGTAACTATTGTGAAGTATGTCGGATATGGTGTATTTACCACATTGATTCTCAGAGTTGTTGTGGCTGATCTCTCTGGCAGGGCAGATGTCCCTGTTTTTCCTCATCCCTTCCAACATTACGTATCTGTCAGCAAGGACTCTAACTAGGGTTTTTCTGAAGGGTTATTCTTTTTGGTAACTAAGGGACTTGGATTTTAATGGTGACACGTGGATAGCAGACCTTGGCCCTAAATAGGGTAGGGATTTGAAACCGATACTTGGGTGTAAATCCAGGACTTTCCTGGGAAAAAGTGGACTAGAAAAAATTCCTCCTACAGTATTCGTTGACAGTATGAGAAACTGACTTACCTGGTCTTAGAGTTGGAGGTAAGGTGTCTTCTCATGAGCTTTGAGTTTGAAATATGCACAGCTGCTGTTAACACTGATTTTAGCCTAGTCCACACAGAATCCCACAGATGAGAGCTCTGCTTAGAATGAATTTACAATTCCAAATTACTTAAACCTGTGGAATTTAACCTGTTTCCCCCCCCCCATATATCAGAAGTAAGAACAAATAGAGTGATTAGGCCCTTAGGAACATTGGGTAATAGAATGAGACCACAAATGAAAGATTAAAATGAAGGATGGAGTAGTTAGCATAGGAGCACTCTTTGGAATGGAGAAGAAGATATAACTTCTTGGGCTGTTGTTTTAGGACTGTTGAGAGTAAAACCTGAGGCAGTGTAATAAAGGTAGCACTATCTATAGTTGTTTAGTGTCTTTTAGTCTTGGCTTTGCCACTTACTTGTTATATAAGTTTATACTTACATTTATTTATTTATTTATTTATTTATTTATTTATTCATTCATTCATTCCATGCAGAATGTGCCCTCTTTAATACCCATCACCAGGCTAACCCATTCCCCCACCCTCCTCCCCTCTATACTTACTTATAGAGAAAGATCATGAAAGGTAGAGCTTGTCAGTTGCTTCTAGTCATTGGTATAATGTTGTTAAATGATACAGCGGGTGAAATTCTGCATCTGCATTCTGTTGTTGTCTTCTCTATCATAGGACTAAAAAGAGTAGGTTGTATATTTTAATAGCGGGGAAATGAAAGTGAGGACCTAAGATGAGTGAAAAGAGAAATTATAAGAAAGCATCCAAGAGATCTATCCAAAGTGTGATTCAAAAACCAGTGGCCTCCGCTCACTTAAGAACTTGGAAACACAAAATTTTTTTTTTTCTTAATTTTTATTTAAATTCTAGTTAGTTAAGGTACAGTGCATTAATGGTTTCAGGAGTAGAAGTCAGTGATTCATCAGTTACATACAACACGCAGTGCTCATCACAGCAAGTGCCCTCCTCATTACCTACCCATCACCCAACTAGCCCATCCCCCACCCACATCCCTCCATCAACCTTCAGTTTGTTCTCTATCATTAAGAGTCTCTTATGGTTTCTGTCTCCTCTTTTTTTTTTTTTCTTTTTTCTTTCTTCCCCCTTCCTATATGTTCATCTGTTTTGTTTCTTAAATTCCACATCTGAGTGGGATCGTATGGTATTTGTCTTTCTCTGACTTATTTCACTTAGCATAATACATGCTAGCTCCATCCACGTCGTTGCAAATGGCAAGATTTCATTCTTTTTAATGGCTGACTAATATTCCATTTGTGTGCGTGCGTGTGTGTGTGTGTGTGTGTGTGTGTGTGTGTGTATGTGTATGTGTATGCCACATCTTCTTTATCCATTCATCAGTTCAGTGGACATCTGGGCTCTCTCCATAGCTTGGCTATTTTTTTTTTTTTTTTTTTTTTAATAGCTTGGCTATTTTTGGTAATTGCTGCTATAAACATCAGGGTGACTGTGCTCCTTTGAAGCTGTATCTTTGTATCCTTTGGGTAAATATCTAGTAGTACAGTTGCTGGACTGTAGGGTAGTTCTATTTTTAACTTTTTGAAGAACCTCCATACTGTTCTCCAGAGTGGCTGCACCAGTTTGCATTTCACCAACAGTGTAGGAGGGTTCCCCTTTCTCTGCATCCTTGCCAGCATCTGTTGTTTCTTGTATTAATTTTACCCATTCTGACAGGTGTGAGGTGATACCTCATGTCTTTTTTTTTTTATATTTATTTATTTGACAGAGAGAAAGAGAGAGAGTGAGCACAAGCAGGGGGAACAGCAGAGGGAGAGGGAGAAGGAGGCTTCCCGCTGAGCAGAAAGCACGACATGGGGCTTGATCCCAGGACCCTGGGATCATGACCTGAGCCAAAGGCAGACATTTAACAAATGAGCCACCCAGGCACCCCCCTTATTGTCTTTTTGATTGGTATTTCCCTGATGCTGAGTGATGTGCAGCATCTCTTCATGTGTCTGTTAGCCATCTGGATGTCTTCTTTGGAAAAGTGACTGTTCATGTCTTATGCCCATTTCTTAACTGGATTATTTGGTTTTTGGGGGTTGAGCATGATAAATTCCTTTTAGATTTTGGGTACTATTTATCAGATAACAACATTTGCAAATACCTTCTCCGATTCTGTAGGCTGCCTTTTGGTTTTGTTGATTGAAGTTTCCTTCCCTGTGCAGAAGCTTTTCATCTCGTTGAAGTCCCAGTAGTTTATTTTTGTTTTTGTTTCCCTTGCCTCTGGTGATGTGTCTGTCTAGTAAGAAATTGCTATGGCTGAGGTCAGAGAGGTTCTGCCTATATTCTCCTCTAGGATTTTGATGGTTTTTGTCTCACATTTAGGTCTTTCATCTGTTTTGAATTTATTTTTGTGTATGGTCTGAGAAAGTGGTCCAGTTTCATTCTTCTGCATGTTGTGTCCAGTTTTTCCAACACCATTTGTTGAAGAGACTGTCTTTTTTCCACTGAATATTCTTTACTGCTTTGTCAATTAGTTGACCATATGGTTGTGGGTCCATTTCTGGGTTTTCTCTTCTGTTCCATTGATCTATGTGTCTGTTTTTGTGCCATGACCATACTGTCTTGATGATTATAGCTTTGTAATATAGCTTGAAATCTGGAATTGTGATGCCTTTAGAAATTTAGAAATGTGATAGGAAATTATACTTAGTGATCTTGGACAAATCACTTAGTTTGGGCTTTGTTTTCATCAGCTTTAAAATTAGGAGTTTAGATCATTAATTTTTAAAAAGTTTATGAAATATTGCCAAATACAGGAAAAAATGCAGAAAGTAATATAATAAACACCATAAGATTTAACTTACATTTATGTTGGGCCCCATTAGGTGATAATTAAAGGTTCTTTAAAAGAAAAGGTTCTTAAAAAATCTTACTCTAAACTAAATATTCAGTGGAAGATCTGGGTTAAGAAGAATATTTTGTTAGAATCTCAGGGTTTTCAAACTCTTGGAGTTAGGAATAAAGATTTGGAAGTTGTTATTATGGAGGTGGTGGTTAAAGCCTAGGATTGAATTGGTTTCTCCAGAGGAAGTTGTATAAATAGTGAGATATGAGGAAGGGAAAATGATAGAGGATCCAGTAAAGAAAACTGAAGAGATGGGGTCAGAGAGTTAAAGAGGAGTGAATCATATTGGCAAAGACAACTTAGATGTTATAGGAAATTGTTTCCATGCAATTCTTACTGCTCATATGTATTTAGGTAGATGTATTTATTGATGTAAAATGAAAGAAGATTAAGATAACTTAAGATAATTAATAGTTTTGTGACGAGAAGTGAGTAGCCGGGACACCTGCGTGGCTCAGTCAGTTAAGCGTCTGCTTTCGGCTCAGGCCATAGTCCCAGGGTCCTGGGATCGAGTCCCACATCGGGCTCCCTGCTCAGTGAGGAGCCTGCTTCTCCCTCTGCCTGCCACTCCCCCTGCTTGTGCTTTCTCTCTCTCTCCGAAAGAAAGGAAGGAAGGAAAAGGAAGGAAAAGGAAAGAAAAGAAAGAAGTGAGTGGCCAAAAGAGCAAGGTAGCCATTTTTCTGTTCATGTCCATTGGTAGAAAAATCTTGTAGAGAAAAACCTTCTGTTTTTGTTGAAGTTGGCATAACTTGTTTGCCACAGACCTTGACTCTTGGCAAGCTAGGTGGATGCTGTTCCTCCAGTGCATTTTATGTGAATAAACAAGGTCTTATTCCTCTTGCCAGGCATGGCATTAGGGTGATGACTATGTGTCCTGCTAGTCTCTGAGGGGCTTTCCTGAATATGTTTTTTGTGGTTTGCAAAATATGGACCTCACGCAATATTGTACTATGGACTTAGCTCACTACTAACCAAAATGATCAGTGTAGAATTCAGAGCAATTAATCTAGTAGTAGCAGAGTGGTTTTTGTGGTAATTTTTATCTTAGATCTCCATACCAGCACATTTTAAATTCTGTATTGCATGAGAAAAGCACACCAAGAAAAAGTGTATGAATTGAATACTTAGTAAAGAAAAGATCACTTAGTAATTAGAGTATGGACTTGAGTAACTTAACTTTACCTAATATTTGTGATATGAGATATTTTTTATAGGAAAGCCTGAATTTCCAGCTACTCTTACACCGAAGGTTTGTGTTTATTACAAGAGTCTTCATTTTTTACCTTTTCCAGTCACCAATTCCTATGGGTCTCATACCTGACATTCCCTCAAAATGGCATGCAGGTATTTATGACTGGTTAGCACTGGCACATTTACGGGTCACTTAACTGAGTGAGGGCTCTAATGTAAGCATGCAGCTAGGACATCTAGCTACTCTTGGTAAAGAAGAAGCAGCATGAGGTCTTACATTTATTGTTCTATGGGACTTTAGTACTATCAGAATGAGAAACATTTAGAAATGCTGAGGGATGTATTCTTGCTGTATTCTGATTCCTTACCCACAGATGGAAAACATTTCATTTTTTTGAAAATAATGCAGAGAAGAACTAAGAGATAAGGAAATTAGGCAGTTAAGATTTATGTACAAGTTTAAATGTCTGGGTTTTTTGCCTTTATAAAAAGAATTTAATAATGCATTTTGGGAATATTGTGTGAAATGTTTTTTAGGTGAGTTTGTTTTTTGCTTGTGGTTATTGGGATATGTGGTATATGTGTTAGAAGTAGAATATATAGGGTGCCTGGGTGGCTCAGTTGGTTAAGCGACTGCCTTCGGCTCAGGTCGTGATCCTGGAGTCCCGGGATCGAGCCCCACATCGGGCTCCCTGCTCAGCAGGGAGTCTGCCTCTCCCTCTGACCTTCTTCCCTCTCATGCTCTCTCTCTACCATTCTCTCAATAAATAATAAAAATCTTTAAAAAAAAAAGAAGTAGAATATATAGTATACAGAATACAAATTAGAATGTAGAAGTTAGGTACAAATGATTTAGTGTATGATTTATTTATTTTTTAAAATTTCTGACATATATACGTTTCTAAGACTTTGACCTCTTTAACTGTGCAGAAAAGTCAGTGGGTTCAATAAGCACCCTCTTGAATCACCATGACTGATGCCCTGTAATGGATTCAGCTAATAGGAACCAAATCTGATACTGTCAAATAGGATTAGTAGCCATGCAGGCCGGCTTGAGCAGTGCCTGAATGCCACGTGGATAAGGGTGACTAGGCTTGTTGGGCATCTTAAGCAGGCTGGTTGTTGAATTTCATATTCCACGAAGGTCCTTGCTCTGTGGTGGCAGTCCTTTTCTCCAAATTGAATCAATATTCAGTTCTGACATTTGTCTTGTGGACCTTTTTGTTTCTTTGCATGGTAGAGTGTTTCTGATTTTAATAGGTTGGTGAAGAAAAACCAAGGAAATGTAAAGACTTTTGTCATCTTGCACTTCAGAAAAGACTATTGGGGAACTCTTTGGAAATCACACAATTCATCTTTGTTTTGCATTGGATTTTAATTCTTGCTCTGAGATCTTTAGTGCTGAATTTACGCACCAAAACTGGACATTCTTAGTGGTAATATCTCTTGGATTCACTACATTACTGTAGTGCTACTGTTTGTCAGCAAAACATTTTTTTTTATTACTTTAAGTAATCTTTTCTTTTTCCATGTCTCTGAGGAAAATTTTAAGTAGGCTGGCTATCTTGACACATTACATTTCATAAGGTATTTAAGGGAAGAACATATTTAGGTCTTCTTTGATTTCATTTATTAGTTATAATTTTCAGCGTATAGATTTTTCACATGTTTTGTTAGATTTATACCTAGATATTTAAATTTTTTTGAGGGATTGTAAGTGGTCATAAATTTTAAAAATTGAAGTTCAATATTGGATCATATTTAATTTTGTTCAGTTTATAAAACATCTACATTTTTAAAGCAAGTATAAATATTCATCTATTTTCTTTAATATTACTTTATTAAGACCTGTTTCAGGCATATGAAATACAGATGAAAAAATAAAACAAACACTATAAAATGGTATCATGATGTGAAGTTTTAAAAATTTTAACAGAGTTGGATTTACCAGTATTTTTTCTTACGATATATCCTTTCTGTGTCTTTATTTATTTATTTATTTATTTTTATTTTTTTTAAGATTTTATTTATTTGACAGAGAGAGACACAGCGAGAGAGGGAATACAAGCAGGGGGAGTGAGAGAGGGAGAAGCAGGCTTCCCGCCAAGCAGGGAGCCCCATGTGGGGCTTGATCCCAGGACCCTGGGATCATGACCTGAGCCGAAGGCAGTCGCTTAACCAACTGAGCCACCCAGGCACCCCCCTTTCTGTGTCTTTAAACATGAAACCTTCCATGCCTCAGTGTCTTAAAAGTATTTTCCTGTATTTCCTTCCATTACCACCGTTAAGATAATGAACATGCCCCCCCATATTTTCTTGTACCTCTTTGTAATCCCTTTCTTTTGCCTTTCCTTGATATTCTTCACTGCTTTCCCTTTCTCCCTCTTCCCAGGCAACCCTTGATCTATTACTATTCTTTTCCATTACTGTAACTAGTGTACATTTTCTAGAATTTTATATATATATATGAAATCATATAGTATATACTTTTTTGTCTGCTCTTAGTGGGGTAATATATAATTAGTGGTTAAGATTGTAGGATCTGGAGACAGACCAGTTAATCTTAAAGTCCTGCTCTATTGCTTATTTATAACTATCTTTTCTAAGTCTCAGTTTCCCACGTTGCCATGGGAAAGTGAACTTTTCCACAGGGAGAATGCAAATGAAGAAGATACGATGCTTGAGGATAGAATTGGGGGGATTTTTAATATACTATATATAGGGTTGGCAAGTATGTACATGACCAAATGGAGAAAGGTTCAGAAATCTGAGGATAGAATGAAGAAAACCACTTAATTTAGAAGTAAAGATTTGTAAAATAAGTGACTAAAATAAAAAGGAGATGATAAGAGGCTGTGTTTGAAAGGATTGCTCAGGCTGGGAGAAAAACAAGACAAACCAGAATAGGGATGAATGACGAAAAAGAGATGATAGATGATGGGTTGTGCTATGCACCAAGAGTAGATTTAGTAAGTTGAGAGGAAAGAAAACGGTTGTTTCAAAAATAAGAATTGAAGTATTTGGAAGTTTTTAGGTGGACCTTTCCAGAATATAACGAGGTTACCATATATCATTATTAGAATAGGGGAAAATCAGAAGTGAAAAGTATTTATTGAGGGGGCATGGTAGAACTTGTGGTGAAGAATTATAAATGGAACCTACAAAGATTACTTCCCCAATTTCTGGCTTGGTGGGACAAATGGCATTGAAGTGGTTGGTACAAGTGTAGTTTAGCAGAGTGAAATCTGGTTTATTTACATGTTTTTCCTTTCCAGCATAGTCCAAGATAATTTGTAAGTACATAATGACTTAACTACAGAGTCTCAAATGAGACTAGTCTTGTAAGAAAATTTTCCATAGTACTTAGCAGTAAGTACTACCATACACACAGTATTGGTTCTCAGATACCTTATAGCTTAGATGTAATATTAAATTTTCCCTGAGAGTTTTGGTGTACTCTAAATGTGAGTCATTACCCATGTTACCTGTTTTTTCTTTGTGGGTTGGTTAATCCATAGACAGCCAGGAAAAATAATATAGGACAAGTTCAAGATTAAGGATGTTTTATAGAAATATACTTGTATCTTAGATTTGCACTTTCAGTGTTGTAGCCACCAGCTATATGTGGCTATTGAGCACTAGAAATAGGGTAATCCAAATTGAGATATGTTGTAAATATAAAAATTAGAATATGCATTGGACTTTTAAGACTTAGTATGAAACAAAGAATGTAAAATAAAATAGTTCATTGATAGTTTTTAATATGGATTACATATTTGGAATGACAGTTTTATAGTAGATTAAACAAGTTATAATATTAAAATTAATTTTGTTACTTTATTTTTTAATATAGCTCCTAGAAAATTTCAAATTTCATATGTGGTTTGCATATGACTCACGTTATATTTCTGTAGAACAACACTGTCTTAAGTGGAAAGAAATCCACGTCCCTATTTTGCAATATATACATATATATTTTGAAAGATTTTATTTATTTATTTGACAGAGATAGACATGGTGAGAGAAGGAACATAAGCAGGGGGAGTGGGAGAGGGAGAAACAGGCTTCCCGCCGAGCAGGGAGCCCGATGTGGGGCTCAATCCCAGGACCCTGGGATCATGACCTGAGCCGAAGGCAGACACTTAACAACTGAGCCACCCAGGCGCCCCCCTGTTTTGCTATAATAAATGTGTAACTATTTGCTGAATTGTAAATTCTTAGTGGAAAAGCAAAAAACAAAAACAAAAACAAAAAACCCCAAAATAAATTTGATGTGTGAGTATGCTTAATGAAATTTGCTTTGAATGGATTTAAAAATATGTACTATCATTAGATTTCTTTGATTTCATTAGATTTCTAGTTATTTGAAAGTTATATTTAGTGAAAGCTGTTACTAAACATGGGAGATAAAGGTAACTGGATGCCAGACTTTAGCTGACTGGTCTTTGGGCATGAAAGTGGACCTTTGCTTTCCTTTGTACAATGTCTCAATGCATTATGGGATTGTTGGTCTAAAAAGCATCATATTCTATCTCTAATTTCTATTATGTGATACAGCAAGTTTCATGCCTGATGATGCTTATGGTTTTCTTTCTAATTTTAGATTTTCTAAAGCAGTGTAGCATCACTTGGGAACTTGTTAGAAAAACTAATTCTTGTGCCCCAAACCCATTGAATCAGAACTCTGGTGGCTGGGCCTGGGAATCTGTTCAAACCCTCCAAAGAAGTGGCAAAACTCAGTCTCTTATAACAGTTCTCCATTTTATCCCTTGATTCAGATCATTTATCCTGGTATCATTGTATATTTAACTGATGTAAATTTTATTTTTATTACAAAAGTGCTCATAAGGTTTTAGGGTTTAATTTCTAAATAGTTATAATTATATTTAGAGTGATATTTTTTTTGATTCTAATGAAAGTTTACTATATACATATCATTTGGGCAACTATACACATGTATTTGGAAGGGATTACATTCCTTTCTTTTCATTTAATCATTTGTAAAAATGTCACATTTTTAGGTGGATGCTCTCCGATTGCGTTTGGAAGAGAAGGAAACCATGTTGAATAAGAAGACAAAACAAATTCAGGATATGGCTGAGGAGAAGGGGACACAAGCTGGAGAGATACATGACCTCAAGGACATGCTGGATGTGAAAGAGAGGAAGGTTAATGTTCTTCAGAAGAAGGTAAGGTGCACGTGTTCTGAGTTTAGTTTCCTACATCTGGCATATATCCTCACTCCTACCATGTATGTGTGTGTGTGTATATGTGCATATATATATATATATATTGATATCCTTCTCACCCTTTCCTCTGAAATGCTCACTTAAAAATTTTTTTTATTTTTTATTTTTCTTTTATTTTTAAATTTTAATTCCAGTATAGTTTTTTTTTTAAAGATTTTATTTATTTGAGAGAGAGAGAGAATGACAGAGAGAGAGAGCACAAGAGGGAAGAGGGTCAGAGGGAGAAGCAGACTCCCTGCTGAGCAGGGAGCCCAACGCAGGACTCGATCGCGGGACTCCAGGATCATGACCTGAGCCGAAGGCAGCTGCTTAACCAACTGAGCCACCCAGGCGCCCTTAATTCCAGTATAGTTAACCTATATAGTGTTATATTAGTTTCAGATGTGCAATATAGTGATTCAGGAATTCTGTACATACTTAGTGCTTATCATTAAGTATACTCTACTCATCAGGGACATTGGCCTGTAGTTCTCTCTCTCTTTTTTTTTTGAGTAGGCTCCATGCCCAGTATGGAGCCTGATGTGGGCTTGAACTCATGACCCTGAGATCAAGACCTGAGCTGAGATCAAGAGTCAGATGCTTAACCTACTGAGCCAACCCAGACGACTCTGTAGTTCTCTTTTATTGCAAGAGTCTCTATTTGGTTTTGGTATCAGGGTAATGTTGGCCTCATAGAATGAATTTGGAAGTTTTCCTTCCTTTTTTATTTTATTTTATTTTATTATTATTTTTTTAAAGATTTTATTTATTTCTTTGATAGAGCAAGAGCAGGAACACAAGCAGGGGGAGTGGGAGAGGGAGAAGAAGCAGGCTTCCCACTGAGCAGGGAGCCCGATGTGGGACTCGATCCCAGGACCCTGGGATCATGACCTGACCGAAGGCAGACGCTTAATGACTGAGCCACCCAGGCGCCCTTTCCTTTTTTATTTTTTGGAATAGTTGGAGAAGAATACATATTAACACTTCTTTAAATATTTGGTAGAATTCGCCTGTGAAGCCATCTGGTCCTGGACTTTTGTTTGTTGGGAGATTTTTTTTTTTTTTTCATCCAACAAGAAGCCATAACTTTATTAATGATAGAAACAGTACAAATTTCAAACCAAGCTGCAGTTATTCTTTTGAAACACCAAAAAAAGTCCTCGTTTTCAGATGGTTACATTCTTAATTCCGTAATAGCATTTATAATATCATTACTGTTGTTCTTCGGGGCTCGGACTGCATTTGCTCTTGACACATTTCCTTGTGACATGACCATTTCTATATCCTTAACTTCTGCATCGGTTTCATCACCCTCTTCTTCTTCACTTTCTTCTTGTACAGTTGGAGTCTGTGTGTTTTCCTGAATGTTTGAGACAGCTTCACCTTGAACTTTGAATTTCTCAGCAGCTGCTAGTTGTGCTTGCTGAGATAAATCCTTCATCTTGGCTTCCCCAAAAACTATGTAGGTATCTGAAGGTGGGCTCTTGTAGACATCTGGTTTTGTGATGACAAAGGGGATATTCTTAGATTTCCGGATAGTGACTCTTGTAACCCCTGTAACCTGTCGAAGACCCAGTTTGGACATAGCCTTCTGTGCCTTCTTTTCACTCCGGCTCTGTTTTGCTTTACTGACTGGTTCTAAATCGATTTCAGCAGCTGCTGCCAGCTGGGCCTGTTGTGTGGTTGCCTGTGTAGAATCCTGTTCCTCAAGCTCTGGTACTGATTCATCACTGTCAGATTCTGTTCCAGATCCTGTCTCAGCCTGGGGCTGTGGCAACTCCTGCTCTGTAGCAGGGACGGTTTCTGTGGCTTCACCAGGCATTTTGTGAGGGGAACGTGGAACCAAGATGGCGGCAGAAAGAGAGCGAGCGAGAGCCTGTTGGGAGATTTTTGATTACTGATTCAGTTTCTTTGCTGGTAGTTGGTCTGTTCAAGTTTCTTATTTCTTCCTGTTTCAGTTTTGATAGTTTATATATCCTGGAATTTATTCATTTCTTCTAGGTTGTCCAGTTTGTTGGCATATAGTTTTTGATAATATTCCTGTACAATTGTTTGTATTTTTCTGATGTTGGTTATTTCTTCTCTCTCATTTGTGATTTAATTTATTTGGGTCCTTTCTCTTTTCTTTTTAATAAGTCTGGCAAGGGGTTTATCAATTTTATTAATTTTTTCAAAGAACCAGCTCTTCTGGTTTCACTGACCTGTTCTTTTTCTTTTTCTTTTTAAAGTTTCTGTATCATTTTATTTCTCCTCTAATCTTTATTATTTCCTTCCTTGTGTTGGTCCTAGGCTTTGTTTGTTGGTCTTTTTCTAGCTCCTTTAGGTATAAGTTTGGGTTGTTTATTTGAAGTTTCTCTTGCTTCTTGAGATAGGCCTGTATTGCTATAAACTTTCCTGTTAGAACTGTTTTTGCTGCATCCCAGAGGTTTTGGACCATTGTGTTTTCATTTTCATTTGTTTCCATGTACTTTTTAATTTCTTCTTTGATTTCTTAGTTGACCCATTCATTGTTAAGTAGCATGTTGTTTAACGCCCATGTATTTGTACTCTTTCCAAGATTTTCTTGTGGTTGACTTTTAGTTTCATAGTGTGGGGTTAGAAAAGGTGCATAGTATGACTTCAGTCATTTTGTATTTATTGAGGCCTGTTTGTGACCTAATAGGTGTTCTATTCTGGAGAATGTTCCATGTGCACTTGAAAAGAATGTGTTCTGCTGTCTTAGGATGGAATGTTCTGAATAGATCTGTTAAGCCCATCTGGTCCAGTGTGTGATTCAAAGCCAT
Source organism: Callorhinus ursinus (assembly GCF_003265705.2). Classification (NCBI taxonomy): domain Eukaryota; kingdom Metazoa; phylum Chordata; class Mammalia; order Carnivora; family Otariidae; genus Callorhinus; species Callorhinus ursinus. The sequence continues at coordinate 2,754,383 of NW_027397136.1, read as the reverse complement.
TGTCTCCTTGTTGACTTTCTGCTAAGATGACCTGTCCGTTGATGTAAGTGGGGTGTTAAAATCCCCTATTATTTTGTTATTAGCAATTGGTTCCTTTATGTTTATTATTGTTTTATATATTTGGGTGCTCTCATGTTGGGTGCATGAACATTTACAATTGTTGTATCTTCTTGTTGAATTGTCCCCTTTATTATTATATAGTGCTCTTCTTTGTCTCTTAACAGTCTTTGAAGGCTAGTTTGTCTGATATAAGTATTGGTATTCAGCTTTTTTTTTTGACATCCATTTGTGTAGTAATTGTTTCTCCATCCCCTCACTTTCAATCTGGAGATGTTTTTAGGTCTAAAATGAGTCTCTTGTAGGCAGCATATAGATGGGTATTTTTTTTTAAAATCCATTCTGACACCCTGTGTCTTTTGATTGGAGCATATAATCTATTCACATTCAGAGTAATTATTGATATGTATTTATTGCCATTTTATTACTTGTTTTGTGGTTGTTTCTGGAGATTTTCTCTGATCCTTTCTTGTCTTTTTCATCTTTTGCTGATTTTCTGTAGTGATATATTTGGATTTCTTTCTCTTTGTTCTTTGCATGTTAGTGTTTTTTGATATGGTTACCATTAGGTTTGTATATAACCTCTTCTGCAAATATCGGTCTATATATATGTGTGTATATATATATTTAAAAGATGTATTTATTTATTTTAGAGAGAGAGTGTGAGCATGAGAGGGAGGGGCAGAGAGACAGGGAGAGAGAGAATCTCAAGCAGACTCCCTGCTGAGCATGGAGCCTGATGCAGGGCTCCATCTCACGACTCTGAGATCATGACCTGAGCTGAAATCAAGAATTGGAAGCTTAACTGACTGAGCCACCCAGACACCCCCAAATATCACTCTATATTAAGGTGATGTTCATTCAAGTTTGAACCCATTCTTTCTTCCTTTCCTCCCTATGTTTTAGGTATTTGTTATTATATTTATATCCTTTTTTTGTGTGTGAGTTCCTTGACTGATTTTTAGAGAAGTATTCATTTATACTGCTTTTGTTTTTCCTACCTTTTATTGTCATTTTTGGTCTCTCCTTTCCATTCACAGAGTCCCCTTTAATATTTCTTGCAGGACTGGTTTAGTGGTCACAAACTCCTTTAGTTTTTGTTTGCCTGGGAAACTCTATCTCTCCTTGTATTCTGAATGATAGCCTTGCTGGATAGAGTATTCTTGGCTGCAGATTTTTCCCATTCAGCACTTTGAATAGATCATGTCACACCCTTCTGGCTTGCCAAGTTTCTATTGAGAAATCTCCAGCTAGCCTTATGGGTTTTCCCTTGTAAGTTATGACTTCTTTTGTCTTGCTGCTTTTAAGATCTTTTCTTTATCACTGTATTTTGCAAATGTAATTACAATATGTCTTGGTGTTGGCCTGCTGTTAATGATTTTGAGGGGAGTTCTCTTTGCCTCCTGGAGCTGGATGTCTGTTTCCTTCCCCAGATGAGGGAAATTTTCAGCTATTATTTCCTTTTTTTTTTTTTTTTTGAGATTTTAATTAATTTATTTGACAGAGAGAGAGAGAGTGCATGCACAAACAGGGGGAGAAGCAGGCAGGGGAAGAGGGAGAAGCAGGCTCCCCACTGAGCAGAGAGCCCGACGTGGAGCTCAATCCTAGGATCCTGAGATCATGACCTGAGCTGAAGGCAGACGCTAAACTGACTGAGCCACCCAGACACCCCTCAGCTATTATTTCTTGAAATGAATTTTCTGCCCCCTTTTCTCTCTTCTTCTTTTGGGACTTCTATAATATGAATGTTAATTATGTTTGATGAAGTCACTGAGTTCCCTAAATCTATTCTTGTGTGGCATAATTCTTTTCTCTCTTTTGTTCAACTTCATTGCTTATCATTACTTTGTCTTCTAGGTCATTAATTTGTTTCTCTGCATCTTCCAGCCTGCTGTTCCTTGCATCAAGCATGGTTCTAATTTCATTTATTACACTCTTCATCTCTTTTGATTCTTTTTTAGCTCTCTTATCTCTGTGGTAAGGGTCTCACTGATATCTTCTTTTCTCAAGGCCAGTGAGTATCCTTATGATCTTTGCTTTAAATTCTTCGTCAGGTATGTTCCTTATGTCTATTTCACAAAGATCTCTGGCTATGGCCTTATCTTGTTCTTTCATTTGGGATAAATTCCTCTGTCAAATTCCTCTGTCTTCACATTTTGTCTAAGTCTCTGCCTTCTTCTGAGTGTTAGAAAAGCCAGTTATATATCCTCCTGAAAGTTATGGCCTTATGAAGAAGAGGTCATGTAGTTCCCAGGGAGGGACGTGTCAAGGAGTGTCTCCTATGTGTGCTGCATGAGCTCTGCTTTTGTGTTCTGGCTGTTCTGCCCTTTAGGCCAGTCATATATAGAGGCTCTCCTTTCCTGCTGTGGGCAGTGTTTGTTCCCTGGCCTGAATATGGCAGGTTTTAGCTAAGTGTGCTCTGGTCTACTTGTGAAATGAGACCCATCACCATCTCCACCATAACTGAGGCCCTGCAAAACTCTCGGGTCTGGAGACATGCTATGGACAGGGATTTGTCCTGGTCTTCTGGGGCAGGGTCCTGCAGCACTGGGACTGAGGCAAACGTGACTGAGGAGGGTAGTTCCACTAGAGCCCAGGGAGGGTAGGGCTTAGTGTAAGCAAGTTAAGCAGCCAATGTGGGTGCTGTGCTGCTTTCCGCAGTTGGCTCTGTATTTATGCTGAGGGGCAGGGGAAGGAAATGGTGTTGTCAAGCTCCATTGTTCCCAGAGATGTGTCTCTGTGAATGTTGCCTCTCAGGGAAGTGCTCTTAGAAAAGTGTGTGATCTCCCCACTGTGTGCCCCAGATGCTCTTCAGATCGTTGTTTCTGCACTGTCTGCCCCCAGGTTGTTTGCCTGCCATCTCTCCAGGAGCAGCACAGTGCCCTCCAGACTCTATCCCAACCAAGCCGGCTGACCTTTAAAACTCCAGGCTTTAATCCCTACTGCTTACAAGAACTCATGAAATGTGGCTCCTCTCATTTTCCAAGTCAGTGGCTTTGGGGAAGTGTTCTCCTTGTGCTTTCCCCTGTGTGCTCCTCTTTCTGTCTCTCGCCCTTTTCTCACCATGGCTTCCCTCCCTCCGCAGCACCCAGGATCTGTGTCTCCCCCACACCATGTCTCCGTACTTCCTATCTTCTTCCATGTGGCCTCTTCTCTCCCTTTAGTTGTAGAGTTTGTTCTGTCAGTCATGAGGTTGATTTCTGGGGTATTTAGGATGACTTGATAGTTGTCTAGTTGTGTTTGTGAGACATGGTGAGCCTAGGGTCCTCCTCTTCTGCTGCCATCTTCCTGCTTCATACCCCAAGGTTTAAATTTTTATTTAATTCATGGTTGCTCTAGAATTCCTTTGAAAAATTTTCAAGAAAAGTCATAGGTGCTATGTTTCCTAAGTTCTTGCTTATTTATTATATTATCTTTTTATATTTTATAACTGTTTCAGAGATACAAAGAATATAGAGAATAATATAATAAGTAATGGTAATTATTCAGCTTAAGAAGTAAAATTTCAAATACAGTTGATGTCCCTTGGCATATCTTTACTTGATAGTATTGTCCTCAGTTTTGTCCCAGAGTTGAAAATTTAATTTTGGTGTTTATGCATGCCCCCATATATTAGATCAGGATACATGGTTTTATACTTTTATAACCTATGTAACTATTAATGAAACATATGTAATATGAGGAAGTATACCTTACAAATAAATATGAGAAGTATTTACCCTGAATGTAATCAGGGGAATGTAAAATAAAACCAGATTAAGAAACAATTTTATACCTATTCTTTTTTGCTATGTTGGCAAAAATTAAGAAGTCTGTGACAGTATCAAGTGTTGATAAATATGGCAACTGGATTTTTTGAACAGTGCTATTGGATTTTTAAGTTGGTACAACTACTTTGGAAAGTAGTTATAAAATTAAACGTAAGCATATCCTCCTTGATACAGATACTTTAGATGAACTCCAGGACATGTGTTGGAATGTTCATAGTGGCCTTGTTTGGCTATAAACAAAACAAAACAAAACTGAGGAAACATTATACAAAAGTTCATTAAGAGAAGAGTGAGTAGGTAAATTTGGTATAGTCACACAATGGAACCTGTTATTTTAAGGGAAAGGAATGTTTAGGATAAAAATTCAGCAAAGTCATTTCTTCTAGAGGTAGGGAAGGTAGAGAGATGACATAAAGAGGGATGTATAAGTATCTTAAAATGGGTAATGAGTTTGTATGTATTTAATTTATTATACTTCATAATATGTATATATTAAATATTAACATAATTTAAAATAACTGGAGGCAGATTAAGTTTTGTTAAATTTGCATGGTACATTGGTATAAAAGATATAATATCTTTTGTTTTCCTCTGTTTGAATATTAATTTGAAAAATGCTTAGAAAAAAAGCCTCTGTATATATACATATTAGTATTTTCTTTGAAAAAGAACTTTTCATATATTTCACTTTAAATATTTTTCTAATTTTATAATTCTAAAATTAGAATCACCCTATCCCTAGAATCATTGGTACATTTTGGAACAATGTCTGATACCAATGTAGGGTCCTACTTGATAAAATTTAACTGTCTGATTAAAATTTTTCATATAAATTCTCAGGCAAAAGGGTTTATTCAGCTTATGGTCAAATATGTCCAATTATGATGAATTGATGACTTGGACAGTTTGACCCTCTTTCATTGAACCAGAATTTGGCTATTTACAGTATTTGCTGATTGAGATTAACTTGGGGCTGTATCGAACAAGTATAACCCTCCTCCTGCAGAATGACTTTTTAGATATTGAGATCATTTGACAGCCCTCAAATCTTGTTTTTCTAGATAATATATTTCTGTTCCTCCCAGTGTTCTCCTTTGCCCTGGTTAATTTTTCTGATGGCAGTTATTTGTCTGAACTCATTTTTCTCCCGTACTTTACTTTTCCCATTGGAACTTTGGATTTAATTGCAAGAGAGATGATTAGAACATTATTAATATTCTTGGCCCTCACTGGTATGTGATATTGGGCAACTCACTGAAACTGACTAACCTTCAGTTTTTTCAACTATAGACAGGGTGTAATAGTTACCTCAGGAGGTTTTTGTTAAATGATGTAATGTGTTGGAAAGTACTTTGGAACCTGTAAAGTGTTGCATACTGTGGATATAAGGTGTTAATATTGTTTATTCTTTTTCTTTTAAGATTTTTATTTAATTGAGAGAGAGAGAGAGCATGTGCACATGAGTTGGGGGAGGGGCAGAGGGAGAGGGACAAGCAGACTCCTCACTGAGCAGGGAGCATCATTGAATGATGCCAGTCTTGATCCTGGAATTCTGAGATCATAACCTGAGCTGAAGGCAGACACTTAACTGACTGAGCCACCCGGCCCCCTTAATATTGTTTATTCTTACTAAGTTTTACTTCAACTTTATGCTTTCTACCCATTTATGAGCATATTCTTTATACTTTCATATAAGTGATAAAATGTTGAATAGACCAGAAAAGGCTTTTGTGATATATTGTACCTCTTTCAGATTGATTATCGAAACAATTCTCAAAGCTCTTTTTGTTGTCTGTAGAATTTTTTTTCTTGTAAGCTCAGTTTGTTTTCAGGTCTAGCCTTTTTTAAAATTCTTATTTCTCTGTGTTCTTCATTCAGACCCTTGTAAACCTGGCTTAAAAATCTGAGTCAGTTGGAGAGATCACTATATAATTCTTTCTTACAGTGATGCCTGGGTTATGAGCCAGCGATATACTCAGCTGTTTTTGGCTTTTTCAGGACCACTACCCACACATTTTCCTAGCTTTCTAACCAATGGATATATTTATATACACTGGAGCAATGTATATATTTATATACACTGGAGAATTGTTTGCTCTTTCTCTCTTTTCTCCCTTACTGAGTACATTTATAGTTGCATAGTCAAATTGTGTTTTGTGGCTTCCCTGGAAAACTGCCTTCATTCATCCATTTGGTGTAGTGCCTTCTGCTATATAGTAGGCACTGAGCTAAGTACATAGACAAATAAGATGTGGTTTCTGCTCTCAAAGTTTTAAAGAAGTGGTGATATACATGGTGTGTAGTGGGATACAAAGCAAGAATTTTTCGATTTGAACTTGTGTGAACGGAACTAAGTCTTGAAATTGAATGAACGTTTGCTGAGCAAATGGGGAAGGAGTAAGAAATCCCAAGCCCAGAGAGCAGTGTGAATGAAAACTTGGAATAGTGTTCCTTTCCACAGTGTCATGCCTTGGAATTCTGCCTTTGCTTTTTGAACATTTTTGTAACAGGAATTCTTTTTTTTTTTTTTTGTAACAGGAATTCTTAAAAGTGTCTGGTGGAGCTCTGTCTATGGATGCCTTTTCTTTCTTATTATGAATTCTCATTACCTGGTCTTTGGGAAAATTATTCCCAGTTCTTACATAATGAGGAAGTTTTCAGTGAATATACTCATCTTTATTTTCCTTTTAGTTTAATTAGGAAACTAATAAAGAACATTCAGCTTTTCTTTTCTCTGGCCTTGAAAGTTTTATGTCAAAAACTGAAAATTTATCTGCAGTGGGGTATTGAGATAACCTTTCAGGTAGAACTTAAGCCATTCCTGGACAGATGGCTTAATTTTGCACAGTTAACCTACTTTGCTTCTTGATTCAGAGACTTACTTCATAAGGAAGAGGGATAGGTTAATTCTGTTTTCATCCTTTTTTTTCCGGCATCAGTTTTCTATAATCATTTTTTTAACAAATATTTATTATTGTATGTTTAAGTAATGTTTAAATACTTTAATATTTAAGGAGGAATACCAGGAAACATTACTTTGGCATTACTTTGGGTATATTAGATATGCATTTTTAAAAAAATCATTGTTTTTTGAGAACAGTAGCAGCTGTGATGATGGCTTGATTGTGAGTCACATACTCTGCACTGTTTGTGGCTCTCTTTTGGCCACCACTGCCCACCCACAATCTCCTGACTCTCTAGGCAGTGGACGTGTTTGTATGCACTGGGATAACCCTGTGCTCAGAAAACAGAATGGGACAATAGCAGATGGCCAAGCATGCTGTACAATGGGATTAGCATTGGGCTCCTCCTTCCCAGGGTTCTCCCCTATGGTTTTAAGTAGTTTTGTGTTACAGTAAATTTCTTATCTTTATAACAAGTCACTGACCTGGAAAATGTAATTGAGCATTTGAATCTGAGCTGCATTCAGAAATCTGTGTTAAAATTGTACAGCTTCTTGCTTGATTGATTATAAATGATAATGTAGCTTGGAGTTTAATTTGCTGACGCAGATGTTACCATCATTGCCTTCTATGCTTCTATAACTTACGTTGATTTTGCTTTGCTTCTCCAGTTTCCTAGGTTTGGGTATTTAGAGTTTAGATTTAACAGTAGCAGAAAGCTGATTGATATATATAATTAGAACTTTGCAGTTGGTTTGTTAGTTTGGTCCTAGATTGGTTCTTTAAGTCTCTTTTGTTATTTTGTTTTTGGTAGGAAATCAGAAAGAATAGGTATTTTATATATTCTATTTGTTTTCTGTGGAGTCTTGGTTAAGATAGTGTTACTTTCTTCACTTTTTCCATATCATAAGATGGAAAGGAGAATATGTTTTATCACTAAAAAACAGTGTTTGGTAATTTTACTCAGAAAATTAATATTTTTAAAAATTGTCATATTTTATTTTTAATAAGGATTAATTGCAATGTTTTCTAAGTGTTATTATTTTTAAGTCACAACCCAGCTGTTAATGAAGCGAAAGAGAGAACCAAGTCAGTCTCTAATCAAATATTAAGTTGGAAACTTAATATATTTAGGCTTTAGAATTTTCTTTTTTCATTCTTTCACTTATTTTTTTTTTAATAGAACACAGTTTAAATTTTTTTGTTTATGGAGAATATGTACAGCTAAATTCTTAAAGTGTTTTATCAAAAACCAGAATGTATAGTAGATGAAGTCTGATTGATGATGATATTTTTGTTGGGGAATATACTCCATATGGATTTACTTTGCTTCATATAACCTTCCTTGTTCCGTTCCCTCCACCCCCTTTTTTTTCAAGTAAACCTTAAGGAGGTTGATAGCTGAACTTGGGCAGTCTATTTAACTTCTAGTTTGTCAATAGATAACTTTTTAAATGATGTTGGTATTATACAAGTGACATTTTGTAATGAGTGATGAGTTAGTCCCTAAGAAAAGTTTACCTTGTTATAAATTAATTATGATATATTCCTGCTCACCATCCTTTCTACTTCCAGAACATTTGTCTCCAAAAATAAAAACAATAAAACAAACACAATACCCCTCATCTCTACCTTCTGATAATCTAGAAACAATAAAGTTCAGTTATAAGTGATTAAAGCAACAATAGCAATAGCACTGCTTTATAATAGATGGAGAAAAACCTTCATCTGAATAATGAACTATTTCTAAAGCTTGGTAGCTTAAACAACTATTTTTGAATGCTCACTTATTTGTGAGTCATGAATTCAGGAAGGGCTCTCTTGGGTAGTTTGTCCCTGATATGTTTGGTGACAGCTGGGGGTGTGAGCAGTTGGACGATCCACTGCCAAGCTGTTTTTCACTTGCATACATTCTGTCTATGTACTCCATGGCCTCTGGCTGCATGGCTACATGGCTACATGGTCTCTTTTGCCTCAGGGCTTCTGCATATGTCCTGGGTATCCCACAGCATGATGAGAGTCATCACACTTCTTATGTGGCACCTGACTCCACAGTCATAGATGTTAGAAGCAGAAGCTGCCTGACCAGTTAAGGGTTGTGCTATGAATGGGTTTAGAAGTGGCAGAAGATTCCATTTGCTGTGTTCTGTTTGTCATAGTCACAGGACTTACCTTGATTCGGGGGGTCAAGAAATACACTTCACTTCTTAACGGAGCTGTGGCAAAGCCACATTGCAGAGGAGCCTGTAAGGTGGGAGGTATTATTGTGGCCATCTTTGGAAAAAATATCTGCTCCAGTTCAATAAAAATGTTGAATAAAGGATTGAGAATATGAGGTTAAGATTTTTTTGTGTGTGCTATGGTGATAAAGCTCTTAGTCCCTTTTTTAGTGTCTTACAATGTTGCAGACTTATTAATCAGAATGGAAGAGGAATTTTTCTTTTCTTTTTTTTGTTTTAAAGATTTTATTTATTTATTTGGCAGAGACACAGCAAGAGAGGGAACACAAGCAGAGGGAGTGGGAGAGAGAGAAGCAAGCTCCCTGCTGAGCAGGGAGCCCGATGTGGGGCTTGATTCCAGGACCCTGGGATCATGACCTGAGCCGAAGGCAGACGCTTAACGACTGAGCCACCCAGGCGCCCCTTAGAGGAATTTTTCTGTTTCCGTGTTACTCAGTGTCTTAATCTGTTATTCCTAGAGCTTCTACTGTCATCCACCATTCCCAACAGAAGTCACTTCAAATCAGAAGGAATTCTAAACAGTCTATAATTGTTTTACCCAATTCAGGAATTATCACAGGGTATAAAAACATAAAAAAAGAGTACAAAGGAATAAGGTGTAAAGAAAGGATACAAAGGATGTACTAACAGCAGAAGGTGAATTAATGCTACGTATTTATTTTAGAGCTTCACCTTAGGTGAGAAGTGCAACTGTCTAGATGAAGACTTTGTATATTAGTGCTCTCATAGGGAAGAGACTGCCATTTAGAAGATGACTGAGTATGTGCATAGATTCAAAAGAATTTTAAAGTCTTTTTTTTTTTTAAAGATTTTTTTTTTATTTGAAAGAGAGAGCACAGCAGGGGGAGTGGCAGGCAGAGGCAGAGAGAGAAGCAGACTCCCCGCTGAGCAGGGGAAGCTCGATGTGGGACTCGATCCCAGGATCCCGGGATCTTGACCTGAGCCGAGGCAGTCGCTTAACCAGCTGAGCCACCCAGGCTCCCTAAAGTCTTTAAAGAACAGAGAAACTTGGCTAAATTGTTTTGTGTTATTTGGGGGAATAAAACAGGATAAATCTTAGGCTTAGGATTTTTAAGCTAGCACTAGGGGCTAATTAAATAATTTTTTTCCCTAATTGAGCTATAATTCATATATCATAGAATTTACCATTTTAAGCTATAGAATTCATTGTTTTGTGTATACTTACAACTTTGTGCAACCATAACCACTATTTAGTTCCAGAACATTTTCAAGAAGAAACCCATACCTGTTAGCATCACAACCCCTTATCCTCTGGCAACCCCTAATCTACTTTTTATCTCTATGCATTCGCTTGTTCTGACATTTCCTATAAACATAATTGTATAATATGCAACTTTTTGTGTCTGGCTGTTTTTTAACATAATGTTTTTAAGGTTAACTCATTGTAATTCTTCACTCAAGTATCAGTACTTCATTCCTTTTTATGTCTGAATAATATTCCATTAGGGTGAATATAGCATATTTTATGTATCCATTCATTAGTTTATGGACGTTTGGGTTGTTTATAGTTTTTGCCTATTATGAATAATGATTCTGTGAACATTGATGTATAAGTTTTTGTATGAACTTATGTTTTCATTTCTCTTGTGTATATATCTAAGAATGGAATCGATGTTAACTTCATGTTTAACTTTTTGAGGAACTGCCAAACTGTTTCTAAAGCTGCTCTATGACATTCCTGTCAACATGTGTTATTTTTCTTTTTAAAATAGTCATTCTGATGGGTATGCAGTGGTATCTTTTTGTGGTTTTCATTTGCATTTCCGTAATGACTAATGATGTTGAACATCTTTTCATGTACTTGGCCATTTGTATATCTTCTTTGGAGAAATGCCTATTCATATTTTTTTGATTATTTTTCAATTATTTGTCTTTTTATAATTGAGTTCTGGAAAGTCTTTATATATTGGAGACTCCACCCATATTGATAAGGAATTTGCAAATATTTCTCCCAGTCTCTGGGTTATCTTTTCACTTACTTGATAGCATCCTTTGGCGCACAAGAGTTTTAAATTTTGATCAGGGCCAGTTTATTTTTTTTTCTTGATTGCTTTTGCTTTTGGTGTCATGTCAAATAAACCAGTTGCCTAATTGAAGGTCACAAAGATTTCTTCCTACATTTTCTCTTATGATTTTGTAGTTTTAGATTTTGTATTTAGATCTTTGATCCATTCCAAGTTAATTTTTGGTGTAAGGTAGGGGTCAACTTCATTATTTTGTATGTGGGTATCCAGTTGTCCCAGCACCATTTGTTGAAAAGACAAATCTTTTCTCATTGAATGGTCTTAGGACTCTTGCTAAAACTCAGGTGTTTATGGACACGTGTGTTCATTTCTGAACTCTTAATTCTGTTCCATCGATGTATATGCCTGTCCACGTGTCATATGACCCTGTCTTGATTACTATAGATTTTTGTAGGTTTAGATATTGGGAATTGTGAATCCTCTACCTTTGTTCCTTTTCAGGATTGTTTTTTGGGGGGGGTGTCTCTTGTAATTCCATATGAATTTTGAGATCAGTGTGTCCATTGCTGTGAAAAAGGCATTTGGAACTTTGATAGGGATTATGTTGAATCTGTTCATCAGTTTGGGGAGTATTGCCATATTAACAATACCAAGTTTTTCAGTTGATGAACATGGGCTGTCTTTCACCTTTCTTAGGTCGTCATTAATTTCCTTTATCATTGTTTTGTAGTTTTCACTTTATAAGTCTTGAACTTCTTTACATTTATTCCTGAATATTTTATTCTTTTTGATGCCATTGTAAATGGAATTTTCATTTCATTTTCATATTATTAATTTTTTATACAGATATACAACTGATTTTTGTATATTGATTTTGTATTTTGCAACTTTGCTAAACTTGTTTATTAGCTCTAATAGTGTTTGAGTGGATTTTTTAGTAATTTCTGTATATAAGATCATGCCATCTGCAAAGAGATAGTTGTACTTCTTCCTTTCCAATGTGGCTGTCTTTTATTATTTTTATTCTTCCTTAATTGCTATTCCCAAATGTCCGGTACAATGATGAATAGAGGTAGTAAAAGCCTATATCCTTTTTCTTTTTCTTAAGGCTTTTTTATTTTTATGAGATTTCTACATCCAGCATGGGTCTTGAACTCACAACCCTGAGATCAAAAGTTGCATGCTCTACCAGCCAGGCGCCCTCTTGTCTTCTTCTTTATCTTAGGAGAAAGGCTTTCATTTTTCACCATTAAGTATGATGTTAAGTGTGGATTTTTTATAGATGTCCTTTATCAGGTTGAGGAAGTCCCCTTTTATTCCTAATTTATTGAGTGTTTTTATCATGAAAAGGTATTGTATTTTATCAAATGGTTTTTTAGATTTATTGAGATGATCATGTCATTTTTGTTCTTTATTAATATAGTACATTATATTGATTGATTTTTGTATGTTGAACCAACCTTGCATTCCTGGGATAGGGATGGGTATTTTTACATAGACTTGCAGTTTTCATCTGGAGAAATGTGGAAACTTGTTCTATCAACATTATCATCTTGGCAGTAGGAATGGATCTGAGAGAACATAGCCTTTGGATAAATGCCTTATTTTTAAGTGCTAAGGTATAATATAAATAAGAACCATTCAGAGGCTTATATTGTAATGCTTTATACAATATAGAAGTAATTATGACCCTTATTAAAACATCATTTCCTTGGATTTTTAACTGTGTTTGAATAATTAGTGAATAACTTGAGGATTTATGTTTATCTGGGTCCATTTTCTATTGATAGAATGCCATATAAATATTCTCAGAGTCTTGCAAGCTCTAGTTCAGAGTGCCCTGATTTCTATTTTGATTGAGCACACATTTTAAACTTGAAAAAGGTAATTAGCAAGCAAATATGAAAGGGTCAGATCCCTGTTGTGATGAAGGTTGTTCTTAGAGGTCTCTCAGGATACCTCATAGCAGGAACTTGTCAGAGTAATAAATATATAGATAAGTATCTAGAAAGGGACAAAGGATTAAAAAAAAAACTGATCAAAGTTTTGAAGCACAGTCAATATTTTCTTCTGCTTAAAAACTGCTTCTAATTTGACATGAATTAACTTGCATTGCATTCTCACCTGTGGGAATGGCCGTTTGGATAAATGCCCAGGTACCTGTCAACTCTGGTTAAGAAGTTGAAATAATTAACCACCTTGAAGAAGTTATTAAATCAGACTTCCATGGAGCAGCTTTTCGTGCTGTTTCTTCTTTCTGTTACACCAGTATGTGCACCCTAACCAGAAAATAGCTCCAAGTATCAGACATGTATTTTGTTCTTTATCTGTTTCATCTTCCTGTAATTGCCAGACCTGCTTGCTTTTTTCTCCTAACCCTTTTTTCTCTAGAGGAATTTTTTTTGGATTAGAAAATTCAGGGGTGCCTGGGTGGCTGAATCGGTTAAGTATCTGCCTTCGGCTCAGGTCATGGTCCCAGGGTTCCTGGGATTGAGCCCCATGTTGGGCTCCCTGCTCAGCGGGGAGCCTGCTGCTCACTCTTCCTCTGCTCCTCCCCCTGTTTGTGCGCATTCTTCCGCTCTCTGTCAAATGAATAAATAACATCTTAAAAAAAAATTCATCCAAATCTATCAAGGAAAATTTACTAAATTTGGTAAGATCCTTAGGTTTCCATTGTATATAGAAAAGGAATTATTGTTTTGATCCATTCTCCCTGTGTCTCACCCAGGCCAGACTCTTATTTTACACACAGCAAATTTGGTAACACAGTATATTTATAAAGTAGCTAAGTGAGCAATTTTAAGTGAAGTGGCTGTTCATTTTAAACAACATTCTGGGTATTTGAAAAGAATGCCACTGATGAATGATTTTTAACTTCCCCTATCCTTTTGACAATCTGATGAAAGCTGTGGGCTCTCTCCATATAAAAATGTACATAACTCATTTATGTGGACTCTGACATCATACATTCCTGCCATCCATGAACTCCTGATTAAAAATGTCCACCATCTATGAAACAAACAAGTTTGGGAAGAAGGGTCTCTGGGTTTTACAAAGCCATTAAACTATGTGTGTGGTTCAAATACAAGATAAGTTGTTCAAATACAAACAATTTCATGTTAACTGTAATTTAACTAGAAAGAGTATAGCTGCTGGGTATAATGGATACTGTGATGAGTGACCCAGAGCGCCTCCCCCCACCCCTCCAGGGTTGAGGTTGTATTCGCCCAGATGCTGGAAGTGCTGTTGACATAGTCCTTAGTTGTTAGCCCCTATGGAGATTGCCTTGGTGAGAGAACTCCCTTGCATAAGGGCATACCACTTTCCATTGAAATCCCAATGATTGATCTCTGTAGGATACAAGGGATTGAATCCATTGCCCTGACTTGAGACAACTCTTAAAAGATCATCCTGGATTCAGAGCTCCTCATGGGGTTGTCTGCATCCCTTGGAACTTTGTGGCCCCTGAATTTTCTCTCTGCACAATCCTGTTCTCCCCTGACCCCCTTCCTTTCCACTGGTAGTGATCCCAGGAGTACCCTTTAATAAACTTCTCGCATAGTAAAATCTGTCTCAAGGTCTGCTTCCTGGGAAACCCAGCCTTGTCACACTAGGGTTGAGTATTAGTACAAGTTAGCCATAAAAGTAGGCTTGGCTGAAATAAAAGTTTAGTGAGATGAACTTGAATTTAGACTCAAAATATGTGAAGCATCTCATTAGTATTCCCTTCAGATCTTATATTTCCATTGGTTTTTGGAAGTCTGGGTTTTTCTGCATTCATTAGTGGTTTCCCAGTCTTATTTTAGCTTTGCAAACCGCCCCCCCCCCACAAAGTCTCTGACAGCTTGATTTGTTTGGTCCCTGAAAGGTGTGTGTTAAATGAAGAGTTACTTAGATGTCCTCCAGAAATCCCTAGAGATTTCCCATGTTGATAAGTACATATGATAAGAGAACTCCTCTTGTCATAATCTTAATCATATTACTTATCACAAATCCTAAGATTTCTTTCTTAGCATTTAGAAAATTCTTGCTTTTGTCATTATTATTGAAATGATGTATAGGTCTATTCTAAATATTTGAAAAAAGATGGAAAAAACCTTATAACAAGGACAATTCTATGTGAAACTAAACTTTTCCTTCCTTCAAATTGGGATAATATTGTACATACTTTTTGATAACTTTTCTTTTTCATGTAGTATTATATGATAAACAGGTTTCCATATTCTCAGTTAATAAACTGTATGTGGTTGCATAATATTCCATCCAGTGGGTAGACCATCTGTAACTTAGCTAGCCACCTGTTATGTCTTTGATTTTTCTCAATTTTGTTATTGTTAATAAATAACAAGAATCGTGGCTGCTTTTTCTTTGAAACTAAGCCTAGTATGTCTGCTTTAATTAGTTATTTAAAAATACTGGGTTCTTCCATCACTAAAATGTACTGAACCATTAGATGTAAGACCATTATATCTTGATAGCCATTGTTATTTTGCGACTTAAAGGGATACCACTCATATAGATGATGTAAGTTGAGTTCCTAAGTGCAGTGTCACCATTGTCACCACCTCGGAAGGATTGCCATTGTGAATTTGTGGATCTTCTTTGATTTTAGCATCAGAAGGTCAGGCAAATTTTTATATATGCCTGCCAGATAAAAAAGTATTTGAGACATTTATAGAATTGCCTACCAAGCAGATCTTGACTGGCAGTGACCTTTCGTCTCCCCAGGTTTTGCTTCATATTATCCAGTTATTTTAAGCAAGTGGTCCCTAATTCCATTATCTGTCCCATAAGCAAGGTTATCAAGGAACTTACTTTCCCTCTCAGCAATTAATAAAATCTGTCAGGAGCAGTAGACTCTGAGTGTCTTTTCCTAAAGGTCTTACCTACACTTTCTGTATAGTTCAAATTGAACAGTTTTTAAGATAAAATACAGTGGTGCTCTGATGAAGTTTATTACTTTTTAAATGTTCTAAGCTTCCCTGTAAGGATACAGTTGTATTTTAGAATTGAAAGGGATATTAGTGTTCTTTTGTTTTATGATAAATAATTAGAAAGATAAGTAACTTGCCCAAGACCGCATAGCCAGCTAGTTTTTCATTACAGTAATCCGCTCCATGACTTACATGATGAGAGAACACAGTTGAGAAGGAAACTCAACCAAAGAAATAGTTACCAACCAAAATCTTTGCTGGGCTTATTAAAGACCACAAACAGTAATTGCCAATATAGATATGGAAGATTTTCACAACGTAAACTGATTTAAAACACTGCTTAGAGTTTTTCACGATTTGCTTGTTCTTGTGTCTTCTAATCACTGGAAACACATGGTTTTACAGATAACATTGTTTTCTTTCTTTCTTTCTTTTTTTTTTAAAGATGTTTATTTATTTATTTGACAGAGAGAGAGAGAGAGAGAGAGCGCATGCAGGGAGGGGGAGCAGCAGAGGAAGAGGGAGAAGCAGGCTCCCTGCTGAGCAGGGAGCCTGAGGCGGGACTCAATCCCAGGACCCTGGGATCATGACCTGAGCTGAAGGCAGATGCTTAAACTGACTGAGCCACCAAGGCATCCCTGGACAAATAAAATTTAAAGGCCAGTATAAATAGTCTGGGCAAAAACTCATTTTGGTAAATTAATAATTGTGCCTAGTTGGTATTTTTTGCCAGAGCATAGGGTAGTAGATAAACAGTTACCTAGAAATTAGGGGACTTAGGAAATTTTTCCTTTTTATATTTTACTACTGTAGACCCCTTTTTGCCCCCGGTTATGACTGTTCATGCAGACTGTACTTCTGCCATTGATACTGGAAGGTACCATTAACAAAGCAAGTAAAGATCAGAGCCTCTCTGAGTAACTTGCTTCACACAGTAAATTGATGCTGATGACTGCTTAGAACAACTGTGGAGACATCATCAAAAAATATTCTTTAAATGATGTTTAAAGTAGGTAGGTGATTGCAAGAAGTGTTTGGGATTCCTTGTCCTTAGAACTATATCCTAGAGGAAGTCTCTTTTACCTTTACTCAGTGATTAGAACCTCAAAGGCGGAGTAGTCAGTTCCACTTGACTAGTAATAAATCACCCACGTTGAAACATGATAGTTCCTGACAACTGGCAAGCCTGATAAAAACCAAAACAAAAGATGTCAAGAAATCTGTGCCAATGTGGAATTGGTATGCAGCTTTGATGAATTCACATGTAGCATGCATTTGGCATTAGTCTTCTGGTTTCATACATTTTTCTCTCTGGAAAATAAAAATTGTATGAGGAGAAAAAGGCTCTATATAATATAATAATTATGTTATTTTTGTTTTGTTTTGTTTTTTAACAACCCAGTTAACAGAACTGTACTGTGATTAGAGAAGGAAATGTCATCTTTCTATAAATAATTTTTAAAAAATCTTGAGTTCTTAGTTCTTCTCTGTGGTAATAAACTGGTGTACACCTGGTTGATTCCCCTCCTCCCTGTTTGTCATCAAGGACATAGACATAGAGAATAAGCACCAATTCCTTTGATCTCTACAAAATTATACTCATGCAGAAATTGAGTATACACTAATAGGTACTTCATGATCTCTTTCTGTATCAGATAGGGTTTGTGGAAAGTAGGAAAAAAGCCCATAGAATTATAAAATATGTCATTTTCTGTAACAGTCACTGATTTTCAATATGATAAAAAACAAGAGAGGGAAAGTCTTTTTAAATCTTTTTAACTGTTTCATTGTCAAGTGCTTTCTAGTCCAAACTAGGTTCTTTCTAGCCCTTGGAAGTCAGGTTACACAGACTGCTTTAATAATATCATGATACTGAAATCCTGATTATCAAGTGTGTTTGGCTCTGCCCACTAGCTTGAGTGTATTGAGTGGATATATGTTCCTTCCATGGAAGATTCACTTTTGCATTTGCAGTGATTTGGTACCTTCACCCTTCATTCTTTGCTTCAGTAGGGGATACTATTTTAGTATAAGTGACCATAGTAAAATGTACTATGTTTATTAGGCAAACAGTATTTAAAAATAGGAGATAGTTTATGTAAAGATGCTTGAGTCATTGGTATGATTGTCTTTTCTAGTTTTTTTTTCATTACAGAACATATTTATAGCATAGTGATTAAGAGTAGGATTCTAGAGGTAGATTGCCTAGTAATTATTTCATAGTCTTCTGGTGATGCTTAAATAGTTGTTATATATAAAGTTCTTATAACAATGCCTGACTTAAAAAGAATACTGTGTTCTTTTTTTTTTTTTTAAGATTTTATTTATTTATTTGAGAGAGGAGGAGGTGGGGAAGAGAGAATGAGTGAGAGGGAGAAACAGACTCCCTGCTCAGCAGAGAGCCGGATGCGGGACTTGATCCCAGGACCCTGAGATCATGACCTGAGCCGAAGGCAGATACTTAACCCATTGAGCCACCCAGGTGCCCCGTGAGAATACAGTATTCTTTTTAAGTGTTAGTTATCACCTGTTATCACCACCTCCTCCTCACCACCACCACCATTATTTTTATTCTTATATTGTTATTTTAGGGATTCTGTGGTTTCTGTTCCTACAAAATGGAGAGGGGTTTTGGGGGGTTTTTTGTTGTTGTTCTGTTTTTTTGTTTTGTTTTTTGGTTTTATTTTTTGCAGATAGCCCAAGCATCTTTAAAGGAGTATTTTTCCACTTAACATTCTAAATCATTTTTATTGTTCACATTCAAGTTTGTGCACAACTGATCCAGTTTTTTTCTTGGGTATTGTAGTCAAAGCTTTTTGTAAATCATTTATTTTAGATCCTGTGGATAATTGAATTTAGTGTAGAAATAGGAAACTGTATATTTTATAGAAATTGCATAATAAGTACTGAAATGCCATGATATGACACTCTCTGGATGATAAGCTTTTACATTGTCAACATTAGTTAAGAGCATGATTTTGAATCACAACCATAGTGAGGATGTGTAACAGCAGCTCTCAGTAGGGCTCATGTTATCCATCATGTTGCTGGGTAAACTAAAAGACAAGTAGTTTTGTACACACTCCTCCTCCCACATACCACACACAGCATCTTTAGGGTTTATTCAGTGCTTACGTGGCTAGTTTGCACATATCTGTGTCTATTTCAGGTCTTCCTTGCTGATGGCAACTTGCCCAAAAGAGGCAATTTTACTGTCCACTGTCCTTCATTTTGTCAGTTCTTTTCACTATGGAATGTTTATTCCTCCTCTTTAGAAGTGAATAGCCATCCTTTTCTTCCCCTCCAACTCAACAATCTGTTTAGACAGCTGGGTAATTGAAAAAGAAGGTAGCTTAGGGAGAACTTGTTAATGGGGATTTTACCAAGTTTAGCAGCTTCTGCACCTGAGTATATTATGAAAAGTTTTTGCCCGCCAAGAAGAATGGATTCCTTTAATAATGTGACTACATATAAATTATATGAGTGGTATTGTTAGCAGTTTAACTTAATTTCCTTCTTAGATGCTGATGATGACTTGGGGGGCGGAAAGAAGGGTTTTATCCTTATGATGCGTGTAAGGGCTATTTGTATATTAGGTGGGCTCCTAAAACAAATGTTTTCTTGTATGTCAAACTTGGTTGGTTCTGTGAAATTTCATTTTAAAAAATGGCTCTTGTACTTTCCTTTCTTGACAAGAAAGTCTAATTGGCAGTGTGATTTTATCTTTTCTTTGCTTAATAAGGCTTATATGTTAGCAACTGGAGTGACATGCGTAGCTGGTTAAACCTGTAAAAACCAGGGCATTACATTCTCTGTATATGGATTATTAGATTTTTGAGTGGCAAAAGTCTCTTTAGTGGTTGTGAGTTTACCTAAGTATTGATCCATATGAGATTCTAATAGTCGTGTCTGATTAAAGGAAGACTAATGATTTTCATCTGTGATGGTCTTTTCTCTGACAGTAGCTTTTAAACTTTTAATGGCATTGAAAAGACTGGAGCCCATTTCAGGCATTTTAGTGGTTTGCCTGTCTGATTATTTCATTGTTAAAGAATAAAAATCTAAGCCTTACGCAGTATTTATGGTATCTTATTCTAAATTTACCAGATCTTTTTGCAGAGCTTATTTGTTCTTGTGGAATTCTTATTGACTCTAGAGAGACTTTTTCTCTTTCCCTGTAGAATGAGGGAGTTCCTAATGAGCTTATATTAAATTGATTAATGCAGAAGTTATCTGAACGTTGTATCTAGACTTTTGTTTTCATTTTTGTTTTGTTTCAAGTTTTTATTAAATTCTGGTTAGTTAACATATAGTGTAATATTTTCAGGAGTAGAATTTAGTAATTCATCATTTACATGCAATATGCAGTGCTCATCATGATAACTGCCCTCCTTAATACCCATCACCCATTTAGCCCATCCCCCCACCCACCTCTCCTCTGGTAACCATCAGTTTGTTTTCTATAGTTAAAAACTCTTTTATGGTTTGCCTTTCTTTCTCTCTCTTTGTTTTCCTTTCCCCTATGACCATCTGTTTTATTTCTTAAATTTCACATAGGAGTGAAATCATATGGTATTTGTCTTTCTCTGACTGACTAATTTCTCTTAGCATAAAACACTCTGGCTCCATCCACATCACTGCAAATGGCAAGGTTTCATTCTTTTTGATGGCTGAGTAATATTCCATTGAACATATATACCACATCTTCTTTATCCATTCATCAGATGATGGACATTTGGGGTCTTTCCATAATTTGGCTATTGTAGATAATGCTGCCATAAACATTGGGATGCATGTGCCCCTTCGAATCAATATTTTTGTATCCTTTGAGTAAATACCTAGTAGTGCAATCGCTAGGTCACAGGGTCGTTCTATTTTTAACGAACCTCCATACTGTTCTCCAGAGTAACTGTACCAGTTTGCATTCCCACCAGTAGTGTTAAGAGGGTTCTCTTTCTCTGCATCCTCACCAACATCTGTTGTTTCTTTTGTTGTTAATTTTAGCCGTTCTCACAGGTGTAAGTTGGTATCTCATTGTGGTTTTGATTTGTATTTCCCTGATGATGAGTGATATTGAGCATTTTTCATGTGTCTTTTAGCCAGTATCTAGGATTCTTTTGTAGTTCCATTCTTGGCAGGAGTTTATGTGTATGCCTAAATACAGTTTCTAAAAGTCCAAGCTTATCTATTATTCATTTACTGATTAATGAACTGATATTTATTATACACTTAGTGTGTGCCAGATATGAAGATAGAAAACTGGGGTAGAGGGGCAGGATTCAGTCTTACGGAGACATGTATCAGACGAAGAATTACAATATGGTCAGGGATTAGTGTTATAATGTACATATAGATGGGATAAATAAAGATAAAGGTGGTAAACATATAGATAGATGAAAGAATGGAGTGTGTGTATGTATATATAACACTTACATGTGTGATAGAGTACAAAGAGCATTTTCTTCTCATAGAAGTAAGAGCAAGGAAATCTTTTCAAAGGAGATAACATTTATGTTGCTTTTGGAAAGCCATGTAAAATAGACCAGCTAGCTCTAGTATTAGCTCAAGAGGGGACTCATTTATATTCTCCTGCTTAATTTTTTCTATAGAACTTATCGCCATCTTACATACTGTGTTTATTTCATTGATTTATTGTCTGCTGTATTAGGATGTTATCTTTTTGAGGATAGGGATTTTTGTCTGTTTTGATTTTTTCTATATTCTCAACACCTAGAAAAGTTTCTGGCACGTAGCAAGAGCTCAAGTATGTGTTGAATGAATGAATGGAGTTTGTGAGTTCTACAGTAATTGCCTTATTTTCTTTTAGTTTATTAAGACTATCTCTCTACAATTCCTTCATATTTTTTTCTCAGTGTTTTTCATATATGTATTTTAATCTCCCATGATAACATGCTATCTCTATAATGTTTCTCAAACCCACCCCTTCTTTTCCATCTCTCTTAGCTTTTTAATCTTCAGTATCTCTTACCTGAATTGATAAACTCTATTTTCCATGTCTCTATGCAAGTCCCCTTAAATTTTTCTCCACAGCCATCAGAATTATCTATCTAAAATGCAGAACTGACCAGACCATTTCTTTGCTTAAAAATACCTAATGGTTGCCATCTCTCTAGAATAAAATTTGTGCTCAGCTACATAATGGTGAGTTCTCTTACCATCTTACAACATAATAAAAATCGGTCTATTCATTATTCTTTGTACAACTAGTGCCTGGTAACGTAAAGAATTGAATAAATATTTCTTTGAGTAAATGAACGCATTACAGATGTGTATGAAGGAATGAATAACTACAAGAAGGAATTTCATTGAAAATGCTTCATATTTAGATAAAAGGTGATATAAAAATATATTTTAACACTAGCATTTAAGAACAGTTTTTCTTTATACAGCTGATTTGTCTTTCTTGCTGTCTTGTTCTAATCCTCATTTCACTGTGAAGTGATTTACAGTGTCATTATTGAAGTAATCCCATTTCTTGTGTCTTCCCTATATTCCTCTCTCAATCCCATCTCTATATGTTGGCTCTTTTCTCTCTAGCTACTTCCCTTATTTTTTTAGACATTTATGTATATGCATATATGTCCATAGCTACATGTGTGTCTTTTCTGTGTTCTACCTGTAAGTTCTGTCTTGAAAATTTTGCATGCAGTTCTGAAACCCTTAGTATTAAATTATTTTTATGGAACAGACACTCAGAGACAACCCTGGTCTACCTGTTTCCAACTTAAAATGATTTTTATTGTGACTATTTATACTTCTCTTAATTTCCTTTTTTTCCCCCACACTTAGATTGAAAATCTTCAAGAGCAACTTAGAGATAAGGAGAAGCAAATGAGCAGCTTGAAAGAACGAGTCAAATCCTTGCAGGCTGACACTACCAACACCGACACAGCCTTGACAACTTTGGAGGAGGCCCTTGCAGAGAAAGTGAGTGACTGGTTTGGACTCTCTGTAGACACGTTTGCTCTGCTTCCTCATTAATCTAAAATTTTCTCTAGTAATGAGACTTGGATATAAAAGAAGAAATCCCTTAGGGCAAAAAAGAAAAGAGCTTTCTGTACTGCTGCTGTCGTAGATAGTATAAAGGGATAGAAAATCCATTTTGTTTTTGTCAACTTAAGCATCTGTTGCTAGGCAAGATGGATTTCACACTAGAGGGTAGTGGCTGAAAGTTTTCCCCCTCCCTTCCCCTTTCTTCTCCTCCCCTCCCCTCTCCTTTCATTGATATATTTATTTTAGAGAGGTGGGGGGTAGGGGCAGAGGGAGAGGGAGAGATAAACTCAAGCAGACTCCACACTGAGCTAGGAGCCTGATGTGGGACTTGATTTCACCACCCTGAGATCATGACCTGAGCCAAAACCAAGAGTCAGACACTTAACCACCTGCACCACCTAGGCGCCCCCAGTGGCTGAAATTTCTAAAGACTAAGCCATACATTCCCATTTACTCTCTTCTGAAGAAAAAGAAAAGTTCTTTTTATTTATCTCATCAACTAGATTTTGGGGATGTGGGAATATCAGACATTGACCATTAGGAAGCAACATATAATTAGTTCTCCTTTACTGTACAATGTTGATACCTAATATAGTCTTGGATTTTAGTTATTAATACAACATTCTTGTTGTTTTTCTAATCTTGGCCTTGCTACTTCATTTTTGTTTATGAGCAAACCTAATTTTTCAGGAATGGTTGACTAAATAAAGAAGTGGCCCACCCAATGTCTTGGAAGGAGGTTTAAGGAATCTTGGTGGGGCATTTTCATAGGGTTTTTAAAAAAGATTTTATTTATTTATTTGACAGAGAGATAGAAGGCACAAGTAGGCAGAGAGGCAGGCAGAAGGAGAAGGAGAAGCAGGCTCCCGCCTGAAGTGGGGCTCGATCCCAGGATCCTGGGATCATGATCTGAGCTGAAGGCAGCCGCTTGACTGACTGAGCCACCCAGGTTCCCCTTAATAAGATTTTTTTTTTTTTAAAGGAATAGGGTCCCTGTTCCTTAAGCCTCTTGGACTCATAATGCTTCAGGCAATGTGCCAGGGATCAAGGCCTGATCCCTGAATACAGTCAGAAATAATAACCAGAAATATACTTAAATTGCTTCAACTTTTAGACTTCCTGAGTATCTGTTGACAGAAGTTTTAATGGATTCTCTCTTTTCCCTCCACTTTTTTATGCTCTAAGCTCAACATATCCTAATCTCCCAGATCTCTTCCTTTTTTGTATGTGAATTTTGAGTTGTTTCCATTGCCTTGTGGGCAACATGTGAATTACATATAAAAAAGAAATATTTGTTACTTATCACCCTTAGGGCTGTATGTGTGTAAAGTTTTTGGATACTTGGGAATTGAATAAAGGGGATTATTCCAAAAGAATACTTTAAGGACTTCTAATACTATTTGAGATTATAGGAAAAGAAACCTAGGGGAATCAAAAGAACAAAGCCACATCTTTGTTATTGCAAGAGAGGTAGGAAGAATGAATTCCTTGAAAAGTAGATTATTAACAACTTATCACTGTCTTTTGAATGGAGCATGAAAGTGTGAAATTTATCAGTTAAAAGCTGAATTAGAGTCATATGATCATAAGTATGAAAGGAATTTTCTTACATATTGATGTGTTCTCTCATCAGGAGCGGACAATTGAACGCTTAAAGGAGCAGCGGGACAGAGATGAACGAGAGAAGCAAGAGGAAATTGATAACTACAAAAAAGATCTTAAAGACTTGAAAGAAAAAGTCAGCTTACTGCAAGGCGACCTCTCAGAAAAAGAGGTTAAGATCACCAAAATAGAATGATTTGGTTTGCTTAGTGCATTGTATGTATATGTTGTTGGTGTTTACATAATGCATATAAAAATGTATTTGATGGAAGATTTTCTTAATATTCTTATAGCAGGCCTTTTCAGAAGATGTTAAGGGGTATTTTGGGAAGCTTTGCAGAGACATAATAGATATTGGATCATTCATTTCCCAAGTCTTTAGCTTTTTCAATATGTTATGAGTTGGTTTCTTACTTGTTAATGACATTTTTATAGATCCTAAAATAACTGACGCATTATACATGGAAAAATACTGTGCTAATGGTAAGAAAGGTGATAGATAAAAGAATATGCAGATGGAGGGCTGCTTATTTACAGTATCTCTTAAAATGCATCTCAGTATTGACAGAGAAATCTTAAGTGATTGCTGACCAATTAGGTGACTTAGTATATTTTGGTCTTGCTTTTGAAAGATCCTGTTAATGTGACGCAAATAGTAAAAATACTGCCTTGTGATCATGTTATAATGCCAGGGCTTTAGGGACACTCTCGGATTTTCTTTCTAGTATCTTTAAGGCAATTTATGGGAATTTAAGTTTCTGGTGGAACTTTCCTTCTAAAAGGGAAAAGTATTTTATATTTACGTCAGTGTAGCTACTACAGTAACTAGTAGTGAGTACTACTGCTAGTGACTAGTTTCATTCATGAAGCTTGATCTACTTCATTTATTTTATGGGAATGGATATGTATTGATAGAACTCTTTTAAGTCAATTCAGTTGGTATTTCTTGGGAATTCGACTTAATTTAGTTAGGACTTGAAAGCTGAAGCTGACATTGTTTTATATTTCATGAATGTTCTTGAAATGGAATTGTCAGTATATAGTAATAAATAGAAACTACAAGCCACCAAGATAATAAATTTTAAAATTTACATTTCCATTTTGTTTGTACTTAGTATTTATTCTAGATGTGTGTTGCTTCTTTCAGGCTTCACTCTTGGATCTGAAAGAGCATGCTTCTTCCCTGGCTTCCTCAGGACTGAAAAAGGACTCACGGCTTAAGACACTGGAGATTGCTTTGGAACAGAAGAAGGAGGAGTGTCTGAAAATGGAATCACAACTGAAAAAGGTTAAAGAAAATTTTTCCACTTTTCTTACTTTGCTTTAAATAAGAACATAGTAGAGAGCTCTGCAGTGTTCAATGTGTAATAAATTACCAATGATGTAATAATCCCCCACAGTTCAAAATATCATTTATACCTTCATTAGTTCTCTTAATGTTCTTGTCCTCTTTTATTTTACTACTGAGCATCCTCAAACTCTTAGAAAATTGACAGTTTAGAGAAAGATTAAAAAATGCACCTCCTTTATGGACAAAGTATAAGACCACATGTAAAAATCTTCATTTTCTGATATATTCCTTCCATTAGCATTGAGCTTCCTAGAAGGAGATTAATTTAGCAATGATAGTCACCCATACTGGTGAATATTAGGATGTGGTACAGATATTTATTTTCCGTTTCTTTGATTTATTTCCCTCTAAGATTTATATGGCAGTTTGTAGTTTTCAGAACACTTTCATATTTCTAATCTCTGAGCTACCAACTCTGTGAGAATTGGAGCTAGACTTTTGAGCAGTTACGTTAACTGAGGCCAGTTGATATTGATGACTAATAAGAAAGGGTGCAGCCTAGTCTCAACACTTTAAGTCTTGTTCTCTTTCCATATATTGGGTGTATTCAACATGATACCCTTATAGTGAACCTTCCTCTAGGGTATGTCAAAAGTAAAGTCATGTTTTTAGGCTAAAGAAAGAAAGAAAATCTAGTATCTTAAAGTTACTTGTGAATAAGTAGGAGAATTCTGTTTATGAGATTACGGATTCTGATTATGACCAATTCACATTTTAGCTGGCTTTTTTTTCCTCACTGAAAAGGTGGAGGCAGTTTTCTATATAATACCTGACTATCGAAGATGAAGCTCCTTATATGTATTTAGGATTATAAAACAGAGTGGTAACTATCAAGAGTAATATTATTCATTAATATTCCAAACTCCCCTGTTTGTGACAATCCCACATTTTCTTTCTGTTTGTTTATTTTTAACCTCTTTGTTACCATAGTCTCATATCTTGGACTTTATATTTAGGTTTATGAGAAAAAATAAAGTTATCTTTGGGTGGAGGAGGTTGATGGCTTCCCCCTACTTTGGTTTATTACCTGTTTTACTAATGGCCAGTTTTCCTTTCATATTTTCCCTTGTTTCATTCTGGATGATTGTTTCTTTCATTTTAATTCATTACTGATGTTTTCCTATTATACTGCTTCCACAATGCCCAACTCCAACAAGGAGGTTGTTACTGTAGTTTTCTGTATGTTTCATTTGTTTTTTTGCTTTTTCTCCCCTCTTTTAATTGAGCATTTTATATAATTCCATTTTCTTGTTCCTTTTAGCCTATCAGTTATATTTCTTAAATTTTTTCAAGTGATTACCCTAAAGTTTGCCATATACATTTTTGACTTAACCCCCCAACTTTACTGAGATATAATTAACAAATAAAAATTGTATATATTTAAGGTGTACAACCTGATGATTTGTGTATACATTATGAAATGATTATCACAAACTAGTTAACACATTCATTACCTCACATAATACTATTTTATTTTTTTGTGGTGAGAGCACTTTTTAATACTCTTAGCAAATTTCAAGTATACAATACAGTATTATTAAGTATGGTCACCATCCTGTACATTAGATTCCCAGAGCTTATTGATCTTACAACTGAAAATTTATACCCTTCCTTTGATCACCATCTCCTCATTTTTCCACCCTCCAGCCTCTGACAGCCACTATTCTATTTTGCTTCAATGAGTTCAGCTTTTTTAGATTCTACATATGAGATCATACAGTATTTGTCTTTCTGTGTCTAGCTTAATTTCACTTAGCATAATGTCCTCCGTGTTCATCCATTTAGTCACAAATGACAAGACTTACTTTCTTTTTATGATTAAATAATATTTCAGTATACACACACATCGTATTTCCTTTATCCATTCATCTATTGATGGACGCTTAAAGTCTTTCAATATCTTGGCTCTTGTGAGTAATGCTGCAATGAACATGAAACTGCAGATACCTCTTTGAGATACTGATTTCATTTCTTACATATATCCAGGAGTGGGATTGCTGGATCATATACTAGCTCCATTTAAGAATTTCTGAGGAATCTTCGTACTGTTTTCCATAATGGCTGTATGAATTTGCATTCACACCAACAGGGTGCGAGGGTTCCTTTTCTTCATACTCTTGCCAACTCTTATTTCTAGTCTTTTTGATGATAGTCATTCTAACAGATGTTAGTTGTTATCTCACTGTGGTTTTGATTTGCATTTCCTTGATGGTTAGTGATGTTGAGCTACTTTTCATGTACCTGTTGGCCATTGGTCTGTCTTCTTTGGAAGAATATCTGTTCAGGTCCTTCACCCGTTTTAATGGGATTATTTGTGTTTGTGCTGTTAAGTTGTATGAGTTCCTTATATATTTTGAATATTAACCCCTTGTCAGCTATAAGGTTTACAAATATTTTCTCCCATTCCGTAGGTTGCCTTTTCATTTTGTTGATAGTTTTCTTTACTGTATAGAAGCTGTTTAGTTTGATGGAGTCCACCTGTTTTTGCTTTTGTTGCCTGTGCTTTTGGTGTCATATCAAAAAATCAGGCAGTAAACATTTTTAATCTAAATTCACTTTCAAAAAAATGTTATCCCACTTTATGTGTCATGAAGGTACATACAACAGAATACTCCCAATTCCTTCCTCCCTTCCCTGATGATGTTGTTATCATTCATTTCATTTATCCATATATGATAATCACATAATACATTACTATTATTACTTTAAAGCATTACCTTTTAGATGAAGAAGAATAATAAAAGATGTAGTTTTAGCTTTATTCCTTCTCCATTTCTCTTTATGTATATGTGAGTTTCTGACCTATATAATTTTCTTCTGCCTGAGAACTGTTTTTTTCTTTCTGAGTGAGAGAGCATGAGTGTGGTGGGGGAGGGGCAGAGGGAGAGAGAGAATCTTAAGCAGGCTCCACTCCCAATGTGTGGCTCCATCTCATGACCTTGAGATCATGACCTGACCCGAAATCAAGAGTCGGACACTTAACTGACTGAGCCACTCAGGTGTGCCCTGAAGAACTTCTTTTAATATATTTTTGCAGGGTAGGTCTCCTGGCTATGAATTTCTCAGTTTTTATTAGTTTAAGAAAGTCTTTATTTCTCGTTCACTTTTGAGAGATAGTAACACTGAATATGGTTTCTAGATTGGTGGGGTTTTTTTCTCTGTAACACTTTAAAGGTTTCACTCTGATATCTTTTTATGTGATTTCTGATGAGAAGTCTACTGTAGTTCTTAACATTGTTGTTCTATAGGTAAGGTGTTTTTTTCCCCCCTGACTTCTTTTAGGCTTTTTCCTTTGTCTTTCATTTTCTACAGTTTTAATAAGATGTGCCTATGTATAGGTGTTTAGAATTTATATTGCCTGGTGTTCTGAGCTTCCTGATTTGGTGTGTATCCTTAACTTTGGAAAATTCTCAGCCATTATTACTTATAATATTTCTTCTTATTTCTTTTCCTTTTCATATTCCAGTTATGTATATGTTACACCTTTTGAAATTGCTCCATAGTTCCTGAATGTTCTGTATGTTCTTTTTATTACTGTTTTTTTCCTCTCTTCATTTTATTTGGGGAAGTTTCTTTTCTTTTTTTTTTTTTAAAGATTTTTTTTTAAAGATTTATTTATTTTGAGAGAGTGAGAATGAGAGAGAGAGAGTACATGAGTATTTATTTGAGAGAGAACACAAGCAGAGGGGGAAGGGGTAGAGGGAGAGGGAGAAGCAGACTCCCTGCCAAGCAGGGAGCCCAATGTGGGGCTCAATCCCAGAACCTTGAGATCATGACCTGAGCTGAAGGCAGACACTCAACTGAGTGACCGCTCAGGCGCTCATTTTGGGAAGTTTCTATTGACTGGTCTTTAAGCTTACTGAATCTTTCTTCAACCATATCTGGTCTACTAATTAGTCCATCAAAGGCATTCGTTTTTCTTATGTGTTTTTTATACCTGAATTTCCTTTCGATTCTTTCTTAGAGTGTCCACCTCTCTGATTATATTACCCATCTTTTCTTGGATATTGCCTACTTTTCCCATTAGAGACCTTAACTGTTAATCAGTTATTTTAAATTCCCTGTCTGGTTAATTCCAGCATCAATGTAAAATATCTGAGTCTGGTTCTGATGCTTGCTCTGTCTCTTCAGACTATGTCTTTTCTTGCCTTTTAGCATACCTTGTAATTTTTTTGTTGAAAGCCAGATATGTTGTATCCGATAGTGGGTAAATAGGCATATGTGTAAGGTTTTAGTCTGGCTAGAAGTTGAGCTGTATTTAATGTTTGCTGTGGCTGTAGGTGCCAGAGGCTTCAAATTCTTCTAGTGTTCTCATCTCTGTTGACTTTGGGTTTCTGTCTTCAGAGAGAGTCTGCACCTTGTAGCCCTTTCAGCTGTTCTCCTTTGTTATTATACTGGAACCCTGTTGGTGTGATGGTAAGGTGTGAGGGAAGATAAACTTTCTATAGTCTAATGATTAAGTCTTAGTCTTTTATGAGCCTGTGTCCCTGGCTATGACCTTCACAAAGGTTTTCCCCCTTAGCTAGAGGGGGCTAGAATGGGAGAAATGCCCATCTGCCAGGTGGGATAAAACTCTGTTAAAATCTTTACTCCTGGAGAGTCTGCCTTTGAGTAGAGTACAGGCATATTTCACAATTATTGCCCCCCACACCCTTACCAGAACCACAAAGGGATTTTTGTTAGTTCTTCACTATGAGAACCTGGTGGGGTTCCTGGATGTAAAGTTCATTAAAATAAGAGGAGTTTGCCTTAAAACTGCTGCTTCTAGGACTTTTTCACTGTCATGCTCATCCACGCTCAGCCTCTAGTAATTCCTCAAAGTCACCATTGAAGTGTTTCTACCAACAGCTTTGCTCCAGGTGGGTAGATCTCAACTGTGACTCTCTGGATTTGCCTGTGTCTTTTGATTTTGGAGTTGTAGTTTGCCCTTTGACCTCAGTTCTCTGATAGGTCCAAGAAAAGTAATTGGTTTTCAGTTTTTTAACTTTTTCTTGTTTTAAGAATGGTAGTGATGACTTCCAGACTTGTTACATGTTGGGGCTGAAGTTATAGCAGTTTTCCATATGGGACAGACCTACGCATTCTTGTTTTGTGAAGATATATATGTGAATTTTGCTATTTTGAATAACATCTAAAACCTAAAATAAAAATACAGTTATTGCCTATGTTTGGGAATCAGCTTTAGTTTTATTAATTAACACATTAAATATTTATGGAATTAAAAGATTACCTATCCCAAGGCATTTGAGAGTATATCACAGAGGTCTGAATTAATAATATACATGGTTATTTATTTATTTATTTCAGAGGGTGGGGATGTGCGTGCATGAGTGGGGGGAGGGGTTGAGGGAGAGGGAGATAAGCAGATTCCCCGCTGAGCGGGGAGCCTGATACAGAGCTCGACCCAGGGCCCTGACATCACGACCTGAGCTGAAATCAAGAGTTGGAAGCTCAAGTGACTGAGCCACCCAGGCGCCCCCAATATACATGTCTTATATAGCTATTTTAGTTCTACTAGATGTCAAATGAACTTTTTTTTATATTAAAGTGTTTCTAAACTCATTAATTTATATTGGAAACTACTTCTCAAGAAAGAAGAGAAAAACCTTTGACTCTAAAATATGTCTTAGAATAAATGAGAGTGTATTTCCTAATGTAAGATTGAGATAAGAATTAAGCAATAAGATGTAATAAGACTCAGAACAATTGTTAAATATTGTGCTTCAGATTTTATCTCATTCTAGTAGATAAATACTTCCCTAACACTATTACATTTTAAAAGCAGGGCAGTGAAATAGAGAAAGACAAATACCATATGATCTCACTTATGTGTGGAATGTAAAAACAAAAATAACCTGAACCCATAGACATAGAGAACAGATTGGTGGTTGCCAGGAGGGTGGGGGGCGGGGAGTGGTGGCATGTGGGTGAAATGGGTGAAGCGGGTCAGAAGGTAAAAACTTCCAGTTATAAAATAAGTCCTGGGATATAATGTACAGCATGCTGATTATAGTTAATAATACTTTATGTATATTTGAAAGTTGCTAAGGGAGTAGATCTTAAAAGTTCTCATCACAAGAAGGAAATTATTTGTAACTTTGTAGTAATAGATGTTAATTAGATATATTGTGGTGATCATTTCACAGTATACTATACATATGTCAAATCATTATGGTGTACACCTGTAACTAATATAATGTTATATGTCCATTCTATCTAAAAAAAAATAGATGATTTTTTGGTTTTTTTATTTGCTACAATTTTAATTCTTTTTAAAGATTTTATTTATTTGTCAGAGAGAGAGCAAGCACAAGCAGGGGGAGTGGCAGGCAGAGGAAGAAGCAGATTCCCCACTGAGCAGGGAGCCTGATGTGGGGCACAATCCCAGGACCCCAGGATCAGTGACCTGAGCCGAAGGCAGATGCTTAACTGACTGAGTCACCCAGGCGTCCCTACAATTTTAATTCTTACGGAGCTTATTAGGCCTAGGATTTTGTTGTCTTTGTTTTCTACATTAGCATTTTGTTTTGTTTTATAGCTTATTTGTAGGTTTATTTTTGTTTATTTTTTTATATAGATAAAATTTATTTTATTTTTTGTAGGAACTTTTAAAATTTACTCTCTCAATAATTTTCAAATAAAACAGTATTGTTAACCATAGTCACCATGCTGTGTAGTACATCCTGAGAACTTTACTGTCTTATAATTGGAAGTTTGTACTCTTTGACCGCTTTCACGCATTTCACACACTCATCTCCCTGCCCCTGGTAACCAACCATCTGTTCTCTGTTTGTCTGAGTTCAGTTGTTTAGATTCCACATATAAGCGAGATCATGTAATATTTCTCTTTTTCTGTCTGACATACTTCATTTTGCATAATGCCTTCAAGCTCCATCCATGTTGTTACAAATGTAAGGAATTCCTTCCTTTTTTTAATGGGTAAATAGTATTACATTCTGTATATGTACCATGACTGCTTTATCCATTCATCCATCAGTGGACATTTAGGCTGATTCCTGTCTTGGCTACTATAAATAATGCTGCAATGAATATGGGGGTATGGATAATCTTTTCGAGATAGTGATTTTGTTTCCTTTGGATATATACCCTGAAGCAGAATTCCTGGATCATATGGTAGTTCTGTTTGTAACTTTTTGAGGAAGCTTCATACTGTTTTCCATAGTGACTGTATCGAATTACATTCCCACCAACAGTGTAAAAGGGTTCTCTTTTCTGTACATCCCCACCATACTTATTTCTCTTTTTTTTCTTCTCAAACTATTCCAAAAAACAGACAAGGAAGGAAAACTTCCAAATTCATTCTGTGAGGCCAGCATTACCCTGATACCAAAACCAGATTAAGACTCCACTACAAGCCAGTATCCCTGATGAACATGGATGCAGAAATTCTTAATAAAATACTAGCAAACCAAACACAACAATACATTTAAAAGAAGTCATTCACCACAGTCAAGTAGCATTTATTCCTGGTTTGCAGGGGTGGTTGTATATTCACAAATCAATCAATGTGATACACCACAATAATAAAAGAACCATATGATCATTTCAATAGATGGATTTTTTTGCCTTTATTATTTGGCATTTGACAAAGTATAACATCCATTCATGGTAAAAACCCTCAACAAAGTAGGTCTAGAGGGAACATACGTCAACATAATAAAGACATATACAAAAAACCCACAGCTAATATCATCCTCAGTGCCTCTATGTTCAGGAACAAGATAGGGATGTCTACTCTCACTACAGTTACTTAACATAGTACTGGAGGACCTAGCCACAGCAATCAGACAACAAAAAGAAATAAAAGGCATCCAAATTGGTAAGGAAGAAGTCAAACTTTGACTATTTGCAGATCACGTGATAGTTTATATAGAAAACCTTTGAAAGACTCCACGAAAAAACTGCTAGAACTGATCAGTGAATTCAGTAAAGTCACAAGTATACAAAATAACGTTGAGAAAGCTGTTGTATTTCTCTACACCAATAATGAAGCAACAGAAAGAGAATTAAGGAATCAATCCCATTTACAGTTGTAACAGTTAAGATCCCTAAGAATGAACCTAACCAAAGAGGTGAAAGACTGTACTCTTGAGAACTATAAAACACTGATGAAAGAAATTGTAGATGACACAAAGAAATGGAAAGACATTCCATGCTTATGGATAGGAAGAACAAATATTGTTAGAATGTCTATATTACCCAAAGCAATCTACACATTTAATGTAATGCCCATCAAAATACCACCAGCAGGGTTGCCTGGGTGGCTCAGTTGGTTAAGCATCCGCCTTCAGCTCAGGTCCTGGTATTGAGCCCTACATAGGGCTCTCTGCTCAGCAGGGAGCCTGCTTCTCCCTCTCCCTCTGCCCCCCCCCCTTTGTGCATGCTCTCTCTCTCTCTCTCAAGTAAAGAAATAAAATATTAAAAAAAAAATACCACTAGCATTTTTAGAGTTAGAGTTAGAACAAATAGTCCTAAAATTTGTATGGAACTACGGAAGACCCTGAATAGCCAAAGCAGTCTTGAAAAAGAAAAGCAAAACTGGAGGCATCACAATTCTGGACTTCAAGTTATATTAAAAAGCTGTAGTGATCCAGACAGTACGGTACTAACACAAAAATAGAACAGAGTGGAAATGGAACAGAAACACTTCTAGCTTAGGAATTTATGCCCTGTAGGTGAATTTCCATATTTTATGTCTTCTGCGTGAGACAATGACCTCAGAATTATTAAGGAAAGCATTGAAATTCAACTTCTGAATTACGAGAACTGTAAAAAGTGCTGAATTCTTTTTTTTCCCTCTGGGAAGAGACATCTCTTTCTGGAGAATTTTTTTTATCACAAGTTTTTAAAAATTCTATTTTTGATCTTTTACTTTCTTTCTCTTGCTTATTCTTTTCTTATACCATTTCCTTCTACCTTTTTTTCTCCTTTTCTTACTGACTTTTCTCCCTTTAGGATCCTGAAATAGTATTAAGCCACCCATTCTGACCAGTAAGTGATGTGACAGAGTAGTGCCATAAAGCCCTGGTTGATGTTTTTTCTGTATTTTTTATGAGTGGTTTTTTACTACTCTGTAGAAAAAGAATGCACTTGACCTTCTCTCTCCCTTCCTCAAGTAGGAACTCTAGACTTAAAAAATAACTCCTTTCTAAAGTATATTGGGATGAATACAAAGTGGAAAAGTTTCTATAAGATCAAAATTTCCCTCCAGGCATTGGGAAGTGTTTGCATTTCTGCTGCTTTTGCCTTGTTTTATTCTTAATGAGTTAATTCATTCAGGGCTGCCTCTCTTTCTTCTTGATTTTACTTTGTTGTGGCTTTTAACCACACCAGTTTAGATTAGAATTTTGCTAACACATTAAAATACATGGCTGCCAGGGGAATCTTTTTTAAAGGCCACTGTTAGTAACTGGATTTTCCTAACTGATTAAACCTGAAACAAAAGATGTTGGTAAAGGTCTTGATCTTAGAAGTACAGCTTTTGCTTTGACAAAGTATTTAGCCCAATTTATAGGAACATTTCTCTTTTACTCAAGGTATTTTGCATCAGAACTTTCCGAAGTATTTCCTAATAATATATATTTACCCCTTTAATATTTTTTCAAACCTTTTTAAAGAACTAATTATGTTTTATTGTCTATTAAATAAGGGAAAATAAGACATCTTCACCTCTACCTTCTCTTTAAATACATTATACATGCATGGCTTTAGAGTTTCGGGAGAAAAATTAAAGACTTGATAATTAGTTTTTAATTATTGAAGTTGCTTTGCATTCCAAAATGCACTGAAGGTACTAGTTATATTTGCAACAGGAATCTGAAAATTTTTTCTTGGTTCTACATGGGACTGTTGATTTCCGACTTTGCTTGTTCCATGTTATCTTGTAAAATCCTGAATCCTATCTTAGGAAGATACCTGTGTGTGGATAGCCATTTTCTTAACCTAACTTCATTTTTTTTTTAAAGATTTATTTATTAGAGAGAGATTGAGAGAGTGTGGGGGGAGGGGCAGAGGGAGAGGGAGAGGGAGAGAATCTTAAGCAGACTCCATGCTGAGCACGGAGCCAAATGTGAGGCTCCATCTCATGATCCTGGGATCATGACCTGAGCTGAAACCAAGGATCAGACGCTTAACCAACTGAGCCACCCAGGTGCCCTGTAACCTAACTTCAGTTTTATGGCATCACATTAGTAGTATCTATATGATTGTGTATGCTCCAGGCCATGTGATTCATACATGCTCGGTAAAGCAGTATATAGGAAAAGAGAAGGGAAGTAAGGGTCAAGTGGGAATTAGATCTCAGCATTGGCATTGGTTATAGTAACATCAGCAGTGAATCTCTAGTGATGCCTTTTTGAGAGATTGGAGAGATTATCTTGGAGAGATCAATAGTCGATCAATAGTAGTCTAATGGCTTGTTTGTATGTCTCACACTCAGAAAAACATGTCTTGTCATATGATTTTTGGCCTAATATTCAGATATGTACTGTAGTACATCTAAACACAAATCCATTTGAAATCCATGATAATTATTTCTCAATTTATTACTACTGTTTTGTCTTTGTAATATTTAAGCAGAGAAAAGCTTCATAAATTGAAGACCCGCTATTAGATATTTGATAATGCTCTATTTAAATTGAAATATAGATGGTCCTTTGGGACATGGTTTGCGCACTGCCACTATATATATGTCTGATAGAATTTGAACACTTTGCTTTGTAGGCACATGAGGCAACATTGGAAGCCAGAGCCAGTCCAGAGATGAGTGACCGAATACAGCAATTGGAGAGAGAGATTGCTAGGTTCAAAGATGAATCCAGCAAGGCCCAGGCAGAAGTTGACCGCCTCTTGGAAATATTGAAGGAAGTGGAAAATGAGAAGAATGACAAAGATAAGAAGATCGCAGAGTTGGAAAGGTAAGGATAGGAAAGCTGAATGGTGGACTTAACTGTGTTAGAAAGGTTTAGAAAGTATGGTTTTAAAACTGTATACTTTGGGGGGCATACTTGTTCAGTATATCTGCCTCTCGGAATTTAGGTTCTTGAGTGTTTGTATTATTTTTTTTAATCTACTTTTTATTCTGAGTCATTGTAAATTCATTGCTGCAACATCTGAAAGGCAACATCAAATGGGGATATATTAGGAAGCTGTGGACACCGGCATCATTGATTGGAAAGTGAGAAAGTATTCATCAATGAAGAAATTAAACTTTTCACTAGCTAATCATGAGGGTACACATAGCTACTTGCTTTTTAATTACTTTATTATCTACAGAGCAAATGAACCTCAAGTTCAAGGAGGTAATATTTTTTCATTGGCTTAGACCTTTTTTTGTTGAGCCCGATGCTCCTTTCGGCTTTGAATTTTTAGACTTTACGCAATTTGTATTGTGGAGAAGAAGGCTGTTACATCAGTGCATAGGTCAGATTTAGAAGAAGCAACATTTTGAGGATAATTTAAGAGGCTTGGATATGATTTTTATGGGTCTTTGACTTTGAATTCTTCAAAATGAGCTGTGTTTACAGGTCTAGCCTGACAGCTCTCTTGGAGTTTTCTTTTTTTTTTTTTGTAATTAGAGTGTTTTATACTAAAGATTAAGTATATGTCTTTCGACCTCTTCTTTTACAGCATGTATTTAACATAAATTTACAAGTACTTTGAAGTAATTCTTCTAGTAGAACTTCATTCATCACTCATATTCTTCTAAATAGAAACAACAGTGACAGAATGAAGTCATTAACCTATGTGGCTCCTTGGAGCTGATTCTTAGGAATATTTTATTTTCATGTTCTTCAAGATTGGGAAATATGAGATGACTTTCGTAAGTTGTTTATTAAGTTTAAAATTTTTGGGAGACTGGGAGACTTGAGATTCCCCCCGGAATTGATTTTTTTCCTGTTCTGTACCCATAGAATTTTGATTTTCAAGAAACTAAAACAATAAAGTCTAACCCTCACAGTTTTTCTTCACTATACTGATTGCATACTCATGAGATTCTTCTTACTTTGATATTAACTCTATTCATATTTTCTGGTTCTGGATAAGACGAATGGATAGAATTTTTTAGATTAGAATTAAAAATTACCGGTCTCCAGATGAGATTATTGTATTTTTATATGCCCCTTTTCATGTTTGCATTACAGTTTGTCCCCCAGCACACACACACACTTACATACTCACATGAACACATGCCTCTCTGCTTTTGTGTTGGCCTGAAATCAGCAGTGCTGCATAGGTTTTAAAATATAATACTTTTGATGGATTAGTGACTTCCCACCAAATATTTTAATATTTCAGAAGAAAAATTCCTGATCAAGTTTCATTTTTCGGTTTGTTTTCTTGTATTAGAAATCTACATTGAAATTATTGCTTGTTATTCCAGGCTGCTTGCTTGAAAAACTTTTTGATTCATTTTTGGACCTAATACTGATTTTTGGAGTTGGGTGTGACTTGGAAGATAGTAAGAAATAGGATTAAATCTATATTTGATACCCAAAGCACAACAAATTGCTTTCATTAACCTCTGTATTTCTCACATTTTGAGAAAGTTGTAAATTATCTACTCTTTCCACAGAATATAACTTAAAAGGTTGGAAAGCACCACACAGTTTTAGCCTCTAGCCAGGTACCATTGTTAATTTTGTTTTAGGATTTGACACAAAGTTTCTTGGCTATCAAAAAAAAGAAAGTTTTTAAAACTCAGTTTTTGCTACTGGCTTTATAATTTGTTGCCCAGCTATATAGTTTAAGATATGAATGATAGTCAGAGACAGTTAGGATTATATTATGCCTTTTGTTCCCATATTTAGTACTGAGGTGCATGTGTGTGGCTGCTGTGTTTCTTACTAACCATTTGCTTCTTGTGTTGCCATTCCACTATTTCCTATGTGTGGGTGTCTGTCTCCCCATAATTTATCATTTGAATTTCTTCACTTTTCTTTTGATTTGTCTTATGGTCCTAATCCATTGGGGTTTTGGTCTCTGTGTGTCTCTGTGTGTGTCCCCTCTTGGCCATGCTGTTTCTCAGAAAGCCAGTCTCCCGCAGTTTGTACCTTCCACACCAGGTTTCTGTCCCTGCACCGTCAGGGGGGTTTGTTTGGGCCTTCCTGGGAAAGTGAGTGTTATGTAAGGCTACAGTTCTGTACTAGACTGAATTGCTCCTGCCGCTCCTGCTACTGCTGAGGCTTGCTGGGAATTTTGCTTGATCAGAATTAAAGAACAGCCGGTATGTGTCAAGTTGAACTGTACCTCTTGGGTACTTTGTTTTGTGGAAAAAGTATGTGTTCTGTCTGGTACGATTCTGATATTGTTGCTTATGATTGTCTTCGTCTTTGTTTCTAGCCAATCTTGTATGTGGTTGTTCTAATGCTGGAATGCCCTTTAAGTAGTGTCCCCTTACTAGTGTGACGGTAGTGCCACACTGTAACTCAGGATGTAGAATTCATTTCCAAGGGTGTTCAGCAGCCTTCTAAATGCAAAAAGTAGACTGTTATGATCATCGAACTAGAGAAAATTCTTAGTAACCTTTGCATATTTCCTAGTGCTTCTTATATAAGGATCTCCAATGTTAAAAGGTTTAGATTAAAGAATTCATAAAGAATTCCCAGTCCTGTTCTTTGTGATCTAGATAAAAATGAATAGTCCCTTACATTGCCCTTGTAGAACAATAGTAGCTCCTGTTAGAAGATGATTCAGTGTTGTAGCACTGACTTACTGCATTTTTTTTTTTTAAAGATTTTATTTATTTATTTGACACAGAGAGAGAGATAGCGAGAGCAGGAACACAAGCAGGGGGAGTGGGAGAGGGAGAAGCAGGCTTACTATGGAGCAGGGAGCCCGATGCGGGGCTCGATCCCAGGACCCCTGGGATCATGACCTGAGCCAAAGGCAGACGCTTAACAACTGAGCCACCTAGGCACCCTGACTTACTATAGTTTTTATTTTTTAAAGATTTTATTTATTTATTTGAGAGAGAGAATGAGATAGAGCATGAGAGGGGGTAGGGTCAGAGGGAGAAGCAGACTCCCTGCTGAGCAGGGAGCCCAATGCGGGACTCATCCCAGGAGGCTGGGATCATGACCTGAGCCGAAGGCAGTCGCTTAACCAACTGAGCCACCCAGGCGCCCACTTACTGCAGTTTTTAAAAGGATTATGTAAGCCCACCATAGGTCTGCACATACAAAATATTTTCCCAATTAAATGTAAGAAGTATTACTTCTAAATTCATATTTTATACTGTGGTGTATGTAAGTTGGGAGTGCAACCAGAGAGGCAGAAGTAGTAGGAGAGATATATATATATAATGTCTGGAAATTTATTACAAGGAGTTGTCTTGCATGATTGTGAGGGACTGGCAAAGGAAGTCTGAAATCTGGATGGCTAGCTGACGGGAAGAGAAGATCACCAGCAGGATAGAAATCCCATGGGCACAAGCAAAAATTCTGCCAAGTCCATAGGCAGAATTTTTTTTTCTCACCTGTTTTTAGACGCCTTCCAAAGGATTCAGTTATGCCTACTCTGATTATCTGGGATAATCTCCTTTACTTAAATGGATTAGAGGATTTAATTATACCTGCAAAATACCTTCATAGCAACATCTAAATTAGTGTTTAGTTAAGTATCTGAGTGCTTTACCCTAGCCAAGTTGACATTTTAAAAAGTTATCATCAGGTGATTTTGGATAGTCTTAACAAATCAATTTAAAGAAGAACAAAAACAAAAATAAAAAAACCCTAGAGCTTTACCTGTCCTTATATAAGTAGATCAATTTAGATTAGCCTCAGGAACCCTGAATGTAGTTATGAATTTCTCTTCTAAAGTGATCATATTAGAGTTTCTTTTTAGATTTATAATAGAGAGGCTTATCTTTGGATAATGTTTAAAATATTGAAAGAAGAGTAGTGTAGGCTGATAGAATTCTGATTTAATATCTTTTCACACTTCTGCAATAATTGTTTAAAATTTTTTTAATTAAAGAAATTGTTTTTATTGAAGTATAATTGGCATATGACATTATATTAATTTCAGGCATACAGTGTAATGATTCAGTATTTGTGTAGA
Organism: Callorhinus ursinus; assembly: GCF_003265705.2. Taxonomy (NCBI): domain Eukaryota; kingdom Metazoa; phylum Chordata; class Mammalia; order Carnivora; family Otariidae; genus Callorhinus; species Callorhinus ursinus. The sequence continues at coordinate 2,713,446 of NW_027397136.1, read as the reverse complement.
TTGCAAAATAATCACCACAATAACTGCAGTTAACATCTGTTATGGTACACAGTTACAGAAAGTTTTTTTTCATATGATGAGAACTTTTAAGATCTGTTTTCTTAGCAACTTTCAAATACACCCTACAGTATTGTTAACTGTAGTCACCATGCTGTACGTTAGATCCCCAGGAAGTTTATATCTTTTGACAACCTCTAACCATTTCGCCGCCCCCCCACCCCCCAACCCATACCTCTGGCAACCACTTAGCTGTTCTCTCTACCTGTGAGTTCATTTTGGGGTTTTTTTGTTATACATATTTTAATTGAAGTAGAGTTGACATACAATATTATATTAGTTTCAGGTAGACAACATAATGACTTGACATTTATATACATTATGAAATGCTCACCACGGTTAAGTGTAGTGACCATCTGTCACCAAAGTTATTATATTACTGACTGTATTCCCTGTGCTATATTTTCATCCCCATAACTTAAATTCTTTTATGCTGGAAGTTTGTACCTTTTTTTTCCCTTTCACCTATTTCACCCATTCTACCTTCCCCCTCCCTTTTGACAACGACCAGTTAGTTTTCTGGATTTATGAGTCTATTTCTGTTTTTGTTTTTTTTTGTTTTTGGTATTTGTTTTGTTTTTTATTGTAGCATTTTTCTTTTTCTGTTTGACTTATTTCACTTGGCATAATACCATCTAGGTCCATCCATTTGTGCCAGATGGCAAGATTTTATTTTTTTATGAATGAGTGATATTCCATTATAAATATATATACCACATCTTCTTTATCCATGTGTCAATGGGCAGTTAGCTTGCTTCCATATCTTGGTTCTGGTAAGTAATGCTGCAGTAAACATAGGGGTACATACATCTTCTGATTTTGTGTTTTTGTTTTCTTTGGGTGAATATCCAGAAGTGGATTACTGGGTCTCATAGTATTTTAATTTTTTAAGGAACCTCCATATTGTTTTCCACAGTGACTGCACTGGTTTGCATTCCCAACAACAGTGCACCAGGGTTCTCTTTTCTCCACATCTTCTCCACACTAGTTATTTCTTATCTTTTTTGGTATTAGCCATTCTGGCTGATGTGAGGTGATATCTCACTGTGGTTTTGATTTGCATTTCCCTGATGATTCATGGTACTGAGCATCTTTTGTCAGTTGGCCATCTTTATGTCTTCTTTGGAAACATGTCTATTCCATCTTCTGCCCATTTTTTAAATTAGTTTTTTTGTTGTTGTTGAATTGTTTGAATTCTTTATATATTCTAGATATTAGCCCCTTATCAGATATATCTTTTGCATGTATCTTCTCTCATTCAGTAGGTTGCCTTTTCATTTTGTTGGTGGTTTCCTTTGCTATGCAAAAGCTCTTTGATTCGATATAGTTCCAATAGTTTATTTTTGCTTTTGTTACCCTTTTCAGAGGAGACAGATCCAAAAAAACTATTGCTAAAACTGATATCTAAGTATTTACTACTTATGGTTTCTTTTAGGAGTTTTATGGTTTTAGGTCTTACCATTTAGGTTTTTTATCTGTTTTGAGGTTCTTGTTTTGTTTTTGTTTTTTTTTAATACAGTGATAGAAAGTAGTCTGGTTTGATTCTTTTGTATGTAGCTCTTTAGTGTTCCTGACACCATTTACTGAAGAGAATGTCTTTTGCCCATTGTATATTCTTGCCTCCTTTGTTGTAGATTAATTGACTGTGTAAGTGTGGGTTTATTTCATGGCTCTTTATCCTCTTTCATTGATCTGTGTGTCTGTTCTTGTTCCAGTGCCGTACTGTTTTGATTACTATAGCTTTGTAGTATAGTTTAAAATCTGGGCTTGTGATACCTCCAGCTTTGTTGTTTTTTCTCAAGATTGCTTTTGCTATTGAGGGTCTTTTGTGTTTTCATACAAATTTTAGAATTATTCTAGTTCTGTGCAAAATACATTGGTATTTTGATAGGGATCACATTGAATATAGATTGCTTTGGATAGCATGGACATTTTAACAATATTAATTCTTCCAGCCCATGAGCATAATAATATCTTTTCATTTGTTTGTGTCATCTTCAGTTTGGGAGTATCCTTGAACTCATTTTAGGAGTATTTCTGAAATTGCATTTCCTGTTATGTGATATAGTACATTTTCTTAAAGTTTAAACTATTTTGAAACAAGATTTTCTGTAATTTGCCACCCAAAACATTCAGACGGTTACAGTTTACAAACTTACTTCCCCCTTTTTTGTTTCCTTTTTAAAGTGTTTCTATAGTAGAAGCAACCATTTTGAAAAGATTTAAAATTTTGAGAAGTTAAACAAGGATTGAAGGTGCTAGAACAGAAGCAGCTTAGAGGCCTTAACCAAGGTTGGGCTATCTTTGTCTACCTGATACTTTATGAATCAAAAATTAACTTCCTCCTGTTTTAATTACTGCCTTAAATCAGGAGTGATTCCCTTGTCATTACAACTTTGGTTCTTTTAAATAAAGCAGTAATTTGAGGATACCAGTTAAAGCAGTTACACAGATTGTGCTGTGCTGATATTTTCAGATACGTCCACACAGGTGTCAGTGCTTCTTTACCTTTGTTTCAGTCCTCTCTTTGTCTCTTCTCTTACTTCATCCCCAGCCAAATGCCTGGAACAAATCTTGTCCCTTTACTTTTTGAAAGGGCCTTCATTATACAGGAGATTTTTGCCCTCAATCAGGCAACTATTTTAAAGAGGGATATATTTGACCTTTTAATTGTAAACAAGTTTTTATTGTGGCAGAAATGGCCTTATTTCACTTTGAAGTGGGCATTATTCTTAACTCATTTGTATTCAACAATCGATTCTTTCTCTGTCCTTTAGTGGAAACATTAAAAAGCAAACTGGCACATATTTTGGGTGGAGATTTCCTGTAGGAACTCTGTAAGCCTTCCATGTCTTCCTTTTGGGGTGTTTATCAGGTAGATCTTGTTTTTCTTAGAAAGATGCCCCTAAAATTTTAATGTACTTTGTTTAATAGTTCTATTTGTTAATTTTAGCTGCCCCTTCTTGTATCATGACTTTTTTGTTTTTGGAAAGGGTTCTTATATAGAGTTTTTAAAATACAGATAAGGAGGCTGAGGCACAGAGAGATTATAATTGTCTGGTCCTCTATCACATAAGTAAGTAGGTGGTAATAGAGTTGTGTCTAACAATTCCAGAGTCTTTCCCTTCCTTTTTTTTTTCCCCCCTAACCTCCTGTGTTCAATTTTTTATTAATGAGCTTACCATCTAGAAAGGGAAGATGGAGACATCTGGATGATTCAGAGGTTGTTCACTTGAAGATCTTGCTGAGGTCAAAGGCTTTTCCCACATGCTGGAATGCTGTCTTAGAGGACAGGTACTTTGGAACTGGCGTGTGGGTTGCTTTGTCGCCAGGTACCAGTCTTTCCATGTCTGACTTCTAGCCTTTCTGTCAGTCTGGACTCAATAAAGAGGTATTTCTGGCCCCAGAAGACCAGAACTTCAACAAAGAGCAGCTGTTGTGTTTTCCTTTGTGATGGTGCTAGCACAGGCATCTTTCCATGACTTGTGTGCTAGCTGGACATTTCAGCGATAAGGTTTCAGTTTAAGGTTTGGTTGAGCTCTCCTGAGAAGTAATACTCAATATACCCAATTAATATGTGCCCCTGGATATAGGATTTTCATAGAGAAGGGACTTCTTGAACTTTGTACTCTTCAGTGTGGTCTTTTATTTAATTATTTATTTTAAAGATTTTATTTATTTATTTGACAGAGAGAGACACAGCGAGAGAGGGAACAGAAGCAGGGGGAGTGGGAGAGGGAGAAGCAGGCTTCCCGCCGAGCAGGGAGCCCAATGTGGGACTCGATCCCAGGACCCCCGGGATCATGACCTGAGCCAAAGGCAGACGCTTAACCGACTCAGCCACCTAGGCCCCTGAGTGTGGTCTTTTAATTTTTAAGACCAATATGAAATCACAGTGACTTGAAAGATTGTTTGGTTGGAACACTAGTAGGTAATTTTGGACCCTAGACTTTTAATTACAGGTCCTGGAACTCTGGCATAGAGACGTGAAATAGAGAGGGGAAGCCAAGATACTGGTACTGCTACCATTCTGAGGAAGCAAGAGAGTCGGAGACAAGTTTTGTTACTTATTCATTCACACGCACATATATACACACACATTATTAGGCCAGTCCTATGAGTACTTATAATGGAGGAAACTTAGTTTTTTCACTTTTTGATGGTTAACTTTATTTTCTTTGCTAACCATCTTTTTTAGACCTCATCTTGAACTATTAGTTCTGGGCTCTTGCATCATGACTAAACTTAAATTTTGTGGGCTAGTAAGAAAACCTAAACTGCATGTATAATATTATTTCTAAGGGAATTACATTCTGATTTATAAACAACTGGCTTTATTTAAAAAGTAGAGTATATCTAGTCATGTGATTTAGAGCCTCTTTAGTTGATTTTGTCTCCTCCCCACCGCCCCGATTTTTTTTTTTTTTAAAGCAAGAGTGTTCTCACTTTGCTCAGAATTTAGGCTCAAGGTAGTTAGCCCCTGAATTAACTGAGCTTCTAAAGTAGTAACTTAATCTCATTTTGATAAGTGAGATAAATCTGTACTTCTGTGCATCAAGATCAAGGTACCGAACTGATCTTGGACACGAATATTGAGGTTGTTTTCCTATCCTCTCAGGAGTGAGATATAATCTGGTGTGTTATTTGCATGTATGTATGCATAAGAGAAAGAATTTTTCTGGTGGTATTGGAAGAAATTAGGGAAGATAGTTGCTAGGCTTAAATCCCATGGGTCAAGGATTGGCCTTTTGTTTTTGATTTGCTTTTAAAGATTATTAGTGTCTGAAATTTTATGTAATGAAAATGGAGTTGTCTTTATTTTTCATAAATCTCCTAAAATGTTTTGGGAAATGTGAACTAGTTTACAGGATGATATTTTAAATTTGTGTTTTGATAATCTTAGTAGAATTACCTCTGTTTTTGTAAAAAAATGGACCTCAAAATTAAAAGATGAATCCTTTTTTCTTATCTGCTTTTTCTTACTCTTTTCTCTTTGACTAAAATTTTCTTTTTCTGTATTTGTTTTTGGGAATCTGACCCCTTTTAACTGTTACCTTTTTGGAAAAGAAAGCCAGCTTTACTGACTTCCCTGGGGTAGTAATTTCTCTTTTGTTTATTTGTGCTATTCTTATAGTGTCTATCATGTTCTGTTGTGTGACTCCACATTATTGAGGGCCTAATCAGTGTATATATTAATACAAAGAGACAGAGCTCCTTCCTCGTTTCACTGTCTAATCATCCCACATTTCTTCCATTTTTATCTTTCCATTACCTGTATATTCAGCCCTTTCATCAATCAAACAGATGGAGATTTTATTTTAGTCCCTTATTATACTTAATTAGTGATATTGCAAATATTTTTAATTCATTTCTTCTATATGTTTGTAATGTGTTTACAGTTGTGCCTATACTTTTCCTTCTGTAAAAGTATAAGTAAAACATATCTATAAAATATTTTTATATAATTAATATAATCCCGTGGGATTTTTTGATCTGTAGGTTAGATAGAAGTATAGATAACCTCCTACCTCTTTTGTCACAATGAAATACCAATTATAACTTTTATTTTTACATTTTAACATCTCTGAATCTAGGATACATGTGTAAATAATGGCATGGCTTAGTTTAATTAGTATTTTTTTTTATCTTAGTGATACATAAAGTAATGGTGCATCTTCTGTCCTTGGTGAATAGATATTAAAGATGCATGCAAAGAGAGTGCATAAAATTGTTTCAGAGAATGTGGAAGTGGAAGAAAGTATTTCCAAATTAACTTTATTTTCTAATGTACCCCATTTTAAATGTGTGTGTAACCAAATGAATATATTTACTATTATAATTAGATATTTGACTGTTTTACCTACTTCCTGTTTTTTATGTAGGTAGACCTAAAAAATTTTTTTTGGACCATTTTATTGGGAAAATGGGCTTTATGTTTATGATTGCTTCATATTGGTATCACAGTATATTTAGCCATCTACACAGTATAAGCTAAAAATGTAAACCTACATATTTAGTGTTCATACTTATAATTTTTTTTAAAGAAATGCCAAATTGATACTCCATTTAAGGTCTTACGATACCTTCTGTCTAAAAATTAGTATTAAGCTATATATAGCTTTGGCATAAACTAGTATACAATTCATGAGGAAAATGGTTCCTTTGAGAAGAATTTCCTTACTTTTAAATTCATGGTTATGTATCTTTGACCCATGAAGTTCAGTGTCGGAAAATGTGGTCTTCATGTAGTTTGAGTAGAAGAGAAGTGACTACTGCTGCAGGGGTTGCGTGTTCTTGCTTGAGGGAGAATGGGCTGTGTTTGGAAAAAAAAAAGGAAAGAAAGATACTAAGAGTATGATAACTGAAGATGACTGGTTCTTTATCTGATCCTGCTTGCTTCAGCTTGCTTTCTGGGGAAGCTGCTTGTTTCTTTCTTCCTCCTTGATGAATTTCACTGATTTCATTTAAAAAAAAGAAATTAAACAGCTTTGCGTAATCAATTCTGTTAGGTCATCTTGCCAAAATTTCTTGTGGGCACAGCACCTTGTAATTTACTAGTACAGTCTTTATAGGAATTTTTGTTTAGTTGTTACCTTAAGTTTTTACATAGAGGGGCAAACATTAGAATTCTGTAGAATTTTTCTATATGCAGACTTTTTTCTTCCATATTAATTTCCCAAGAACTATAGTTTGATGCCAAAGTGAAATATGACTCATGAACCATGAAATAGGTAAAAAGTTGCTCACTGTTGATAGGAGTAAGCTTAATTTTTTCCCCCACAGATTTACCTTACCTAGGTCTTATTTAAAGCCATGCAACCATAAGAAATTTCAGTTAGTGTCATTGTTGACCTAAAATTTTTCTGATTTATTGTGTCATAACCAACAAAGATAGAAAATTGGGAACAGTCATTTAGAGATTGGCCTATTTTTGCATTTGAACATTGTCTGCATTCTCTACTGTGTTAAATATGCCAAAGATGCATGGATTTATTTTATACATTCCCTTTAGGAATCTCTAAGCATCACAGAACATATAAAATATGCCCAGGGAGATGTCAACAGACCCACATTTTTATCCTGTATCTGCCACTTACACACTGTGTGATTGTGAGGAAGTCACTTTTATTCTCTGTTTTTCATTTCTCTTTATCTTATAGAGTGGGAATGATAAATTTTGTCATCCTTACCTTTCATTATTTTCACAATGACTTTTAAAAACCCTGGTTTTAAATACTGGAACATTAAAAAACATTAAAACACAAATTGAAATGGTGCTTGCATTCAAGAAATAAACCTTTTGTTTTAGATTCTGCAAGTAAAATTTAGATCCTGAAGATGATCTGGATGGCACTGGCCATTAGAAGTCTTAAGTATTTGGGGATAATACTAACTTCAGTGAAATTGATTAATTTTTAAAAAGGAAAAACTGCCTGTTGTTATAAAAAGCAATAATGAACTACTGGGGCTTCATGCTATATAGGAATACTGAGCATGGCAAATCTTTGCATCTCTAACTGCTGAGGAGTATTAGAAATGGAGTGATGTTTATAGAGCTGTATATTCTTGTTCATTATTGCTTTTAGATTGCACCATTTGAGGTAGATTTTGGTAGATTTGGAATGAGAAAAAAATGAGGTTCTAGTTAGGAAAAAGTTATTGTTTTCACATTTGGGGCCATTATTTCAAGTTCTTCCTCATCAATTAGAATTCTGTATTCCAGAGAATGTTTGAAGCTCTCGATGTTTTTCTGCTTTTGTTATGCATAACTTGGATCTAAGAAATGGAGTGTGGGGGATGGGTAAAGGACTAGTCAGTTATAAGGTGGGTATATATAAAATTAAGGTGATTTAAGTTGTGAAATCACAGCTACTTAAATGAAAAGGGGGAGGTGCTGACCTTCTTCTCTTTTCCTTTGTGTTTAATAAATGTTTTTTCCCCCTGCTTCAAGAAATGGTAAATTTTAGACAAAAATTTTCCTTGAAACTTACATTAAGGTACAATGGTGTAATCTAATATGAAAACACACTTGTTGAGAGTTGAAAATCTGAAATTACTAATTTTTAGTGCCTGTGCAAAATCTGTGTTACCCCTTTCCCTTCTCTAATCCTGTGCTTTTCTGTTTTGTCTGTGTCTATGAATAACATTGTTTCCTGAATATTGTCCTTACTAATTCTTTCTGACTTTCTCTTTCACATTTTCTTCCTGGATTTGCTGTTGTCTTCAGTCTCACCTCAAGGTCAGTATGCTTGTACTAAAACAAAGAGAAGAGCATGGTGGTGTACTAACATTATCTTGAACTCTAATGAGGAACTGAAATGATAGCCCTTACTCCAGGAGAGATATGTGTAGAAATCTAGTTATGAGTGCATAAAATGTCAGAAGTTTTAGGTTTACCAGAAGAGTGGATTCAAAGTTCTATGCTTCAAAAGATAAAGTAGTCAGAAAGCAAGAATCAGACCGAGCAGGTTTTGACTGAGAGCGAAATGAAGATGAAAGGAGTCACCAGGGGAATGAGAAGAAAAATTGTTTTAATTTAATTAAAATTTCATGAGAGACATAGAAAATGCAGCATGAACGTTGGAGGGAAATTTGCTGTAGTCTGTGGATTTTTAGAAGAATCTTGAAATTATTTTACATGTACAAACCTATACACCCTTGAAATTTTGGTTTTGTTTTGTGATTCTGCTGAATGGTACAACAAGTGATAACCAAAACAGCCAGCGCTACTTGGATTTGTAAGTGCCCGAGGCTCTATGGTAGAACCTTTACATCTTTTATTTCAGTTGATCGTCCCAGCAGTATGTAGAGAGATGTATTATTTCTACTCTTTAGGTGAATAACACAAGTTCTGAGTCCATTAAGTAATTTGTCCATCTTTATTGGGAAGAGAAACTAACAGAGCACAATTGGAAACCTAAATTTTTTTTTAAAGAGGGAGGGGGAGGGGCAGAGGGAGAGAGAGAGAGAATCCCAAGGAGGTTCCACACTCAGTGTGGAGCCCAATGTGGGTTTCAGTCTCACAACCCTGAGATTGTGACCTGAGTTGAAATCAAGAGTCGAAATCAAGAGTCACACGCCTAACTGGCTGAGCCACCCAGGCACCCCTGAAACCTGAATTTTAGAAGTTATTTCTTTTGCATGTGAGCATGGATATGTAAATGAAGGCATGAGAATTTCTGATACGGTTCCGAAAATGATACGGTTAACACCCTATGCACTTTACCTTCGCTGCTGTTTTCTAATAGTAATGGCATGATATATATTACTGTTTATGAAAGCACCTGTCTTCTTTGAGTCTCACAGTTGGTGTATGGGTTACACAGGACAGATTATCATTCTGATGAGGAACAAAGATTAGGGAACATGATTTCTCTAGGGTCAACCAACTAGTAAGTGGTGGAACTTAGATTTGAAGGTAGATCTTCATGATTTCTCTAGGGTCAACCAACTAGTAAGTGGTGGAACTTAGATTTGAAGGTAGATCTTCTCATTTCAACCTCAGGACTTTATGTATTCTCTGTACTCTATCATCAGATTTAGAGTATGAGCTATAGAGTCCCAGATGGCTTGAATTTTTTAGGTAGATTTTTCATCTGTGGTGTTTTCATCTGTAAAATTGGGGTAATTATCTGATCTAAAGGGTTGTTGTAAACACTGAATGAGTTCATATAAGTAGCACTTAGAACAGTATCTGGTACAGGGTAAACAATCAATATATAGAGCTATTATGATACTTCTTTTTGCCTTTTTCATGGAGTCCTGTTTGATCCGGCAAATGATAGCATGATGTGATATATTTCAGGTTCTTTAACATAATATACAGTTCTTATTGATTCTTACCACTGTTAATAGAAAGTGCAAAGTAGAATCCCAGTGGAAAAGCTGTGTATGTGTAGAAAATGTGAAAAGTGGACATATTTCTTCTGTAATGATATTTTAAGACTCCACTTTTCAGGTGCTATTTTTCTATTATAAGTAGAAAGATAAGGTGGTGAGGCGTTTTAGGAAAAAGGTTCTCTTTCCCATTTCTATTTCCTGGTATTTCTTCTCATTGTTTAAATTGATGACCTAAATGATATTTCTGAAAAAGGCCCCTTACTTTTACTCATTTAAGAATAAAGCAATTTGGGTGTAAAATACAGTAAAAAGCAAAATTAGCCCTTCTTTCATACTTACACCGATCTAATTTATGAAGAGGCGTCTTCAGTCAGATTTACACTGTCCTCTTCCTTCTCTCTCAGCAGATGACCTCCCCTCCTTTGCCTGGTAAGTAGAGCTTTAGGGTACCCACAGTCCTGGGTTTAGGTTTTCACTCACGTTAACCTTCCTTTTGTTTCGGTGGAACTCATGTTCCAACTCTTTTCCGAGGCCACATTTTCCTATTCTCTTTTCTTTGGTGTTGGTTGTGATCTCTCCTCTTTCATTCATGATTTTGTTGATTTGGGTCCTTTTTCTTTTCTTTTTGATAAGTCTGGCCAGGGGTTTATCAATCTTATTAATTCTTTCAAAGAACCAGCTCCTAGTTTCGTTGATCTGTTCTACTATTCTTTTGGTTTCTATTTCATTGATTTCTGCTCTGATCTTTATTATTTCTCTTCTCCTGCTGGTTTAGGCTTTCTTTGCTGTTCTTTCTCTAGCTCCTTTAGGTGTAGGGTTAGGTTGTGTATTTGAGACCTTTCTTGTTTCTTGAGAAAGGTTTGTATTGCTATATACTTTCCTCTCAGGACCGCCTTTGCTGCATCCCAGAGATTTTGAACAGTTGTGTTTTCATTTTCATTTGTTTCCATGAATTTTTTTTAATTCTTCTTTAATTTCCTGGTTGACCCATTCATTCTTTAGTAGGATGGTCTTTAGCCTCCATGTACTTGAGTTCTTTTCAACTGTCCTCTTGTGATTGAGTTCTCGTTTCAAAGCATTGTGGTCCAAAAATATGCAGGGAATGATCCCAATCTTTTGGTACCGGTTGAGACCTGATTTGTGACCCAGGATGTGATCTATTCTGGAGAATGTTCCATGGGCACTAGAGAAGAATGTGTATTCCGTTGCTTTGGGATGGAATGTTCTGAATAATCTGTGAAGTCCATCTGGTCCAGTGTGTCATTTGAAGCCTTTATTTCCTTGTTGATCTTTTGCTTAGATCTGTCCATTTCAGTGAGGGGGGTGTTAAAGTCCCCTACTATTATTGTATTATTATTGATGTGTTTCTTTGATTTTGTTATTAATTGCCTTATATAATTGGCTGCTCCCATGTTCAGGGCATAGATATTTACAATTGTTAGATCTTCTTGTTGGATAGACCCTTTAAGTATGATGTAGTGTCCTTCCTCATCTCTTATTTTAGTCTTTGATTTAAAATCTAATTTGTCTGATATAAGGATTGGCACCCTAGCTTTCTTTTTACGTCCATTAGCACGGTAAGTGGTTTCTACCCCCTCACTTTAAATCTGGAGTTGCCTTTGGGTCTAAAATGAGTCTCTTGCAGATAGCATATCGATGGGTCTTGTTTTTTTATACAATCTGATACTCTGTCTTTTGATTGGGGCATTTAGCCCATTTACATTCAGGGTAACTATTGAAAGATATGAATTTAGTGCCATTGTATTGCCTGTAAGGTGACTGTTACTGTATATTGTCTGTGTTCCTTTCTGGTCTATGTTACTTTTAGGCTCTCCCTTTGTTTAGAGGACCCCTTTCAATATTTCTTGTAGGGCTGGTTTGGTGTTTGGAAATTCTTTTAGTTTTTGCTTGTCCTGGAAGCTTTTTATCTCTCCTTCTATTTTCAATGACAGCCTAGCTGGATATAGTATTCTTGGCTGCATATTTTTCTCATTTAGTGCCCTGAATATATCATGCCAGCCCTTTCTGGCCTGCCAGGTCTCTGTGGATAGGTCTGCCAATCTAATGTTTCTACTGTTGTAGGTTACAGACCTCTTGTCCTGAGCTGCTTTCAGGATTTTCTCTTTGTCTCTGAGACTTGTGGAGCCTTGTGTTTGGAGAACTTTGATCTCTAACTTAAACATCAAGTGGACATATTTTTCGGGGAGGTTTTACTACTTTTGTCTTTTGTAAGACAGGTTTTGATCTAAATATCTCTAAACAAAACCCTGCCCCAGGAGAATTTGTCTTTGGAAGTCATTGTTGTATGCATAATTCTCGGAGTTACAAGTTATGTTAATTATAATATTGTTAGCTGGTTCATTTTAGTAGTTTTTACTCTAGCAGTAAATGCCATTAAACTATACTTACTTCTAAATAAGTTTATTTTCCAAGGAATACAAAATAAAACAAGTTTTGTTTTTCCAGTGGCAAAAATCATTTTGGTTGTGGTGTGTAAAAAAAGTCATTCTTTGTTTCAGGTTGGACTTTAGTGCAGTATTTTTTCTATACAGAAGCATTTCACCATTTTAATTATGGTTTGCTAAGTCCAGTTGAGTGGACCATCCAGAGAGTATTGATGGTTTAAGATTGGATTGGATATTTGGATAACTTCATTATGGGACCTTGGGCAAGATACTTAACTCTTAAATGTTTGTTTTAACCACCTGTTTTGTGTTAATAGTGACACTTAAGTGTAATATTTGTTTTTTAAGCATTTCTGGTTTGGACAGATTTGTTTTCTCTCTTCCTCTCTTGTTCTCTCCTGCTTTCCTCTGTCCCTGTTTCCGTTTAGTACAAAGCAGAGAGATTTTTATTTAGAGTGATGATGACTGAAGATTCATTCTCTATCCTTAAACATATATACATGTCTTTAGTTACTATTCAATGACATTATCCCCACAGAAGGAATGCAAAGAAATGATTCCTTGAATAGATGAAAATATATGATTTGATTCAGAATCATTGTTACTTTTTATTTAGCAGCATTGGCTAAAAACAAGACATTTACTAGGTGAAGCCTATAAATGTCATCTCTTTTACTCTCTGGTCTACACAATTTGAGCTCAATATTATTATTACCCCTATTTTGTTTAGCATGCCTGTTGCAGACTTGTCTTCAAAGCAAATCTTTGGGATACTTTCTGTCAACTGCATTTAGACCAGAGTCTCCCTATATTGTTATGTAATAAAAGTTAAATACTTTATGTCTTGCTCACATTCATTCCTGTTGTTGCAGTCTCTTTAATTTGATGAAAGAGTTGTAGAACAACAAAGAGTTCTACATTGATTTCTAAAATCTAACTTAGTCAACGAGCCATTTCTCTGATTGCACATCTTAGAGGTTTTTTTTTCATTATTGTCTGATATGAGGCACTAAAACCTCATAAGATAACATTTACAAAAAGAGGTATAACTATATTTTGAAGTCTTCATTCTTTTCTTTTTTGTCTTTAGCTGAAGTGTTCAGGATTTTATAGGCCCAAGAGCATTTCTGACCTTGTGTGATCTATTTACAAGGAGTTTGATTCACAGACAAGAATTTATAATCTAGGAGAATTATCTGTTTTTAATTGCATTTTTTGCTTCTACTTGTCATTCTTTTGCCTTTCTTAAATAGCATTATTGTTCAAGAGTGTTCTTCCTTATTTTCTTTCCTTTCAAGCAATACTGTTGCCTAGTCTTTTTGTAATGGGTCACGCGAGCACAGTGTAGGCACACCTCCATTACCTAAGTTCTCCTGAAATATAGTGTTATTATTTTGAAGGATTCATTGGTAGAAAAAAATGTATGAATACATACTTGTACTGATCTACCTGTCTACTGAAAAGTATTGAGTTTTGTGCCATCACGCATTGAGAAGTGGTAAATGTAGTTTTTCTTAGTAGCAGCTGTAGACAATTACCTGGCATTCTGTACATGAGCTAAAGATGGCAAATTCTGTAGAAAAGGGAGGAAAGGCTAAATTTAGTTAAAATTTGAATTTGTATATGGTTGCCAGATTTAGCAAATACACATATGAGATATCAGTTAAATTTGTATTTCAGATAAACAGTGACTACATTTTTAGTATTAGTGTGTTGTACATACTGGGACATACTTAAACTAAAACATTGTCACATATCTGAAATACAAATTTGAATGGACTTCCAATATTTTAACTGACAAACCTCATCCGTCCCAATCTCTCTTTATCTCACTTCAGATCATAACAATGATATGAAGTGGATGGTATTTTCCTGTTTTACAGGTGAGAAAGTTGAGATTCAGAGGATTCAGTTGACTCACTCAGGGTCATTGCTACGATGTGGCAGTCTTTAGTACAAATTCAGTTTCTCTGATTTCATGTTTACCGCATATCTTAACTTTCTTCTGTTTCTTGTTTTGTATGTCCTTGTGAGGTCCAGACACAATATGTAGATTATAATACATTTTTAAATGTATGTTTTTACCTCCTCAGAGTATGGGGGTCAGAAGTTGGATTAATTGTGTTATCCTTTGGTGAGAATTGCCACTTTTTTTTTTTTTTTTAACTATTTCTAGCCTGCTGTATGAGATATTCCTTCAGTAGTGATGGCATTATTTCCAGGTGTTGCCCTGGTGATTCATACAACAGTTACAGCCTTGCTCAAGAAAAACTCCACAACAACTTATATTTTAGATAGTGGGATTTATTTGGTAAGGTAATTTAGAACTGTGCTTCTCAAATTTTGATGGCATACAAATTGTATTGGAGTTTGTTAAAATGTCATTCTGATGTGGGTTTGGTTAGGGCCTGGGCTTTTTTACCTTTCTAACAGCTCTTAGGCAGTGCCAGTGGTGCTGATCTGCAGAGCATGCTTTGACTGGCAAGGCTTCAGAGCACTGGCTGAGAATGAACAGTTTTGGAATTGATCTTTATCCTTTTTAAAAAATGTTCACATTTAGCATTATCCCTGTTGATTTCTCTATATCAGCTCATATTTGAACTTATAAAAATCCATTTTCCATTGATTTCAAGATAGCAGTGCCACCCTTTGCCTCTGTTAAACACCGTCTGGGGTGTCATATTGGCATGGGTACAGAGACAAGTGATACTCTTCAGGATACTAGAGCAAAGGAATTGTTTTCATTGGCACCTGTTACCTTGTTACTTATATGTATAAAAACATGTTGAGCAGTATAATGGAGTAACAGAGAATTGAGAGTGGAGCAAGGGGAAAGGAGTGGGTCACAAAACTTCAAGATAGTTGGCTTGCTTGGGTAGTACGGGTTACAATTTTGCAAAAGCCTTCCTTCCAGCCTCCAGTTTCTATTATCTATATGACTTCAGGGTCTCAGAATTTGAGATTGTAGACTGGGAGATAAAGATGAGGAAATCAGGGGTCTTAATGGGCAGCTGTAAGGTGATTTGGTTTATTTGCATACATGTTGATATTATATTCTCTTTTAAAAAAAATTAAGCTGTGGTATTTCTCCATTGTTGGTGTTTGGTTGTTTATGTTGGTCTTTGTCAGTGAAGATGATACAAGTCTAATGAAATGGAAGAACTTGACCTTTGTCATAGACAGGAAGACATGTATCTGTTTAAACTTTCTTTACTTGTTTTTCTTAAGGTAGGATTATTTTGTTTTTGTTGTGCTTGGGATATTTGCACCCGCTGGCCACAAAAGACATTGTTAAGATGCTGTAGCTAGCTATTTGGTCTAGGTATTGAGCATTTCAGTGTTAGTTATGGGTTTCTAAATTAAAAATCACTTAAGTTTGTTAAACTTTCCTATTTTGAAAGTGGTAGCAAAAATTGATTCCCTTCATATATGATCTTTTAATTGAGATGTATAAAGGAGAGTTCTTTGCAGATGACTTTCTAAGAGAGCTAAAAGCAAGGAATAAATGGGTTTGGGGAAGTGGTCATGATGACTTAGTTTGGCAATAATCAAAAAAAAACTTTTATAGAATGTGTTGTGAGAGGAAAAGTCAGCACAGGCTATCATTACCTGATTTAAAGGAGGTTGGTTAGTATAAAGTATATTAGCTTGTCTGTTCTCATTACTAGTTCAGTTTATCGATGCAACTTCAGGACAAAGTCAAATGATTCTTTTTTGCATTACTGTAAAAGCTATCTAATTGTCCCCATCCCCCAAATTAGGATTGCCCTTCAGTGTGTTTTCCTAAATTTTGGAAATGTGATTATATCACTTCCTACATAAAGTCTTACCCATTTGGGATAAACTACCAATTCCTTGCTTAGTATAATATAATTATTTGATTTTTGTTTATTTTACCTTCCTTTTTCTCTACCCTCCACCAATTTTAAGCTGTAGTCATACTGAATGTGGTTTTCCCCCAACATGACACATTTTCCTTTTCATCAGGGCTTTATTCGTACAGTTCTCTTTGCCTAGTATTCTATCCTCTGCTTAGTAACCTGGAGTGATCCCTTAAGAAAGTTCCTGTATGGGGGCTCCTGGGTGGCTCAGTCAGTTAAGCATTTGCCTTCAGCTTAGGTTGTGATCCTGGGGTCCTGGGATTGAGCCCCACATTGGGCTCCCTGCTCAGTGGGGAGCCTGCTTCCCCCTCCCCCTCTGCAGCTCCCCCTGCTTGTGCTCCCTCTCTCAAATAAATAAAATCTGAAAAAAAAAAAAGTTCCTGTATGACTTTTCAGAAAGTTTTTCCTGATTATCACCATCATGCCTACTTCCAGATTAGGTTAGGTCCTTTTCTTGTGTACTCTTGTAGCACTTACATATACAGTATATACTACTGTATTTGCTTGGATGCCTGGGAGGTATTTTGAGAACAGGTATTATTTTTATTCATGGACTTATATCCCTAGTGTTTGACAGCTGATAGTGTTGTTTAACTAAATATTTGTTGATTTAATGAGTAATGAAAATGTCAAGAACTTAGCAGACTATTAAAGCTTAGAGAAACATAGATCATTTAACATTTCACAGCCCATTTTCTCCCGGGCAATGCCTTGGACATATTTTTTAATTCATCGGTAATTTGGGTTCTACACTTTGGTGAGATTAGTCTTTATCTGTGACCTAGAATTTGGTTTAGTTTTTCGGCAACCATATGGCCTTGAGGTAATTACTTTTACTTTCTTTCTTTCTCTTTCTCTCTTTTTTTTTTTAAAGATTATTTATTTATTTATTTGAGAGTAGAGCAAATAAGAACATGAGTGGGGCAGCAAATAAGAACATGAGAGGGAGAAGCAGCTTCTTGCTGAGCAGGGAGCCTGATGCTAGGCTAGGGACCCTAGGATTATGACCTGAGCCAAAGGTATCCCCAAGGCTGACCAAGTGCCCCGAGGTAATTTCTTACAGATGTAGAATTATTCTCTGACTCTTTCTCCCTGAAGCCTTTGGCTCCGTTTTGGGCTGTCCACATAAAAGTTAAAATGTCTTACGTTTATTTAGTTTCTAATAGTTTGCAGTACACTTTCACATCTACCATCCAATGTAAACGAAGACACAAATCTGTGGAAGAACTAAAGGCCTTTTATTTTTTTACAGTCATCATTTCAAGTGGAGGGCAAGTGTTGTTTTTAAAAGGCAGACCTGTGTAAAAATGCTCCCAGCCTTAGGGCTGAAGCTCACTTTCTGAAGAGTTCAGTTACGAAAAATGAAATGAGTCAATATGAGAATGCCAAGGATATGCTGTTCTTCTGGAAACAGAAAAAAAAAGACTGAAGGATGAAATTTCTTGAAAACGAAGGAAACCGTGGAATGTAACAGCTCTATAAAGCAATAGCTTTCCACCTTTTCATTTATTTTGTATGTATCATGTAAGCTATATTCAGTCAATATTTGGTTTCAGAGATGTTACAAAATAAGCAATTTCACTTATACTTACTATAGCAGAGAGAATAAGTATATGGTAGTTGCAGTCAGACTGCTCTGGAGTTGAGTACTGTTTCCATGATGTGTAAGACTGTAATTTGGGCTAATTACTAAATTTTATTGAAGGTTTGGGCTTTTATCTATAAAGTGGAATTAATAAAACCTCATAAAAGTGTTTTGAATAAGGTGACAAAAGAGATAATGTGATGATAAACATTAAGGTGCTTAGTATATGATGAAAAACTTATAAAGGTGGTTATTATAGTATTTTATCTAATGTAGTGCTAGACTTAACATTCAAACATAGAACATTCAGTCACACACACACACCCTTCCCCCCACCTGCAAAGTAGAAAAAGCATATTCTGTGATTCTCTGCAGGTTAATGTATGGGGACTTTAGGTATTTAAAATTTATGTATTAAAATATAATAAGGTAGATATGTGTGTTTGTGTGCATGTGTGTGTGTGACAATGAGTGTCACTAGCTTTTTGCCATGTGCCAAATCCTATGCTATGCATTTTTCATACATTATCTTATTTATTCCACATAACAACTCTATATCACAAATTAAAAGCTAAAAAACAAAAGCAAAAGACCCTGAAACTTAAAGAGCCTTTGATCACATAGGTAATGAATGGTAAACCAATATTTAATCCAGAGCTCTCCAACTGTTAAAAGCTTTGCTTTGTTAAAAGCAAATTTGCTTTGTTAAAAGCAGTTTAACACAATTGTAACACAATTGTGTTAAAACACAATTTGTGTACATATTTTGGATCATCTGGGTGAAATCCTATAACTAGCATATTTATCCATATTCATTCATTTTGTGGTTATGATCTCATTGTTATCAAGTATTACTGCTGTAATTGCTATGGACCAATGAGAAAAGAAGGTGGCTTTTATTTCAAGCAAAGTTCAAATGATGTTATGGTGCACGGTAGGAAGCAAACTTGTCTTTACCACTTTGACAAAGAAAAGTTTTGGGACAATTTAATCTTTTAATGACTCAAAAGCACTTGGACCATAGTGGTAACTACCATATATGCACTGTGAGCAGTGATTTGCATTTTACTGTATATTTTAGTTTTTCTTATATTTAATCTCTAACTCTAGAGTTAATATTTGTGTATTTTAATTATTATAATTTATGATTATTATTATAATTTAATATATAATATATTATGTATATAATATAATATATATAATATAATATTTAATCTCTAACTCTAGAGTTAATATTTGTATATTTTAAGTATTATAATCTATAATTATAATCTATGATTATTATAATTTAAGTATTATAATTTCTAGATTATAGAAATATATTTTCTATATTTTCCTTTAAATGTATGCCATAATATACCATATTGTAGTTCAGGTGCAGACCCTTCAGTCATAGGGATGAAGCAGTTCTGCTCGGGGAGGGGGGTGCTGGAAAGCTTTGCCAGGATGCTGCCATTTGAACTTCATCTTGAAGGATGAGTACTTGTATGCTAGGCAGAGATAGGGTAATGACATAAAACATCTGAAAAGCCCAAAACAAAAACACTCCAAAACAAAAAACTTACTGCAGGATGGAGTAGAAATATAGACATATGGAATGGGAATAAAGATGATTGTTAAGGGCCTTTGGTGCTAATTAAGGGAGTTTGGATTTTATTATGAGGTCACTATGTCTCTAACAAAAGCAAAAAGCAGGGGAATGTAAACTAATTTTTATAATTCACTTGTAGCATACTGAATTTTTATAAATTAAGTCATGTTTTGTGTACAGTCAGAACTCTGTTGGCTAAAAGACCCGTTGGAAGAGGAATTTAATTGTTTTTGTAATGAAAATACAATGTAAATTTTCAGATTCATCAGTTAGAATTTTTATTTATTTTTTTGCCTCCCTTTCTTCCTCTAGGCCCATCTTTTATTAATGAAATCAGAAACTTTAAACTTGATTCTTTCCTTCCATTTCAGTGGAATGCTTTAGTGATTAATAGTCTTCTACTCAGTTGATTTAATAATTTTCATTTTATTTTACCCAAAATTTATGAAGAAAACCACTTACAGAGTTTGCTGGTCCCTAGCTTTTATTTGCACCAGAGAAAAACTGTTACCATTATCTACTCAATATATCTGCTTTTTATTAATGCTATATTAATGCCTTGATTCCCATAGTAGCCTCCAGCTATTACCTCTCCATGTGCATGTTACAGAGATGTCCAAGTTAAATCAGTTTTTAAGCTGAGCCCTGTGAAACCACCATGTAAAAAAGTATGAATGGTGTGCTCTTTCTGCACACCCATCTTGGTATACTGTTGTGTGGTATGATTAAACTGTAGCATCCACAGTGCTCATCATTGACAGAGCCTTGGGGCGATGAAAGTAAATGCCTTAATATCTACAAAGCACTTTTCAGATGATAAGAGGGAAACAAGAGAGCAGGAAGTAAAAAGCTATATGTGTTTCATTGTTCTGTTCATGCTAGAATGTTACTTTTCCTAGGTCATAGGGCCAGTAACCTCCTAGGTCTGAATTCCACCAAGAAGGGTTAGCTCTCTGGTTGATTCTGTGAGGCATAGAAACAGAAAAATATGAAAGGGAGAAGAAAATTAAATAAATTAAATAAAGTAGGAGTGTTGGGGAAGAAGAATAAAATTGAAAAGAAAAAACAGAGGTGAGGCATGAGGATATATATGTTTATTTCTTAGTACCAAATTTATATGTCTTGTTTTAGACAATGATAGAAATCAAGGTAATGCATAAAATAAATGGATGCTCTCCATAAAATGCTTGTGCTTTCCTGTGTCATTATCAATAAATCAAGGAGAAATCCAGAGTGAGCAACACAGACCAGCTTTCTTTAAAGAATGAAAACAAATGACAGTACATTTATTCTGCCACAAATCCAAAAAGTCAAGTCATTATTTTAAGGGAGGAATTTTCTTTGGTTCTCCGTTTCTCTAGCACATATTCAGATTTCTTGACACAATACAACCGTAGCATTATGTCATATCCTTGGTCTGTTGTTTTTCGGACTTTATAAATTGATTTTGAATATACCAACATCTTGCCTTTATAGAGTTTGGATAACAGACATCAACCATTGTAGTAAAACATCTCCACAAGTTATACTAAGAAATGTGAGACTGGATTCTCTCCTTTTCTTTTCCTCTGTTCTGGTGCCATTCTGAGGAGTGTCTTTCTTAGATTTGGGGGATTGTGTGCCTGTTCTGGCCAGCATAAAACGTCCCCCTTTCCTTTCCTGTGTATTTAAGTATTTGGAGTTGATGGTTATCTTTTGGAATTCTACACGTTAGCTGAGTGCTGCTGCAAAATACATTGTAGCTCTGACCACCCCTTCCTATCCCCGGCTGCCTCTGTGCTGAGATGCTGCATCGTACTTGGGAAAAAAAGTCATACAACTGTCCTGACAGGTCTCACCTCAGATTTATGGCCACATATTTCAAATGTGCTCCCAATTATACAGGTAATTCTAATGCAAATGCCTGTTAAATTTGATTTTACACTTTCAGAGATGATTATATCCCACTCTGTCTTCTCTTGTCAAATCCACAAAATCCCTCCTCCCTTCCCACCTCAAAGCTGCTGACTTCACTTCATATTACATCGAGAAAATCCGAATCAGATGCTACCTACTGCATCTGCCCAGCGTTAGATCTGTCAGCTTATGTGCATCTGTACGGGTGTGTTTTGCAGTGGTGTCACTGTTCTAAGGTCAACTCTATATTTTCTCTTAATTCTGTCTAGTTCCCCAGTTTAAGGATAGTGCTTTCCTTTATTTTAAAAAATTTGCTCTCCTAGTACATCATAAGGATGCTTTAACATTTCCACCCTCCATCTTTGAAAGTCCTTCCCTTGACATGATAGTCCTTTCTAGCTGGCACACCCTTTTTCTCTTTTCCTGCTCAGTAAATCTTGTTTAAAAATTGACTATATATAATTGCCATCTGCATTTTCTCACCTTTCTTCAAATTCATGAAGTCAGGCTTCTCTTTTATCTATTTTTAAATCTATTTTTATCACTTCCCTAAAACTGCTTTTTCCAGGGTTTTTTGGTGGTGTAGTTCCAGGTGCCAGGTCCAGAAGTCACGTTCTGTCACCTTACTTTTCCTTTCAGCATCATTCTACACACTCCCTTCCTTGAAACGCTATTTTCTTGTGGCATTTCTGACAGCAGATTCTCCTTATTTTCTCTGTCGTTCACTTGTCATTTCTTCTGTGTTGTCATTTCTGGCTCCCCCATATTCCCCTAGAACTCAAAGGGCTCCATTTTCAATCCTCTTGTCTTTTTTACATATACATTTCTCAGAAGATGTCTTCAAGACTCATGACTTCATGACTTTCAATATTAATGATACATATATGGCTCCCAACCATTGTGTATATGTGACATATCTGTCGTGTGTGAGCGCACACGTAAGCAGCTCCAGAATAATATACTGTGGAGATAATTTCTCCATGATGTCTTTAATTAGGTATCAGACTTCACTTTGCCCAGAACAGATCTCTTCATTTTGCACATACTTTTCAAAACTTCTTCCCCAGTGTTTCCCAGTTCAGTAAATGGTATCACCATTCACCCATTGCTCAGGCAATAAATCACCAACTAATTCCTAATTCTTCTCTTCTCTCACTCCCTACATTAAATCTATAAGTAAGTCCTATCACACATCACAAATATAACTGAAATTCAGCCATTTCTCTCCACGCTCTCTTATGAAGCATTATCTCTTGCTCAAACTACCCAGAGTAGCTTTCTCACTGGTGCCTTTGCTTCTACATTCTGCTCCTCTACTAGTCTCTTCTCCATAGCAGCTACACTGAACTCTTAAAGCTTACAGTAAATGCTGTCACTCCTTGCTTAAGACCTCGCTGTGCTCCCCCTTTATGCTCAGAATAAAACCCAAACTCCTTACCATGGTTTTTAAGGCTCTGCATCATCTGACTTCTTGCCGCCTCTGTGACCCCACCACTTACTACTTACCTTTCGCTATACACCATCACATCAACTTAAAAAAAAAAAAAAAATGAACCAAGCTTTTGCTGTCCTCAAAGCATTTGTACTTAGGTCCTCTCTACCTCTTCCCCCAGTTCTTTTCATGGCTCACTTTTCACATCCTCCATGACAGTTCCTTAGTGATGTCTGCCCTTACCATTGTAGCCTAATAAACTGTATCTCTATTCATGTATTCAGTATCTCTATTATATGGTTCCGTTTTATTTTTCCCATAGCATATGCCACTGTGCTATGAGATGCTTCTTTGTTAGTTTATGTTGTTCTGCCTCTTTCAAAAATAAGTTCCATGCGGGCAGTGAGGTCATATTGAGTTGTCTTCCTTAAAACTGTGCAGCCCTTGGTATTTGGTAAATAGATATGTGAAAGCTAACTCTTTTCTGAAAAATTTGGCAGTTGGGTTTAGAATGCATACTTTTTTTTTTTTAAAGATTTATTTGAGAGAGAGAGAACACGAGTTGGGGAGGGGCAGAGGGAGAGGGACAGAGAGAATCTCAAGCAGACTCCCTGCTGAGCCGGAGCCCAACTTGGGGCTTGATCCCACCATCCATGAGATCATGACCTGAGCCAAAATCACCATTCGGATGCTCAACCAACGGAGCCACCCAGGCGTTCCAGAATGCATACTGGTTTTAAGTTATAGACAAATGTGTAGCTTTACCTTAGTTGATAGAAACTTGAATTTTTATTAGGTTATTTGTAATTAGTTTTTATGAGATATTCTTCTGTACTTTATGATACCAAGGAGTTGCTTCCTAAAGCAAAAGACGGGGGTACCTGGGTGGTTTAGTTGGTTAAGTGTCCAACTCTCAGTTTCAGCTCAGGTCATGATCTTAGAATCATGGGATCAAGCCCTGCTCAGCTGTAAGTCTGCTTGAGATTCTTACTCCCTCTCCCTCTGCCCCCTTCCAAATAAATAAATAAAATCTTAAAAAAAAAAAAAAAGCAAAAGGCTTTTCAGGGACCTACAAAGCTCTGCAGCAAGGATTAGCAAACTACAGGCCCTGTACCTTTTATATAGCCTGCAAGCTAAGAATGGTTTTCGCGTATTTAAAATGGTTAAAAACAACAGAGAAGAATATGTGACACGGATTATAAATGGCTTACAAAGTGTAAAATATTTATTGTCTGGATTTAAAAAACAAAAAGTTTGCTCACCCTTGCTGGGGGGTCTGGCCTTTCATTCCCTGTGTGACCTCATCTGTCAGTATGCTGTGTCTCCATCTACTTTGATCACGGCAGCCAGGCACACTCTTACATCAGGACCTTTGCATCTGCTGTTTCCTCTGTGTGAAACACTCTATCCTCAATATGTGCATAGCTGTGGCTTATTTCCCCTTTTCCTTTACATCTTTACTTAAATGTTACATTCACAGTGTGGCTTTTCCCGAGCACTCAATTTAAAATTGCAGTCTCACCTCCATTCCCATACCCCTCTTCTTTTCCTCCTTTTTTTTTCCATTGGATTTATTACCAGTAACATACAGTGTATTTTACTTATATTCTCTCTCTTCCCATTGACTATAAACTCAATGAGGGCTGAGATTTTTGTCTTTTTATTTTTTACTGCCATATTCCCAAGATAATACCTAGCACATAGAAGCTTTCATGAAATATTCATTGAATTAATGGTAATGAATTAGAGTTATTCTGAGAACCAACATTAAAAAAAAGCTTTCGGGGGGGGCGGAGCAAGATGGCGGAGGAGTAGGAGACCTAGATTTCGTCTGGTCTCAGGAATTCAGCTGAATAGGGATCAAACCATTCTGAACACCTACGAACTCAACAGGAGATCAAAGAGGAGAGTAGCAACAACTATCTGAACAGAGAAGCGACCACTTACTGGAAGGTAGGACGTGCGGAGAAGTGAATCCGAGGCGATATTCGGGAGGATAGACGGCGGGGGAGGGGCCTCCGCCGGCCGCTTCTGGCAAGTGCTAGAGCCGCGGAGCACAAAATCGGACCTTTTAGAAGTCAGCTCCGCTGAGGGACGTCGCTGCAGTGGCTAAGCAGGGGTGGAATCCTCCCAGGACAGTGTGGTCTCAGGACCCTCGGGGTCACAGAAAGACCGGGGGAGCCTGAGTGCGCCAGAGCTCCCAGGTATCGGAGCGGGGAAGCCGGCTGCAGAGACGGAGCCGAGGCGCGGGCTCTCAGCTCGGGGTGTCCATAAACTGTGATCCGCGGCCCACTCAGGCCACTGCTCCTGCAGCAGGGACCCAATAGGCAGCAGATCTGGGGAGACTCCCCTTCCTTCCCGGGGAGGAGCGGCGCGGGAACGCACCGCAGGGATCTGCTGGGTTTGGAGACTCCACACGGGGTCGGGTGCCAGAGATAGCAACGCTCGGTCACAGGCCGGGTGAGCACGGAGATCGGCCGGAGACCGGGGACAAGGGAGTGACTGCTTTTCTCTGTGGGCGCACTGAGGAGCGGGGCCCCGAGTTCTCGGCTCCTCCGGGTGGAGATTGGGAGGCCGCCATTTTTGTCCTGGTCCTCCAAAGCTGTGCCGAGAGCTTGCAGGGAACAAAAGCTCCTGAGAGCAAACCCGAGCAGCTTGCTTAGCCCGGATGGACAAGGGCGGGGCAATTCCGCGACCGGCAAAGACATTTGGGAACCACGGCAACAGGCCCCTCCCCCAGAAGATCAGCACGAACAGCCAGCAAGCCAAGACCAAGTTTACCAATCAAGGAGAACGGGAGAACTCCAGCGCTAGGGGAATACTGCACATAGAATTCATGGCTTTTTGTTACCATGATTAATTAGTTCATCAAAGTTAATTTTTGTTAACTGTTTTTTTTCTTTTTCCCTTTTTCAACCAACATCTTATCAATCTCTTTTTAAAAAAAAACAAAACATTTTTTATTTTTCATTTTTAGAGTCATATTTTATCCCTTCATAGTAGTTACCCTTATTTTTGGCATATATATATAAGTTGTTCTCTCTTTAAAATTTTGAGATACAGTTTCTTCTAACAGATAAAAATATACCCTAAATCACTAGTGTATTGCTCTGTTCTAGTCTCCTGCCTGATCACATTCTCTCCCTTTTTTCTTTCTTTTTTTTTTAATCTTTCTTTTTTCAAACAACTTCTTATCTTATCAAGTCCTTTTATAAAATCTTTTATAATTTTCATCTTTACAGTCATCTTCTATCCCTTCATTGTATCAACCCTTATTTTGTACATATATGTCTTTCTTCCTTTAAAATTTTAGGAGGCACTTTTTTCTAACAGACCAAAATACGCCCAAAATCTAGTGTGTGGCACTGATCTATGCACTAGCCTGATCATATTTGATCACATTCTGCTTCTTTTGTATTGTTCTGTTTTTGTTTTTATCTTTTTTTTTTCTCTTTCTTTTTTCTTTCTTTCCCTTTCTTTTCCCCTGGTTTCAGGTCTTTTCTGATTTGTATACAGTATATTTGCTGGGGACGTTGTAAACCTGTTAGCATTTTGTTCTCTCATTCATCTATTCTCCTCTGGACAAAATGACAAGACGAAAAAAATCACCTCAGCAAAAAGAACAAGAGGTAGTACCCTCAGTCAGGGACCTACTCAATACGGACATTAGTACGATGTCGGACCTAGAGTTCAGAATCATGACTTTAAAGATACTAGCTGGGCTTGAAAAAAACATGGAAGTTATTAGAGAAACCCTTTCTGGAGAAATAAAAGAACTAAAATCTAACCAAGTCGAAATCAAAAAGGCTATTGATGAGGTGCAATCAAAAATGGGGGCACTAACTGCTAGGATAAATGAGGCAGAAGAGAGAATCAGTGATATAGAAGACCAAATGATGGAAAATAAAGAGGCTGAGAAAAAGAGGTAGAAACAACTACAGGATCACAAGGGCAGAATTCAAGAGATAAGTGATATGATAAGACGAAACAACATTAGAATAATTGGGATCCCAGAAGAAGAAGAAGGAGAGAGAGGGGCAGAAGATATATTGGAGCAAATAATAGCAGAGAACTTCCCTAATGTGAGGAAGGAAACAGGCATCAAAATCCAGGAGGCACAGAGAACCCCTCTCAAAATCGATAATAATAGGTCAACACCCCGACATCTAATAGTAAAACTTACGGGTCTCAGAGACAAAGAGAAAATCCTGAAAGCAGCTCGGGAGAAGAGATATGTAACCTACAATGGTAAAAATATTAGATTGGCAACAGACCTATCCACAGAGACCTGGCAGGCCAGAAAGGACTGGCAAGATATCTTCAGAGCACTAAACGAGAAAAATATGCAGCCAAGAATACTATATCCAGCTAGGCTGTCATTGAAAATAGAAGGAGAGATAAAAAGCTTCCAGAACAAACAAAAACTAAAGGAATTTGCAAACACGAAACCAGCCCTCCAAGAAATATTGAAAGGGGTCCTCTAAGCAAAGAGAGAGCCTAAAAGCAGCAAAGATCAGAAAGGAACACAGACAACACACAGTAACAGTGACCTTACAGGCAGTACAATGGCACTAAATTCATACCTTTCAATAGTTACCCTGAATGTAAATGGGCTCAATGCCCCAATCAAAAGACACAGGCTATCAGATTGGATTAAAAAACAAGACCCATCAATATGCTGTCTGCAAGAGACTCATTTTAGACCCAAAGACACCCCCAGATTGAAAGTGAGGGGGTGGAAAACCATTTACCATGCTAATGGACACCAAAGGAAAGCTGGGGTGACAATCCTTATATCAGACAAACTAGATTTTAAAACAAAGACTGTAATAAGAGATGAGGAAGGATACTATATGCTACTTAAAGGGTCTATCCAACAAGAAGATCTAACAATTTTAAATATCTATGCCCTGAACATGGGAGCAGCCAATTATATAAGGCAATTAATAACAAAAGCAAAGAAACACATTGACAACAATACAATAATAGTGGGGGACTTTAATACCCCCCTGACTGAAATGGACAGATCATCTAAGCAAAAGATCAACAAGGAAATAAAGACTTTAAATGACACACTGGACCAAATGGACTTCACAGACATATTCAGAACATTGCATCCCAAAGCAATGGAATACACATTCTTCTCTAGTGCCCATGGAACATTCTCCAGAATTGATCACATCCTAGGTCAAAAATCAGGTCTCAACTGGTACCAAAAGATTGGGATCATTCCCTGCATATTTTCAGACCACAATGCTTTGAAACTAGAACTCAATCACAAGAGGAAAGTCGGAGAGAACTCAAATACATGGAGGCTAAAGAGCATCCTACTAAAGAATGAATGGGTCAACCAGGAAATTAAAGAAGAATTTAAAAAATTCAGGAAACCAATGAAAATAAAAACACAACTGTCCAAAATCTTTGGGATACAGCAAAGGCAGTCCTGAGTAGAAAGTATATAGCAATACAAACCTTTCTCAAGAAACAAGAAAGGTCTCAAATACACAGCCTAACCCTACACCTAAAGGAGCTGGAGAAAGAACAGCAAAGAAAGCCTAAACCCAGCAGGAGAAGAGAAATAATAAAGATCAGAGCAGAAATCAATGAAATAGAAACCAAAAGAACAGTAGAACAGATCAACAAAACTAGGAGCTGGTTCTTTGAAAGAATTAACAAGATTGATAAACCCCTGGCCAGACTTATCAAAAAGAAAAGAGAAATGACCCAAATCAACAAAATCATGAATGAAAGAGGAGAGATCACAACCAACACCAAGGAAATACAAACAATTATAAGAACATATTATGAGCAACTCTATGCCAGCAAATTAGATAACCTGGAAGAAATGGGTGCATTCCTAGAGATGTATGAACTACCAAAATCGAACCAGGAAGAAATAGAAAACCTGAACAGACCTATAACCACTAAGGAAATTGAAGCACTCAGCAAAAATCTCCCAACAAACAAAAGCCCAGGGCCAGATGGCTTCCCAGGGGAATTCTATCAGACATTTAAAGAAGAATGAATACCTATTCTTCTGAAACTGTTCCAAAAAATAGAAATGGAAGGAAAACTTCCAAATTCATTTTATGAGGCCACCATTACCTTGATCCCAAAACCAGACAAAGACCCCATCAAAAAGGAGAATTACAGACCAATATCCTTGATGAACATGGATGCAAAAATTCTCACCAAAATACTAGCCAATAGGATCCAACAGTACATTAAAAGGATTATTCACCACGACCAAGTGGGATTTATCCCTGGGCTGCAAGGCTGGTTCAACATCCGCAAATCAATCAACGTGATACAATACATTAACAAAAGAAAGAACAAGAATCATATGATCCTCTCAATAGATGCAGAAAAAGCATTTGACAAAGTACAGCATCCTTTCTTGATCAAAACTCTTCAGAGTATAGGGATAGAGGGTACATACCTCGATATCATAAAAGCCATCTATGAAAAACCTACAGCGAATATTATTCTCAATGGGGAAAAGCTGAGAGTTTTCCCCTAAGGTCAGGAACGCGGCAGGGATGTCCACTCTCACCACTGCTATTCAACATAGTATTAGAAGTCCTAGCCACCGCAATCAGACAACAAAAAGAAATCAAAGGCATCCAAATCGGCAAAGACGAAGTCAAACTCTCACTCTTTGCAGGTGATATGATACCTTATGTGGAAAACCCAAAAGGCTCCACCCCAAAACTGCTAGAACTCATACAGAAATTCAGTCAAGTAGCAGGCTGTAAAATCAATGCACAGAAATCAGTGGCATTCCTATACACCAACAACAAGACAGAAGAGAGACAAATCAAGGAGTCGATCCTATTCACAATTGCACCCAAAACCATAAGATACCTAGGAATAAATTTAACCAAAGAGGCAAAGGATCTGTACTCAGAAAAGTATAAAATACTCAGGAAAGAAATTGAAGAAGACACAAAGAAATGGAAAAACGTTCCATGCTCATGGATTGGGAGAACCAACATTGTGAAGCTGTCCATGCTACCTAGAGCAATCTACACATTCAATGCAATCCCCATCAAAATACCATCCACTTTTTTCAAAGAAATGGAACAAAGAATCCTAAAATTTGTATGGAACTAGAAGAGACCCCAAATAGCCAGAGGAATATTGAAAAAGGAAAGCAAAGCTGGCGGCATCACAATTCCGGACTTCCAGCTCTATTACAAAGCTGTCATCATGAAGACAGTATGGTGCTGGCACAAAAACAGACACATAGATCAATGGAACAGAATCGAGAGCCCAGAAATGGACCCTCAACTCTATGGTCAACTCATCTTTGACAAAGCAGGAAAGAATGTCCAATGGCAAAAAGACAGTCTCTTCAACAAATGGTGTTGGGAAAATTGGACAGCCACATGCAGAAGAATAAAACTGGACCATTTCCTTACACCACACACAAAAATAGAAACAAAATGGTTGAAAGACCTAAATGTGAGAGAGGAATCCATTAAAATCCTAAAGGAGAACACGGGCAGCAACCTCTTCGACCTCAGCCACAGCAACTTCTTCCTAGAAACATTGCCAAAGGCAAGGGAAGCAAGGGCAAAAATGAACTACTGGGACTTCATCAAGATAAAAAGCTTTTGCAGAGCAAAAGAAAACAGTCCACAAAACCAAAAGACAACTGACAAAATGGGAGAAGATATTTCAAATGTTATATCAGATAAAGGGCTAGTACCCAAAATCTATAAAGAACTTATTAAACTCAACACTCAAAGAACAAATAATCCAGTCAAGAAATGGGCAGAAAACATGAACAGACATTTTTCCAAAGAAGACATCCAAATGGCCAACAGACACATGAAAAAGTGCTCCACATCGCTTGGCATCAGGGAAATCCAAATCAAAACCTCAATGAGATACCACCTCACACCCGTCAGAATGGCTAAAATGAACAAGTCAGGGAATGACAGATGTTGGCGGGGATGCGGAGAAAGGGGAACCCTCCTACACTGTTGGTGGGAATGCAAGCTGGTGCAACCACTCTGGAAAACAGTATGGAGGTTCCTCAAACAGATGAAATTAGAGCTACCATTTGATCCAGCAATTGCACTACTGTGTATTTACCCCAAAGATACAAATGTAGGGACCCGAAGGGGTACGTGCACCCCAATGTTTATAGGAGCAATGTCCACAATAGCCAAACTGTGGAAAGAGCCAAGATGTCCATCGACAGATGAATGGATAAAGAAGATATGATATATATACACAATGGAATATTATGCAGCCATCAAAAGGAATGAGATCTTGCCATTTGCAACGACGTGGATGGAACTGGAGGGTGTTATGCTGAGTGAAATAAGTCAATCAGAGAAAGACATGTATCATATGACCTCACTGATATGAGGAATTCTTAATCTCAGGAACAAACTGAGGGTTGCTGGAGTGGTCGGGGGTCGAGGGATGGGGTGGCTGGGTGATAGACATTGGGGAGGGTATGTGCTACGGTGAGCGCTGTGAATTGTGCAAGACTGTTGAATCACAGATCTGTACTTCTGAAACAAATAACGCAACATATTTTAAGAAAAAAGAAAAAGAAGAAGATAGCAGGAGAGGAAGAATGAAGGGGAGTAAGTCAGAGGGGGAGAGGAACCAGGAGAGATGATGGACTCTGAAAAACAAACTGAGGTTTTTAGAGGGGAGGAGGGTAGGGGGTTGGGTTAGCCTGGTGATGGGTATTAAAGAGGGCACATTCTGCATGGAGCACTGGGTGTTATGAACAAACAATGAATCATGGAACACTACACCAAAACAAATGATGATTAATGATGATATGGTGATTAACATGAGAATAAAAAATTAAAAAAAAAAAGCTTTCTGTCAAAAACTTCAATTCAGTTAACTTTGAGTAACTGCTATGAGCTAGGCCTTGCCTCAGATGTAAGGTCCTTGCCTACAAGGTGACCAGTGTGATAGAACAAACATGGAAATAAGTGAAATTAAATGTAAGATGGGACTAATTATCATGCTCTTCCCTTGCTGATTAAAAGCTGTTGAACTGGTGCTCGCTTCCGCAGCACAGTTACTAAACTTGGAACAATACAGAGATTAGCATGGCCCCTGCAAAAGGGCGACAGGCAAATTCGTGACGTGTTCCATTTTTAAAACAAAACAAAAACTTGTTCATTTAAAGCATTTTTTGGTAGAACTTAACCATGTTTATATACAGCTCCACACTGTTAATGATTTTATATTCTATGTCGAAATCTTTCTTTTTTATTATGGCTTATTATCTGTAGATTGTTATGGATACAGTGCCATAAAAATAAAAATCCTTCTTCAAAGCATCTCTTAAGTAATCCAAAAACATTGTAATTAGACATAAAACATGTAAAACTCTTATTATTTTTAGTTTCTTGTATACTTTTGGGAATGATATCATATAAATTGGTATTTTTAAGCCAAGTGTAGGTGTTTGGGTAGTATTATGAAATTTCACATCTTAGTTTGTATATTGAGTGTGAATGGAGCTGTTCTTGGGAAGGTAGAAGGAGAGGGAGTGTCTGTGTGTGTGCATACATGCAGTATCTGTATATTCTCTCTGTAGCATTTTATGCATAATATAGATGTTTAATATGTAATACTTTAGCAATATCAGAAGTAGCATATTTTTAAGCTCTTTTTCTTTTTTTTTAAGATTTATTTATTTATTTTAGAAAGTGAATGAGACAAGCAGGGAGAGGGGTATAGGGAGAGAGAGAAAATCTCAAGTAGACTCTGCACTGAGCGCAGAGCCCGATGTAGGGCTCAGTCTCAGGACCCTTAGATCATGTCGTGAGCTGAAACAAAGAGTCAGATGCTCAACTGACTGAGCCACCCAGGTGCCCCTTTTAAGCTCTTTTTCTAGCTTAAACTTCTTTTTTCCAATGAAAACACAAATAGCTGAGTCAGATCTGAGTTTTGGTATTTCTTTAAACCTGACGATAGTAGCGTTCTATTTTTTTCCTTAAATTTTCAGGGGAGATTTTTTATGATAGGGTAACCTATTACACTAGCATTATGTATGTCTTTTTGACAAAGAAAAAGCCACTAGAAATGTAGTTTCTGAAAAAAGTATTGATGGCTTCTTAATAGAATGTAAGTTTTGAAGGAGAACAAGAATTATTCCTTTCCAGATAAATTTTTTAGGTGTTTAAAGATAAGGAAAGTGTTCATTTTTTCATTGCTTATTTATTGTTTTGAAATGTTAAACTGTATTTTCCCTTAGTAACATGTTTTGGGTAGATTTGTCAGTAGAGGGGATGTACTTAGTTTCCTTTTTAAGCATGTGTTCAACAAATATTTAATGAGCATCTTTGCACTAGGAGGAAGTATACTAGGTGTTGTGAATTTCGAAAATGTAGCAAACATGTACCTTGAACTCTAGGAAGGCATTTCCTTTTTTTTTTTTTAAAGATTTAATTTTTTTTTTTAAAGTAATCTCCACATCCAGTGTGGGGCTTGGACTTACAATCCCGAGATCAAGAGTCATAGACTTCACTGACTGAGCCAGCCAAGTGCCCCTATGAAGGCATTTTCATAGGTATAATGAGATATAAATGTGGTTCAAACTAATATGAGGAACAAATTAACATCTCATAAGATACATTTAAAGTGGGTATGGGAGCTGAGGGGGGTCAGTAGTAGTTATGACCTAACAGATTTACCTAAGTTTGAGTTTGAATTTTAAGAGGCAGAGGCTGAGGGAACAATGACAAAGTAGGGGAAGATTTAGTAGATCTCATGTGATCCTGAGAATTCTGTATTTTCAGCAAGCTACCAAGTGATGCTCATGATGTGTGTTCATGGATCACAGTTTGAATAGCAAGGTGGTGGACCACATTTTATAAAACTTCTTGTGACAGAGACCTGCAGAGATCACACTGTCTTCTTTTCCATTTTTGCTTTTCTCTCTTCTTATACATTCATGTCTGTGTGAGAGTAGAGAGTGTTCAATCTATTACTCATCATTTCGTTGTTACAATAGTTGGGAACTCATCAACTGAGAATCAGATTTTAAAGGATTAATTCATTAATGAATCTCTCTTTTCTCCTTTTCCTGCATGAAGAATAATAAAAATATAAGTTCACTTAGAATTTAACTCCAGTTAAATTAATTAAGTTAATTCATTCAGGCATAATAGCAGTCAGTCTGAGAGAGTTAAAAAAATCTATACTAAGCCATTTAAATCCTTTTCTTTCTGTTTGCCCTTTGTATGGATTTACTAGCATATTTGGGTTTTCTTGTCAATGGATTTAAATCAAATTACATGTTGATCTATTTATAAGTAAAGAGAAGGTAATTTCATGTTTCACAGATCCTATTAGGTCTCAGAATATTTATTTCTGAATATACATTATAGTAACATCTTCTGTTTTTACTCTTAACGTATGTTTTGATGATACTGCCCTTTGTGTTCTTTACCTAAGAAACAGTATTGAAAAGGATATTAATGAGGCAAGAAAGTTGGGTGTATTCACCCACTCTAGTTAATTTGTGAATTCAGAAGTCTACATGCACTCATGCTTATGTGTGCACACACACAAAATACAAGGAGGTGAGGTAGGAAAGACAATAGGAGAGAGATTAATTTAATCCTCTTACATTTTTCTATACTTGGTTGCCTGACTTATTAGATAAAATCATTTTATTTTCTATTTAATTATCCTTTATTCTGTAGAGTGAAAATGTAAAGGTAATAGCCAGAAAACTAAGATAAAGAAAAGAAACTTAAAATATAAAAAGAAAATGTTAGCAAGTGGAAAATTAAAGACCAAAAAAAAAGGGAAACTTAAATGTGCCATACTGGACTACTTTCTGTTAGTGTGATACAGATGAAGACCCTATTTTGAGATAAAACCATATCTCTTTTTTTTTTAAGTATTTATTTATTTTAGAGAGAACGTGCATGTGTGTGTGTGTGTGTGAGCAGGGGAAGGGGAAGAGGGAGAGGGAGAGAGAATCTCGAGTAGACTCTGTGCTCAACATGGAACCCATGGAGGGCTTGATCTCATGACCCTGAGATCATGACCTGAACTGAAATCAAGAGTCCACCAATTAACTGACTAAGCCACCCAGGTACCCCCATGTCTCATTTTTTAAAAACATAACTTTAAAATGTTTTAAAAAAATATTTTGTCTGTTGGGGCATCTGGGTGGCTCAGGTCATGTTCTCATGGTTGTGAGTTCGAGCCCTGAGTCGGGCTCCACACTCAGCTTGGAGTTTGCTTGGGATTCTTTCCCTTACCTTTCTTTTTCCCTCCCTCCCTCCACCCAACTTGTGTATGTGCTGTCTCCCTCTCAAATAAATAAATATATATAAAATATTTTGTCTATTTTAGAAAATTTAGAAACTACAGAAAACCATTAGAAAAAAATTAAAAATATCTTAAGTATTTTCCTTTTCAATATTTAATTTTTAATTTTTTTGGTTATGTGTGTGTGCGTGTGCACACACATATGTGTTTAGGATCATGCTTTGAATTTACATTGCTATTCTATATTTGTTACTTAGCATTTTATCATGTGGTTTTGGAGTTGATGCAGGTAATCATTAAAATCATATAACCAATATTTTGAAAACCAAAATAAACATTTTTGGTTTTTAAACACACACTATAAGTTGGATTGGAATGGTTGTTGGGATAGGATAGGGGCAGTGGATTTTTTTTTTTTTTTTTTCCTGAAATACAACTAAACACCCTGACCTAGTTCTGTGGCTTGGGGGTAAAGTCAGAAATTTAAAAGATCACTAACTCTCAGATAATAATTATGATAAAAAGTGCTGAAGAATGAAATGGGTTTTGATTGGATCAAAAGTTAACCCTATAAAGTTGGCCCTCTAATGAAAAAATATGCAGGTGATTTTAATTAGGTTTATTACTCCCTGTGTCATAATGCTCCGAGTAACCAGGTTACTGCTACAGGCGTTAGTGGTTGCTAGCACCATCTGGAATAATCCACAGGTACAGAGTGAGAAGAATTATACACCATGTGAAATTTTTTTCTCTTTTAAAACAGCAAAATGTTTGTACCTAGTAAAGCAATGTTACGAGGAATTTAATCTTGAGAAAGAGCAATTTGATTCATGAAAACAAAGTCTTGCTTCATTTTTTGGTCTTTTCTAATGCAAAGGTCCTAATCTTTTTTTTCCATTACTTGATATAATTGACTTCAGATTAATAAAAATGGAATTATTAGCACAGAAAATTTTGTAATGAGAAGAATCAAATATAAACATGACTTACATTTCTATTTCTTCTTTTTTTGTTGTTTTTGTTTTTGTTTTTATTAAAGATTTTATTTATTTGAGAGAGAAAGAGAGCACGAGCAGGGGGGAGGGGCAGAGGGAGAGGGAGAAACATACTCCCTGCTGAGCAGGGAGCCCAACACGGGACTCGATCCCAGGACCCTGGGATCATGACCTGAGCCGAAGGCAGATGCTTAACCTACTGAGCCACCCAGGTGCCCCACATTTCTATTTCTTCTACGGGTAACTTTTTATTATATTCTCTGTGGTTGAATCTTTCTGTGAATATTCAAGATGGCAGAAGGTACAGATCTGAAATGTGGCCTTGGCATAGCTTATTAGTGTGCACTTCCATTAGAGAATGACTTTTTATCCTGCCATCTATGTCATTAATTTACTGTTTTATTTTGAATAATTTTTATAGATAAAATTCTGTGCTGAAGAAGCATTTAGAAATTATTTTTAAATAATTTTGTTGCCTATAGGTAGAATCACATTCAAATCAACCTAAAAGAGAATGTGTGTTTTCAAAATCTTGTAAAGAGGATTCCACAGTTTTGTTGACAGTTTTATTAACTATATTCTCTGAGAAACCTTCGTTACAGAAAGCAACAAAAATATCAGAATTTTTTCATTAATTTTATAAATGTTAAGCTGGAGGAAAGTAAAGAAATTTATAGAGGTAAATATACAAAATATAAGATAGGGTTTGTCTTGTGACAAAATTGGTTTAACATTGGAAAATCTCAAAAGCATGTCAATAAAATAAGCATTCACATAGTCACAACTAAAACAACTTTTGTTAGACAAGGAAAGATAAAAAGTTTCCACAGAAAAAAGTTAACAAAAAGTTCAATAAGAAAAGATAAAAAGAATGTAAAGATTGAAAAAAAATCCTCATATATTATATGTGTCTCCCTGAAATACTGAAAAGAATATGCAGAAAAATTATTAACAGAAACATTTACTGAGTTAGTTCCATATAAACCCACATATAGAAATCAAGTGCATGTCTACATGCCAGCAAGAAAAAATTAGAATAAAATTAATTTAATAAAATACATCAGTGGAATAATTTATTCAGGAAAGGTTCATCTGTGTTGGGACTATTAGATGAAAAGTTGGTGAAAGGTGAATTTTATAGACAGAAGAGAAGGCTGTTACTACCTTAATACACTGATGGATCCTAGCTTCATTAAGAATAAGAAAACCAGGGCACCTGCGTGGCTCAGTTGGTTGGGTGACTGCCTTCGGCTCAGGTCATGATCCTGGAGTCCCCGGATCGAGTCCCACATCGGGCTCCCTGCTCAGCGGGGAGTCAGCTTCTCCCTCTGACTCTCTTCCCTCTCGTGCTCTCTATCTCTCATTCTCTCTCTCTCAAACAAATAAATAAAATCTTAAAAAAAAAAAAAAGAACGAGAAAACCAGACATTATATGCTTTCTTATGTGAGGCCATATGAAGTATACAATGTTATTATTTAGTATTATGACTTACAAAGTTAAAACTGAATCTGGTCAAGGTTTTCACGCTAACTCTCAGTATCTAAAAAAGCAAAAAGCAAAAGGCAGGAAATGAGTTAAATGACTCCATGAAGAAACAGACAAATCACCCAAAATGTAAGTCATTTTACAAGAAAAACGGGAATCTGTTTCTTTAAGAAGTCAGTGGCATTTAAAAAGGGGGCAGAGGAAGAAGTAAGGGACTTTTCTATAGATTAATAGAGCTTTGAAGAATTTAAACACAATGCTGTGGACCTTTTATGAATTCTGATTCAAACAAGCCAACTGTGAAAATATTTCTTTTGAGACAACTGGGGAACATTGAATATGGACTGGACATTAGATAACAGTGAATTGTTAATATTGTCAATGCTTACATTGTTTAAAACTACTTTTTTGGGAGTACTTTGTATAAGGAACTGTGTGTAATGACATGGTGCTGGAATTTAAAATGACAGCAAAACATATAAGGTACCTAGGAATGAAATACATGGAACTCTTTTATTGAAGAAATTAAAACACTTTGTTGAAAACCTTTTAAGGATAACTAAATAACTAGAGAGACATACCATGTCAGTGAATTGGAAGGTTCAAGAACCTGAAAGTATCTGTTCTTCCCAAATTGATATATAGATTCAGTGCAGTTTCAATAAAAATCCCAAAAGGCTCTTGCTGAGTTTTGATTGCTGTTGTTGATTGGTTGATTGATTGGTTGATTGGCTGGTTTTGAGGAGCTTGACAGACTGGTTCTGAGATTTAAATGAGAAGTCTAAAGGGCCAGGAAGCACCAAGATGGTCCTGAATGAGAACAAGGTAGGCAGCCTTGCCTGAAATAACTATTGAGATTTCTTATAAAGACATAATAATTAAGGAACCATAGATTTGGCACAGAAATACACAAAGATACTAGAGAGCCACAAAATAGGCACGCATATTTTCAGAAACTTTATATATGACATTTGTGACAATGCCTGTTAGTGCTGTTGGGACAGTGAGTTATCCATATATGTAAAAAATGAAATTTTATTCTTACCTCAAATCATACCCAAAAAATGAAATTATATCTTTAGCTCATACCATATACAACATCAGTGTCAAATGGATTAATGAGTTCAGTGTGAAAGACAAAGTCACGAAATTTTTAAGAGAATATCTTTATGAGCTTGGGATAGGGAAGATATTGTGAAAAAGTCACAGAATTGAAAACCATAAAGAAAATTGGTACATTTGATACAATAAAAAATTTAAATTTTACAATTGAAAACATACCATAAAGCTATTAAGAAGTAATTCATAGATTGGGAGAATATATTTGTATAACAGATATATACAGATAAGGGATTATTATACAGAATATATAAAGAAGACTTACAAGTCATTAAGAAAAAGATACCTAATTTAAAAATGGGCAAAATACATAAATAGCTGTTTCACAGATGTGGAAACAGGAATGACCAAATACCATATGAAAAGATGTTCAGAAGTACTGGGGAAGATGGCAGAGTAGGAGGACCCTAACCTCACCTCATCCAATGGATTCAACTAGATAACAGCCACATAACTGTAAATAACCCAGAAAATGACCTGAAGACTGGCAGAACAGACTCTCCATAGCTAAATGTAGAAAAGAGGCCACATTGAAGAGGGTAGGAAGGGTGAAAAGTGGTTAGGAGCTAAATGGACCCACAGGATTTTCTGTGGGAGGGAGGGATGCCTCAGACTTGCAGAGGTCAAAGAAACATACTCTCACACTAGGGAGCCTGCATAGGGAAGGGGAATTCCCATAATATTTGTATTTGAAAAACAAAGGTGCTGAATTTCATGCATTCTTAGTCAGTGGAGCTTAAAACCTGGAAATTTGAAAAATCAGCAGTCTCATGGGAAAGCCAGTAGAGTGAGAGGAAACTGAGTCCCCACTTTTAAAGAGAGCACAACAAAGAGCCCCCTAGAGACATAGCATAGAAGCAGCAGTTTGAAAAACTCCTGGGGTATACTGGAGGGAGATTTGTTTACTAGTCTCAGAGTGTGTGCTGGAAGGAGAAGCATCCTTATGAGATTTCTCCAGGAACAAAGAAGCTGTTGGGCACCATTTCCCTACCCAACCCACAAGCATAAACACATGGCCACCTGTGGGAATAAGCACAGTGCCCATACTTGCTACCTAACTTGCTAACAGTGGACATGTGACTTAAGACCTAAATGTGAGACCTGAAACCTTAAAAATCCTGAGAAGAGAGCACAGCAGTAATTTCTCTGACATCAGCTGTAACAACATTTTGCTAGATATGTCTCCTGACGCAAGGTAAACAAAAGCAAAAATAAACTGTTGGGACCACATTAAAATAAAAAACTTCTGCACAGTGTAGGAAGCAATCAACAAAACAAGAAGAGAACCTAGTGAATGGGAGAAGATATTTGCAAATGACATATATGATAAAGGGTTTGTACCCAAAATATATAAAGAACTTCTACAACTCAAAATGAAAAAACCAAATAATCTAATTTTAAAAAGGGCAAGAGACATAAACACATTTCTCCGTGGAAGACATATGGATCGCCAAAAGACACATAAAAGATGGACAACCCCACTCATCATCAGGGAAACACAAATGAAACACCACCTCACACCTGTTAGAATGGCTACAATCAAAAACAACATGACAGGTGTTCGTGAGGTTGTAGAGAGAGAAAGGAACCCTTGTGCACTGTTGGTGGGAAAGCAAACTGGTGCAGCTACTGTGGAAAACAGTGTGGTGGTTCCTCAAAAAATAGAACTGCCAAATGATTCAGTAATTTAGTTTTTCAACTATTTACTCAAAGAATAAGAAAACACTAGTTCAAAAAGATATATGCTGTTCCATGTTTAATGCAGCATTAAATAGCCAAATTATGGAAGCAGCCCAAGTGTCTATGGATAGATGAATGGATAAAGAAGGTGTGATACGCGCGTGCGCGCGCACACACACACACACACACACACACACACACACACAGGAATATTATTCAGCCATAAGACGAGTGAAATCTTGCCATTTGCCGCAATGTCGTTGGAGCTAGAGAGAATTATGCTGAGTGAAATAAGTCAGTCAGAGAAAGACGAATGCCATATGATTTCTCTCATATGTGGAATTTAAGAAACAGACAAATGAACAAAGAAAAAGGCAAACCAAAAAACAGACTGGTAAACTATAGAGAACAAACTGCTGCTTGCCAGAGGGGAGGTGAGTTGGGGGATGGGTAAAATAGGTGAAGGGGATTAAGAGTGCACTTATCATGAAGAACACTGAGTAATGTATAGAATTGTTGAATCATGATATTGTACACCTGAAACTAATATAACACTGCATGTTAACTACACTGGAATTAAAATTTTAAAAAAATAGAGAAATGTTCAACTTTTTAAAACATCATATGATGAGATGTTATGTATATCTATCAGATTGTTAATATTTAGAAAATCAGTTAGTACTAAGTGTTAATGATCTCCTAGAGGTGTAACAGGTATTGCTGTGTACTACTAGTGAAAATACAAGTTAATACAATTTCTTGGAAAGTAATTTGTGAATTTGAAGGTATACCTATTGTATGCCCTAACATTTCAGTTTCCAGGCCCATGCCTTGGAGAAACTCTTGCATAGGTATATCACAGTCTAACTAGCAGCATTGTTCGTAATAGTAAGAAAAACAAAACAACTGCAATGTTCATCACTTTGGGAATGGGTTGAAACAATTGCTTCATATTTATACTGTAGTGAAAATTGAAGGGATTGAAAAAAACTGCATTAACATTCATTGTTTAGTATGGGTCTCAAAGATGTATTGAAAAAATCATTTATTAGTAAACCGAGTGTGAATTTCAAATGAGTGCAAAATAAAGTATCCCTATATGTAACAAACTATAATAAAAGCAAAGGGATTTTAAACACAACATTTAGAATATGTCATTCTTTTTTTTTATGTTAATCACCATACATTACATCATTAGTTTTTGATGTAGTATTCCATGTTTCATTGTTTGCATATAACACCCAGTGCTCCATTCAATGTGTCCTCTTTAATACCCATCACCAGGCTAACCCATCCCCCAACCCCCTCCCCTCTAGAACCCTCAGTTTGTTTCTCAGAGTCTATAGTCTCTCATAGTTCGTCTCCCCCTCCGATTCCCCCCCTTCATTTTTCCCTTCCTGCTATCTTCTTCTTTTTTTTAAACATATAATGTATTATTTGTTTCAGAGGTACAGATCTGTGATTCAACAGTCTTACACAATTCACAGCACTCACCATAGCACATACCCTCCCCAATGTCTATCACCCAGCCACCCCATCCCTCCCACCCCCCACCACTCCAGCAAATCTCAGTTTGTTTCCTGAGATTAAGAATTCCTCCTATCAGTGAGGTCATATCATACATGTCTTTCTATGATTGACTTATTTTGTTCAGCATAATACCCTCCAGTTCCATCCGTGTTGTTGCAAACGGCAAGATTTCATCCCTTTTGATGGCTGCATAATATTCCATTGTGTGTCTGTACACACACACACACACACACCACATCTTCTTTATCTATTCATCTGTCGATGGACATCTTTGCTCTTTCCATAGTTTGGCTGTTGTGGACAGTGCTGCTATAAACATCAGGGTGCACGTACCCCTTCAGATCACTACATTTGTATCTTTGGGGTAAAGACGCAGTAGGGCAATTGCTGTGTTGTATGGTAGCTCTATTTTCACCTTTTTGAGGAACCTCCATACTGTTTTCCAGAGTGGCTGCACCAGCTTGCATTCCCACCAACAGTGTAGGAGGGTTCCCCTTTCTCCGCATCCCCACCAACATCTGTCGTTTCCTGACTTGTTAATTTTAGCCATTCTGACTGGTGTGAGGTGGCATCTCATTTAGGTTTTGATTCGGATTTCCCTGATGCCAAGCGATGTGGAGCACTTTTTCATGTGTCTGTTGGCCACTTGGATGTCTTCTTTGGAAAAATGTCTGTCCATGTCTTCTGCCCATTTCTTGATTGGATCATTTGTTCTTTGAGTGTTGAGTTTAATAAGTTCTTTATAGATTTTGGGTACTAGCCCTTTATCTGATATAACATTTGCAAATATCTTCTCCCATTTTGTCAGTTGTCTTTTGGTTTTGTGGACTGTTTTCTTTTGCTCTGCAAAAGCTTTTTATCTTGATGAAGTCCCAGTAGTTCATTTTTGCCCTTGCTTCCCTTGCCTTTGGCAATGTTTCTAGGAAGAAGTTGCTGCTGCTGAGGTCGAAGAGGTTGCTGCCCGTGTTCTCCTTTAGGATTTTAATGGACTCCTCTCTCTCACATTTAGGTCTTTCAACCATTTTGTTTCTATTTTTGTGTGTGGTGTAAGGAAATGGTCCAGTTTTATTCTTCTGCAGGTGGCTGTCCAATTTTCCCAACACCATTTGTTGAAGAGACTGTCTTTTTGCCATTGGACATTCTTTCCTGCTTTGTCGAAGATTAGTTGCCCATAGAGTTGAGGGTCCATTTCTGGGGTCTCTATTCTATTCCATTGATCTATATGTCTGTTTTTGTGCCAGTACCATACTGTGTTGATGACAGCTTTGTAATAGAGCTTAAAGTCTGGAATTGTGATGCCGCCAGCTTTGCTTTTGTTTTTCAACATTCCTCTGCCTATTTGGGGTCTTTCCTGGTTCCATACAAATTTTAGGATTATTTGTTCCATTTCTTTGAAAAAAGTTGATGGCATTTTGATGGGGATTGCATTGAATGTGTAGATTGCTTTAGGTAGCATTGACATCTTCACAATATTCTTCCAATCCATGAGCATCGAACGTGTTTCCATTTCTTTGTGTCTTCCTCAATTTCTTTCATGAGTATTTTATAGTTTTCTGGATACAGATTCTTTGCCTCTTTGGTTAGATTTATTCCTAGGTACTTTAAGCTTTTGGGTGCAATTGTAAATGGGATTGATTCCTTAATTTCTCTTTCTTCTGTCTTGTTGTTGTTGTATAGGAATGCCACTGATTTCTGTGCATTGATTTTATATCCTGCCACTTCACTGAATTCCTGTATGAGTTCTAGCAGTTTTGAGGTGGAGTCTTTTGGGTTTTCCACATAAAGTATCATATCATCTGCAAAGAGTGAGAGTTTGCCGATTTGGATGCTTTTGATTTTTTTTTGTTGTCTGATTGCTGTGGCTAGGACTTCTAATACTATGTTGAAT
Source organism: Callorhinus ursinus (assembly GCF_003265705.2). Lineage (NCBI taxonomy): Eukaryota > Metazoa > Chordata > Mammalia > Carnivora > Otariidae > Callorhinus > Callorhinus ursinus. The sequence goes on along the minus strand of NW_027397136.1, from coordinate 2,669,791 downwards.
AGCAGTGGTGATAGTGGACATCCCTGCCGCGTTCCTGACCTTAGGGGGTTAAGCTTTCAGTTTTTCCCCATTGAGAAAGATATTCGCTGTGGGTTTTTCATAGATGGCTTTTATGATATTGAGGTATGTATCCTCTATCCCTATAGTCTGAAGAGTTTTGATCAAGAAAGGATGCTGTACTTTGTCAGATGCTTTTTCTGCATCTATTGAGAGGATCATATGATTCTTGTTCTTTCTTTTATTAATGTATTTTATCACATTGATTGATTTGCAGATGTTGAACCAACCTTGCAGCCCAGGGATAAATCCCACTTGGTTGTGGTGAATAATCTTTTTGATGTACTGTTGGATCCTACTCACTAGTATTCTGGTGAGAATTTTTGCATCCATGTTCATCAAGGATATTGGTCTGTAATTCTCCTTTTTGATGGGGTCTTTGGTTTGAGGACAAGGTAATGGTGGCCTCATAAAACGAGTTTGGAAGTTTTCCTTCCATTTCTAGTTTTTGGAACAGTTTCAGAAGAATGGGTATTAATTCTTCTTTAAATGTTTGGTAAAATTCCCCTGGGAAGCCATCTGGCCCTGGGCTTTTGTTTGTTGGGAGATTTTTGATGACTGCTTCAATTTCCTTAGTGGTTATAGGTCTCTTCAGGTTTTCTTTTTCTTCCTGGTTCAGTTTTGGGAGTTTGCACATCTCTAGGAATGCTTCCATTTCTTTCAGATTATCTAATTTACTGGCATATAGTTGCTCATAATATGTTCTTATAATTGTTTGTATTTCTTTGGTGTTGGTTGTGATCTCTCCTCTTTCATTCATGATTTTGTTTGTTTGGGTCATTTCTCTTTTCTTTTTGATAAGTCTGGCCAGGTGTTTATCAATCTTACTAATTCTTTCAAAGAACCAGCTCCTAGTTTTGTTGATCTGTTCTGCTGTTCTTTTGTATTTCATTGATTTCTGCTCTGATCTTTATATTTCTCTTCTCCTGCTGGGTTTAGGCTTTATTTGCTGTTCTTTCTCCAGCTCCTTTAGGTGTAGGGTTACGTTGTATATTTGAGACCTTTCTTGTTTCTTGAGAAAGGCTCGTATTGCTGTATACTTTCCTCTTAGGACCACCTTTGCTGCATCCCAAAGATTTAGAACAGTTGTGTTTTCATTTTCATTTGTTTCCATGAACTTTTTTTAATTCTTCTTTAATTTCCTGGTTGACCCATTCATTCTTTAGTAGGATGCTCTTTAGCTTACATGTATTTGAGTTTTTTCCGACTTTCCTCTTGTGACTGAGTTATAGTTTCAAAGCTTTGTGGTCTGAAAATATACAGGGAATGATCCCAGTCTTTTGGTACCAGTTGTCACCTGATTTTTGACCTAGGATGTGATCTATTCTGGAGAATGTTCCATGGGCACTAGAGAAGAATGTGTATTCTGTTGCTTTGGGATGGAATGTTCTGAATATATCTGTGAAGTCCATTTGGTCCGGTGTGTCATTTGAAGCCTTTATTTCCTTGTTGATCCTTTGCTTAGATGATCTGTCCATTTCAGTGAGGAGGGTGTTAAATTCCCCCACTATTACTTATTTTTGTTGATGTGTTTCTTTGCTTTTGCTATTAATTGGCTTATATAATTGGCTGCTCCCATGTTAGGGGCATAGATATTTAAAATTGTTAGATCTTCTTGTTGGATAGACCCTTTAAGTAGGATATAGTGTCCTTCCTCATCTCTTATTATTGTCTTTGGTTTAAAATCTAATTTGTCTGATATAAGGATTGTCACCCCAGCTTTCCTTTAGTGTCCATTAGCATGGTAAATGGTTTTCCACCCCCTCACTTTCAGTCTGGAGTTGTCTTTGGGTCTAAAATGAGTCTCTTGCAGACAGCATATCGATGGGTCTTGTTTTTTTATCCAGTCTGTTACACTGTGTCTTTTGATTGGGGCATTTAGCCCATTTACATTCAGGGTAACTATTGAAGGATATGAATTTAGTGCCATTGTATTGCCTTCAAGGTGACTGTTACTGTATATTGTCTGTGTTCCTTTCTGGTCTATGTTACTTTCAGCTCTCCCTTTGCTTACAGGACCCCTTTCAATATTTCTTGTAGGGCTGGTTTGGTGTTTGGAAATTCTTTTAGTTTTTGCTTGTCCTGGAAGCTTTTTATCTCTCCTTCTATTTTCAATGACAGCCTAGCTGGATATAGTGGTATTTATTCTTGGTTGCATATTTTTCTTATTTAGTACCCTGAATATATCATGCCAGTCCTTTCTGGCCTGCCAGGTCTCTGTGGTTAGGTCTGCTGCCAATCTAATATTTCTACTGCTGCAGGTTACAGACCTCTTGTCTGAGCTGCTTTCAGGCTTTTCTCTTTGTCTCTGAGACTTGTGAGGTTTAGTATTAGATGTTGGGGTGTTGACCTATTTTTATCGATTTTTGAGGGAGGTTCTCTGTGCCTCCTGGATTTTGATGCCTGTTTCCTTCCCCAAATTAGGGAAGTTCTCTGCTATAATTTGCTCCAATATACCTTCTGACCCTCTCTTTCTTCTTCTTCTGGGATCCCAATTATTCTATTGTTGTTTCGCTTTATGGTATCACTTATCTCTTGAATTCTGCCCTCACAATTCAGTAGTTGTTTATCTCTCTTTTTCTGTGCTTCTTTATTTTCCATCATTTGGTCTTCTGTATCACTAATTCTCTCTTCTGCCTTATTTATCCTAGCAGTTAGAGCCTCCATTTTTGATTGTACCTCATTAATAGTCTTTTTGTTTTTGACTTGGTTAGATTTTAGCTCTTTTATTTCTCCAGGAAGGGTTTCTCTAATAACTCCTATGCTTTTTTCAAGCCCAGCTAGTATCTTTAAAATCATGATTCCAAACTCTAGGTCTGACATCGTACTAATGTCCATATTGAGTAGGTCCCTGGCAGTTGGTAGTATCTCTTGTTCTTTTTGTTGAGGTGATTTTTTCTGTCTTGTCATTTTGTCCAGAGGAGAATAGATGAATGAGAGAACAAAATGCTAACAGGGTAACAACGACCCCAGAAAAATATACACCAAACAAATCAGAAGAGACCTGAAACCGGGGGAAAAGAAAGGGAAAGAAAGAAAAAAGATAAAAAAAGATAAAAAGAAAAAACAGAATATGATCAAATATGATCAAGCTGGTGCATAGATCACTGCCACAGACTAGATATTGGGCATATTTTGGTTTGTAACAAGAAAGTGCCTCCCAAAATTTTAAAGAAAGAAAAACTTATATATGTACAAAAATAAGGGTAGATACGATGAAGGGATGGAATATGACTGTAACGATGAAAAGTATAAAAGACTTTATGAAAGGAATTGATAAGTTGGTTGAAAAAAGAAAGAAGAGGTTTTAAAAAAAAAAAGGGGGAGAGATTGTGATCAGGCAGGAGACTAGAACAAAGCCATACACTAGTGTTTTAGGGTATATTTTGGTCTCTTAGAAAAAACTGTTTCTCAAAATTTTAAAGAGATAACAGCTTATAAAAATATATACCAAAAATAAGGGTAACTAGTATGAATGGATAGAATATGACTCTAAAAATGAAAAATAAAAAATATTTTTTTAAAAAGGGATTGATAAGATGTTGGTTGAAAAAGGGAAAAAAATTAAAAAAAAAATTAACTTTGAAAGACTAAAGAATCATGGTAAAAAAGCCATGAATTCTATGTGCAGTATTCTCCTAGCGCTGGAGTTCTGCTGTTCTCATTGATCGGTAAACTTGGTCTTGGCTGGCCGTTCTTTTTGATCTTCTGGGGGAGGGGCCTGTTGCTGTGGTTCCCAAATGTCTTTGCTGGAGGCAGAATTGCCCCGCCCTGCCTGGTCCGTGCTAAGTAATCTGATCGGGTTTGCTCTCGGGAGCTTTTGTTCCCTGCGATCCTGCAAGGTACAGCTTTGGAGGATGAGAGTGAAAATGGCGGCCTCCCGATCTCCGCCCTGGAGGAGCCGAGACTTCAGGGCCCCACTCCTCATTTCGCCCCCAGAGAAAAATAGTCAGTCACTCCCGTCTCCCCGGTCTCCAGCCACACTCTGTGCTCACCCAGCCTGTGACGGAGCGTTTCTGTCTCTGGCACCCGATCTCCTGTGGATTCTCCAAACCCAGCAGATCCCTGAGGCGCTCCCGTACCACTGCTCCTGGGGGAGGAAGGGGAGTCTCCCCGGATCTGCTGCCTGTTGGGTCCCTGCTGGAGGAGCAGTGGCCCGACTGTGCTGTGGATCATGCTTTATGGCAGCCGAGCTGAGAGCCCGCTCTTCGGCTCCGTCTCTGCAGCCGGCTTCCCCGCTCAGTTACTTGGGAGCTCTGCCGCACTCAGGCACCCCCAGTCTTTCTGTGACCCCGAGGGTCCTGAGACCACACTGTCCCCACGAGGGTTCCACCCCCTGCTTAGCCCCTTGAGCGACGTCCCCCAGCGGAGCTGACTTCTAAAATTTCTGATTTTGTGCTCCGCGGCTCTAGCACTTGCCGGAAGTGGCGGACAGAGGCCCCCTGCCCCACCGTCTATCTTCCCAAATATCGGCTCGGATTCACTTCTCTACATGTCCTACCTTCCAGAAAGTGGTCACTTTTCTGTTCAGAGAGTTGCTGCTATTCTTTTCTTCAATCTCCTGTTGAGTTTGTAGGTTTTCAGAATGGTTTGATCCTTACCTAGCTGAATTCCTGGGACCAGACTAAATTTAGGTCTCCTACTCCTCCGGCATCTTGCTCCTCCCCCATAAGTCATTCTTATTTTACAGTGGAGGCAGTGGAATAGGATTGGGAACTTCAGAAGTACGTATACTCTTTTGTTGCTTAAGCTTGGTTCCCAGATTGTTACATCATTATTTTCAGATTCATATATATTATATATAGTCTTTTGAAAGTTTGAAATATTTAATAACAGTAAAATTAGTGTTAGATTACCAAACCTTAATTGGTCACTTTACTGTTTCATAGCATTGATGTTGGTAGCCTTTCCCTATTTCCAACATAAATATCTGAATTGATTTCTTCAGACTATCTCATACATTTCTTTTGTTTTATGGTCTTGTGCTTCATAAAGTATATGCTTAAACTTAATTTCTGAAACATCATTGTTACCAATTTGCTACCTTTGGTAGGAAAGAATTTTGAATTGTTAGAAAAATCTTGCAGGAAGAATTCTTTGTTGGTTTTCAGCTGTTACTTCGTGTCAGGTGGTATAGATTTGTAAATGAAAATACTCTTCTCTCTGCATATATATGAAAAGCTTGGCTTTTCTCCCCTTTATCAATAGGCAAGTGAAAGACCAGAATAAGAAGGTAGCAAATCTGAAGCATAAGGAACAGGTGGAAAAGAAGAAGAGTGCACAGATGCTTGAGGAGGCTCGACGAAGGGAGGACAATCTCAACGACAGCTCCCAGCAACTACAGGTTAGAACACGTGGACAATCTGAAAGGAGAGATTTGATCCGTAATTGCATGTTGTTTTCCTCTTCATCTTTATCCTCCTCTTTTTTCTCTTTCTAACCCTGCTTGCTGCCTTCCTCTGAGACCGACACTTTAGCAATAAAGGAATGGCTTTAAATAGAAAAGGCAAGTTTTATTCCACAGCTTTGTGAGGACACCTCAGCATAGGAGAAAGTTCACCTTGCTTCAGGTTGATGGCATTTAATTGGTAAGTTCAATGTCAGTTTAATGAGTTGGTTCTCTTAAGCTTTAGGGTGGTCAGTGTTACTGTTTGCCGTTTTCCTTCATTAAAGTGCATTGCTAAACCTGGTCCATGTCTGTTTAACTTCCTTGTTTTTCATTCTTCTTTTCCCTTTTCCCCTGTGTTTTCCATTTTGCCCTCTCTTTCTTTACATCCTTTTTAAGCATTCAAATTAGAGAACATATTTCACAGTCATACGGGATGTAGAAACTATACTTTTTCACTTCAGTGGAGTGATAATTGATGTGTAAACCTAATTATTCACAAATTAGGGTCCATAATAATAGTAGTGATGATATGAGAAGTGCCCATATGGGCCCAGTAGTTGGCCCTAGGCCCTGGTCATTCATTATTTCTAACCTTTACAGTGATCCTGTGGGACAGATGGTTTTGTACATATCTTATAGATAAGGAAACCGACTCAGAGAAATTGAATTATCTGACTCAATGCACACAGTTTTCAGAGTGGCTCAGCCACGATTTTAACTGAGACTTTCTGGATCTCTAACCTGTCAGAATGAAGGTTTAAATTTTAGAGAAGAATATCATAAACTTTGCTAGAAACCTTTGAAACTTCTGCTAAGGCTGCTAAGCCATTGCCACTTCATTTTTCTCTCGTTACAACTTCGAATTGGGTATGAGAGAGTGTGTCACAGTTGCATTATCATGAAATCTTTACTGGAGAGATTTGGAGGAATTATTACTGTGGAAGCCATTTTTAGGCTTTATAACAAATCCATTTCAGACATGTTTTTAATTTCTTTTTTCATTCATCTTTTATATAAATTTTATTGATTATAAAATGCATAGTCCTTATGGGAATAGTATACATTTTCTCAAATGCAGCACCTTTTGATAAAGCAGCATACCAATTTTCCCTCCCTCTTGCCAACAACTGTCAATACTGTCAATTTTCTCTTCCTCCTTTTTTTTTAAATGCTAATCTGATGGATGGAAAATATTTAGGTTTTGTTTTAATTTATATTCCTCTGATTACCAGTGAGGCTAAGTATTTATTCATGTCTTAAATTTTCATTTGTTAATGTAGATCAAATGTTATGTCTCCTCCATGTTGGCCTTTTCCCCAAGCATTTTTTGGTTCATTTATTCCTGTTTTGGTAACACATAAATATATATATACAAATATTTTTAAGTTGTTCTGGGCTTTCATTTTTTACTTATATATTTTTTTAAAGATTTTATTTATTTGAGAGAGAGAGACAGACAGAGTGCACACAGCTGGGGGAAGGGGCAGAGAGAAGGAGAGCAGATTCCCTGCTCAGCACCGAGCCTGATGTGAGACTTGATCCCAGGACCCTGGTATTATGAACTGAGCCGAAGGCAGATGCTTAACCAACTGAGCCACCCAGGTGCCTCTTACCTTTACTTTTTAACTTAAATTATTTTAGGGTATTTTGTATCGTGAGGGTCTTATTTTTCTTCATTGCTAACGATTTCACTAGGTTGTTGATAGGAAATTATTTAATTGCTCACAAGTTTCAGTTGGCACGTTTATATCTGAAATTATATAACAGGCTATTTCTAGGATTTCATTCAACCTCCTTTGTTGAACTAGGATCACACTGTTTGTAATTACAGAAAATATTTATTTTATAAGACAAGCCCTTATTTATGTTACCTCCTTAACTGTTTCATTTGTCTTGTGCCCTCTGTCCCTTTAATATTTTCGGTTACTAGTCTGTGTAAACTGAAAGATACCCTTTTAATCTTCTGTCAGTTTTTATGTTAACATCAAAAGAGCCTTCACATGTAATCTCCTGTTTCCTCTTTGTATAATTGAAGAAGTAAGTCAGATTATTTATTTATATATTACATAGAAAACTAATTTAGAGTAGATGAATGATTTTTCCAAGATGTCTCAGTAAGTGATAGATATAAAAGTTATGACAAGTGATAGTTCATGGCCATATGCAAGATACACATGGATGAAAACTGCATAGGATTACAAATAGGATACTTTGCATCTGATCTCAGCTCTTTTACTAACTCTGCCACTTACTTCTTAAGCATGTTATTACAAATGACAACCTAGTGGTAGTCAATATCCCTAGCACTAAGATTATGATCTCTAAATAGGATTTCCCACTAAAAGAAGCTAGAGATTCTTGGAGAAATGGCTAATCATAGAATTCATGGGAGTTGAATAGTAGAAAAGCAATTGATTTAGGTTTTGTATTAACAACAGGTCTTACTACCTGAGTGGTTTAGTGTTTTAAATTTCTGAATATATATTTGGGCTCATCTGTTGATTTTTTTTTTATGAAATAGGAAATGCAAATGGAAAGAATTATTATTATTTTAAGATTTTATTTATTTATTCATGAGAGACAGAGAGAGAGAGAGGCAGAGGCAGAGGGAGAAGCAGGCTCCCTGCAGAGCAGGGAGCCCAATGCAGGACTCGATCCCAGGACCCTGGGATCATGACCTGAGCCGAAGGCCGACCCTTAACTGACTGAGCCACCCAGGCGTCCCAGGAATTATTTTAGTATTCCGTTGTAGACATAATAATTCTATGATTATAATATATTCTCTATCTTGTTAAAAAATACTTTATATTTAATGTTTTCAGTTTTGATGACTAATGAATATTTAATCTTTATCAGATGCCACCTGCCTTCCAAAGATTAATTCTGTTGATCATGTTAATAAATATATAGTATGGTTTATTTTTTGTGAAGATTCGAACCCGCTTTAAAATAAGAAAGTTCATTTTCACGTTTTGTTATTCAGTGACTGATTGCCAGCTGTGGGAGTTTACTGTGGCTTCTCTCTTCGTAGCAGAAGTTACAATTTGCGGGAAAGCAGTAGTACTGCTTTTTAAATTTAACCTTTCTTTTTTCTGAAACGTAAATATATTTAAAAAAATACATAATAAAACATATGTATACACAGAATGTAAATAATACATACAAAGTGATCATCTCAAGAAATGGGAAGATTACCGGCATCCCAGAAATCACATGGATATTCCTTCCTGATCATTATTTCCTCCCTTCCTCCAGAGGAAATTATTATTTCGACTTTTATTGTTCTTTGCAACCTGTGTATATATTAAATAAAAAGTATAGGTTAGTTTTGCATAATTTTATATAAATGGAGTCACCATATTTATTCTTTTGTGACTTCTTTTGTTCAACATCATGTGTGAGGTTTGTTTTTGATAGTTGTGTGTAACATTTGCACATTTGTTGTCCTTACTGTTTTTTTTTAATTCAAAATTCCATGTTTTATCTTGAAAGTGTTTTGAAAAGATAACTTCATTTCTTCCCAATTTTCCATTTTTTGAATATTCAGATGGAACTAAAAGTACTCCTTTTTGGCAGAACATGGGTTTGAAAATAAGTTGTTACCTTACTCATTGTTCTTGGCTCAACACATTAAAAATGTTCTAAAAAGATTAAACAAATTCCTTACATATGAAATGAAAATGATACCTGGAAATGGAGGGAACCTAGGAATCCTGCAAACTATAAACATGGTCATTGTTTATCATGGCCTTAGTTATGAGTGTCCTTTCTTGAGATATGACATTGCCATACCATTGTATTCTGTTTGTACCTTTGTGTTTTGGACAGTTATAGCTGATGTATATTAACTAGTCTCAAATTTTTTGGTTTTAGAAGTCCCTTTATACTCTTAAAAATTAGTAAAGTCTCAAACAAGATTTTTTAATGTAAGTTGTAATTATCATATACATATGCCGTTAACTTATTGACCTGGGTATCCATCATCTCGTTGTATCTGAAGATACATGTCCAGCAATATAAAAATACTGATATAAAAAGTTATTTGCAGTGTTGTTAGTAAGTGTGAACTATTGGACAACCTAATTGCCCATAGATAGGAGAGTGCTTGAATCTACTATGGTACATCCACACATTGGAGACTTGGCAGCTTTAAAAAAGAGAGGAAGATCTCTAATGAACTGATACGGGAGTGATTTCCTGGACATCCCATTAAGTGGGGAGAAAAAAAGCACAAAAATTATCTATAGTATGCTAATCTTGGTATAAGAAAATACACACATATCTGATCTTTTTACAAAAGAAAACAGGAAGGGTAAACTAGAAAATAAAGAGGCCAGTTATCTATGGGAGTGGTGGGGAGAAGAGTGGAAAGAATGGGGAAATGGGATTGGGGCGGTAGATTTAAGGAGAACCTTCCCTTAGCATATCTCTTTAGAGAATAGCTTTGGCTCTCCAAACCATAGTAATATTTCACATACTCTAAAACCTAAGTAAACAAAACCAATCAAGATGCATTGGGGGAAACCAAAAGAGAATACAAACACTAACAAGTGAACCTGTTTTATAAAGAAATAATACAAACACCCTCAAAGGGGCGGGGAAGGGGCGGGGAACTAACCTCAGTAGCTTTGGAAAACATTTTCTTGACTGAATGCTATTAAGCTAAAGACAAAAAGAACTGTATATAAATGTTGTAATCTAGTAATAAATGTGTTTCTCACAAAGGATAGGCTAGCCATTCTGAAAGCACTTGATATGTGTACTAGAATTCCAATAAATATTGATAATGAAGACTGAGGTTTTCATTGTTCAAGAAAGAATTTATAAATAAGTAAAGTGGGAAGGCTTAAATGAGCCCTGTGGTGTTGAACTGGAATCAGAGATATTAGTATGAAGTCGTGGTACTTAATTTATATGCAGATAGAAATACTGATATGTGTATATGTATGGGGTTATTATACATGCTTGTATTTCCTGACTATCCATTAAAAGGGCTTAGAAGCAATAAGCATACCTGACACCCAGATTTTGATTGCTATATACCTTTCTCCAGTGAAATGGACCAAGGCATCTTGGAGAAGTGGTTGATTCCAGGGCTGGGGTAGGGAAAATAAACAGTGAGCTTGGATAACTTTGTGGTTCCAGAAAATAGGAAAAGTGCTCAACAGAAGAATGGGGGCTTGTGGAAAGAACATAGGAGCCAACCTAAAGGAGGACCTCATATCTCATGCTAAAACAATTTGAGTAAAAAAATAAATAATGATAATATTTTAATCCATAGAATGAAATATTCATGAGTCCTTATTGATATAAATAATCAAATACATAAGTAAGTGCAGGAGTAAGGACAACTCTTTCCTAAAGAAGATTTCTAATTAATAAGTGTAGAAGGAAATAGATTTTAAATAATCACCTCAGTGAGGCAAACACCTCAGTAATAATTGTTGCAGACAAGATCCACTGATGATTGTGAAAATTAGTGGGTGAACATTTAAAGAATAATAAGACTGGCATAGTCTCAGAATATATTCCTGAGATGTTTATTAATTATAAAGAGAAGACTGTAACTGTTCAGTTAACAGACCTAGCAGACACCATCTTAACAAAATGATCAAGGTTAACATTATCAGTAGTCAGATATACTGAGAAGGAGACAATATCATTTCTATGTTGTTCTTTCTCCAAAATGTATAATCTTATTCCAGTCATGAGAAAATACCAGACAAATCCAAATTCTGGGACATTTTATAAAATAACTGTTCAGTATACTTTAAAAGTATCAAGATCATGAAAGACAAAGACTCAACACTGTTATAGGGGCATTGGTGGTAATTTAGAAAAAGTGTTAACTAAATGAAATGTGAGACCCTGGATTGAATCCTGAAACAGATACAGGACATTAGGGAAAAACTGTTGAAATTAGAATAAGGTCTTTAGTTTGGTAAAAAGTATTGTACCAATGTCAGTTTCATAATTTTGATCCTTGTTACTGTGGTTATGTAAACTCTTAACATGAGAGGAGGTTGGGTGGAGGGGTATATGGGATCTGTGTACTAATTTTGCAACTTCTCTGTTTATAATTAGTTCAGAATAAAATATTTAAAATTGTCAGTGACTCTCTTTTCTCAGCACTTTTAATTACCTACTTCACTTTCCAATCCCCTTGAAATAAGTGAGCTATAAATTTCAAAAATCTCTTACCTGCAAGCTTAATGATACAGGATAGATATTTTGGGCTTTTTTTCCAAATGCCATTTCTAAGTTTGCAATGCAGATGTTATTGTGTTCCCCATATTGTTTGATATCCTAAAGGCTTAATTTAATGTAGAATTTAGTTGAACGAGTTGATTATTCTGGAAATTCGACCCAAATTGTAAAGCCATGACACGATAATATGGCTCTTTTGTTAGAGTTGATGTACCTTGACTAGTCTGTATCCCTCTAAGATATTAGGCTTAATTTTTACTCATTTTCCTTGATGTCTTTCATTTATTCAATATAAATTTATCAAATGCTTTCTAAGTGTAAAGGTCTGTTGCTAGAGTTGGTTACAGTAGTGAAAAGGCATAGTTCCTGCCTTTCTGGAGCATATTGTCATATGGGGAAGAAAACATACCATAATGATAAAACTAAGCAAGTAATAAATAGAAATTATGGTAAATTATTTTGGGGGACTTGAGTTTAAAAATCATACTGAACTCCATAAGAATCAGTGATATCATCTAGAGGTAAAATATTAATAGAAGAAAATGGGAGTTAGAGTTGAGCCCTTAAGGTCCTCAGTGGGCTGAGATGGGGTTGGGTAGGAGAAGGTGGTGTTTGACAGGAAATAAATGAAAAGACCAGTTGAGGTGGGAGAGAAAAGGAGAGTATGGCATTATAGAAGGCAAGAGAGAAGATTGTCTCCAGAGAGGGAGTAAGTACTTCATGTTAATGGTGCTGAGAGACAGAAAGAGGACAGCATGGTTGAGTGGTGTCCAATGTATTCAGAATGGTCAAGAGTAGTGATCTCCCTGGGTTAAGGTAAATAGATGTCTTCCATTATACCTTATTGACCTTGGAGATAGATAGTCCTATATTGATGCAGACACTTGCCTTGGACAGTTTTTCTGTCACACCCTCGCCAAAATTCACTGTCCCTCACAAGGTCTTTGTAATGTCTTTCTTAGGTATATATGTGACTAATATTAAGACTTGATTATACAATGGTTATTTAAAGTGTTTCTAGGGTGCCTGGGTGGTTCAGTCATTAAGTGTCTGCCTTCGGCTCAGGTCATGATCCCGGGGTCCTGGGATCTAGTCCCACATCAGGCTCCCTGCTCGGCGGGAAGCCTGCTTCACCCTCTCCCACTCCCCCTGCTTGTGTTGCCTCTCTCGCTGTGTCTCTCTCTGTCTCTGTCAAATAAATAAATAAAAATCTAAAAAAAATTTTAAAAAAGTGTTTCTAGTATGATCCATCCATACATCTAAACTATTTTACAATTCCAGTTGAAATTCACCAATATAGGACATGAATGGTAAAAACAATGCGGCACATATTGGCAATGAGCCTTTCTTATTATCATGTTTTTAATTATAGTGCCTCTTTCTTGATACTCAGCATTTAATTTTGCCAAATTTTGTTTTCCTTACTCAAGAACTTAGCTCTGTATTAAATTTAGTTCTAAGTTGTTTCATTAATATTTTTTGTAAGCCATATTTTACTTTAATTGGCTAAATAAGATTTCAGGATAATCTGTAGTTGTCCTCAGTAAACATTTATTGAGTACCTGTTACGGAACTGTCACTGTGCTGTGATATGCTGGATATGTCAAAAGGTGTGTTATCATACAGTTCCTAAGTAAATGCTGTATAAAAAACTGAAACTAGGCAAATCCCAACAACAAGGGCTTCCTTCCTAAATTAACATTATATGAAAGCATAATCTTAGCTGATTTGACGGATGGTGATGTTGCGATTAGAAAAGCTCTCTGCTGAAAGCCTGCCCATCTTCTAAGGTTGAGATAAATGCTCCCTCCCTTTTGTGCAGACTGCCTAAATCCTCACAGTTGGAATTAATCAGGCCCTCTGTTGTAATTCCATTAGACTTTGTTTCTGCTTTGATTTCAGAGCTTATTTTTGCTTGGGAACCAGGTTTTGGTACATTTGTACATAGTCGGTTTTCTCAAAGTGTTTATTGATTTCAGTGGCATCGATAGATGTCCAGAACCCTCCTTGTTCACAAACATCTTAGCCTGGCCTTTGGAGTGTCCCATCAACTAAACCTTTAAGTATTTCTGACCTCATTTTTAGGTGAGATACTTACTAGCATAGCTACTGTATCCTAGAGAAGCTGATAGTGTGTATGTTTCTTAAATATAATTTATTTGATTTTCTAATCTCTGCTCTTTTTCTACACAGAATCCTTTCTCTTTGGATATCCAGTTTTACCACCTAAAGATTCTGGCTTAAATGAACCTTTGTTAATGATCTCTACACCCTGTTTTGTTATTGTCTTATTCCTTGTTCCTCAGCCTGTGTGTTTAATTATACTTCATTGTTTTATACTTTTTACTATTTTATAATTGTTCCTGTGTGATTTAATCACTTTCTCTTCTCAACTAGTATATATCTGCCTTAGGTTAAGGGCTGTTTTAAACATTTCTTTTCAGAAATTTTGAAATATTGTTCATTAAGTACAGCTATAATCATTGTTATAAATAATAAAATAAAAAAGGTTTAGTTACAAATTAAAAAAAATCTTTGTATGATGCTACAACATTTAGCTTCCCAATATTCTCTAAAATTTCATAGGTTACCCTTTAAGGACTTTGCATATTTTAACAAAGGAACTGTCGGGTTTTTGGTTAGTTGAGTATATTTACCTTAAATATTTTTATTCTTTAAGCAGTAACACTCACTTTGTCTTTTGACCAAACTACAAGTTTTAGTCATATTCTAATAAGACAAAGTATACTGAAAGGGGAGGAAGCTCATATCAGTAGTGGTTTAGTGTTTTGTTTTTATTTATAACAAAGTATTTGAATTTAACCTTGAGAGAGGGTACTGTCACAGAGATTAATGGCGCTGCTGAAAGAACACTGTGGCTCTTGTGAGTTAACTCTCCTGAGACCAATGAATATTAAGAATAAAGTTCAAAGAAAGTGAAAACAATAGAAATAGAGATAGGGAAACTTTACATATATGTAGGTATATTCTCTTTTTAGATGCATTATCGGTGAAACCTTTGCGTTTTTCTTTAAAATTTGATTGGATTTGCTCTATCAATGAAAATTCTTCCATTTTGGTAAGAGATTTTTTTTTCCTTTCTGAAACAAAGACTACTTTGGTTTTCACATTGGCCATGTGGATAATTATTTAAGAAAACCTTTAAAAAACTTAAGATTGTCTGATACCTTTCTAGAAATAGTATGTGATGTGTCACCTGATTAGATACCACTGATATATTAATGATGTTCTTATAAAAATCGATTTTGGTTTCTTAACAGATATTCTCTACCTATTTAAAGATATAATCCTATATCATTTCTTCCTCTTTAATTAATTTTTTTTCTTGGCAAGACAGGTTTTTTTTCCTGTCTAGAATATGGGCATAGGTGGGTTTTTATGGTGTTCTTGGCAAATATTAAATAGAGTTAGGGATTACACTGGAAAAGTATACATAAAATTAGCATTCATTTTAACAACCTTTTTGCATAGTTGCTGGAATTAACTTGAAAATTTGGTTTTCCTGCAGGTGAAGCCCCTACTCAAATTGTTGACATGTGTGTGATTTTTTAAAGATTTTTGCCCAAACTGTGCTGCTTTTTACCATTTAGAAAAAAGCAAAACAAGTCATAAAATCATTTTAAGGAACTCTACAGTGTTGAAATGGACTCTATAGATACTTTTCTCTCTGGCCAAAATTCAGTTCTATTTGATAGCCAGTGGAATGTACTGAAGGAATGTTTCTTGGTAATATTCGTGTGTAGGTGGCCTACTAAGCTGCTTCCTCCTGTTAGGTTAGACCTATTCTATGGAAACTTTTAGCCACATCCTTTTAGCTTATTACAAGAATGCTCTCCATAAAATAATGAGTGGTTAAAGTTACATCTGGCACTAAAATTCTTACAAGTACTGTGTCCTCACCTCAGTGAAATAAATGGTTTAATACTTTCCTTTGTGTTGTGGAAATTCCTCCTTTATATTTGGAAAGTGAAGTCTCCGAGAAGATTCCTTTTAAAAAAGAGCAGAAGCAGGCACTATGTATCCCCTTTGCCAAGACCTCAAAAGCAAAAGTCATCCCCTTACAGACCACATCGGTTGTTTATTATTTTAAGTAAAAGATTATCTTTGGGATTTTTGGTAAAGACTTTGAAAGTTTATGCTTGTTCTTTTTATAAGCATTATTGATCAGAGAAGATGTATAGTAAGATTAGGAAAAGCCTATGTTCTTGCTCAAGTTTCTGATACCCAGCTCCCAGAATTTTTAGGATAAGAACCTGGCTCATCTACATGGGGTATTGGTACTATATGCTCTGTAAAAGTTATTTATGTAAAAGCATCATTTTATATGTATACATTTCCACTTTAATGAAATCCTTCTTCTCTTGTTTGACTTTGATTTTTAACAATTAAGGTTGTAACAGAGTTCTCTATAAACAGGGGAGATATTTAAGGGACTTTGGACAGGAGGGGGAAGAAAATATCTTTAAATTTTAAGCCAAAGCATTTCCTTAAAATAAAAAGTAGTTGGTGTGTAACCAGATTCTGTCTCTGTGTTAGGCTAGCTTTCTTTTCTTAAAATTGACTTCATCAATGCATCTGGCTTCAGTTTTTTCCCCCAGTAGGCGTATGAGTAGTTGGTAGTTGAATTCTGACATGTTGAATGATTTTAATGCAATCTTCTGTGTGTGTTTGCTTGGGGGATGGGGAAAAGGGAGGAAGAATAAGCGGGGGGGTGGGGGGGGGGGGGGTAATAAAGAATTACTGTCTCTTTATGTTAAGGATAATGGATAGCAGCTAACATTAATATCTTTTAGAACGCGTTAAAACCTTTTTGGTAAGTGGTGTTTACTCCAAAGGAAGCAGCTCTTAATATATTTACCCAAAGAAATGACCTCCATAATCAAGGCAGAGTCCAAATTGGGAAAGGGACGGGGTAACAGGGGAGGCTGGGTTACCTTGGATAATCTACGTGAGATCTGCAGTGACTTTCCCTCTGCTGCTGACAAAGGGAAAAGCTTAATAAGATCTGTCATTATCAAGTGATTTCTTTTTATGTTACTGTAGTTTTGAACCTTTTTTCCTTTTAATTTTGAGGGCGATGTGTGAAGAGAGCAAAAAATTATTTTATAATGTTTGTTTTGCCCTCACTGTCCTTCTTGAATGTTTGATTTGAAGGAAAGGCATTGGAGACTAGAGTCTTAGGTGCAGTGACAGAGCTGATGTCAAGAAGCAAAATTCAGATGAGTGTGTATTAGGAGAGTTAGTAGTTGTATGGGATTTGCTAGAATCCAGCCTTCTTGTTCATGTGCCTAAAGTTACAGCTGTCACAGCTTTTGCCCTTATCTCATTTGACTATAGGAGTCTTCTTATTTAAGGATATGAAGAATATTTTGGTAGCTTCCCACTTCCTCTCTCCCTCTACCATCTCCCCAAAACTAGTCACACAAACCCCCTGCTTTGAACCCTATACTCTGTAAATGAAGTGGTCTTATTTAACCTTATTTGATAAGTGTAGTTGGCATAGTAAGTAGGTTTCAGCACCTAATCTCGTGGTAGGAAAACTGGTCTGTGTTAGTTTTGATGAGTGCAAACATAATTTATAGCAGTTGAAGTAAAATTCTAAAGATAGTGCTTTCATTTTTAATGATACGAACTATTTAAAATGGTGAAGCATGTTCCTTTCCTGTCGCCGGATAGCTTTTAAGTGAGTTGTCTGTGGCACACAGTACATGTCTAAATTTTGGGTTTCCTAAATTGATTAAATAGAATGAAATTCCAAGTTAGAGCAGGTGAATGAAATTGTAGTTTCTTTCTCTATGTAGTTTTCCTCCCCCATGCTGCCAATTTGATATTTTTCTAAATAATGAGGGCTAGAAAATTGGGTAACTCCAAACAGTACAAATAATTCCCCTCTTTGTAATTTTAGATTAGACTGTGGTTTTTTGCTAAATTCTGTGATTTTTTGCCTCTTAAGAGTAAAACCAATTATAATGAAAATTCATAAGGGAACAGGATTTAAGGAGGGTCTTTAGTCAGTGGGGACCAACAAGACCAGGAATACTTCATTATCATAATTTCCTAAAAAATGGGTTTATTCCCCAAAGAAAGGAACTTTACTAAAATGTGAGGACTGAACTTATTAATAACTTCTGTTATATATAGCTCTTTAAACAACCACCCAGTAATTTTTTTCAGTTGACCTTTGATTGATTGGCATATCATCAAGTATTCTTACTACTGAACTACCAGCAAATTAAGTTGGAATCCTCTTCATTTTTACCATAATCATAAGAAAATATTTCATTAGAACTCAGTCCAGTTACAGGTTTTATTCTGAATAATTTTGGACAAAATGCATATTTTGTTGATGTCATATCCAATGGATATCCTAATTTTGTGTAGTATCTTTAATCTCTGCCTTTTACATATTAGGTAATCTGTGTCATTTGGTTCCATTTTAATATAACCTCATAAAAAAAGCTCTGTCTTTCTAGTCTTTACCTATATCCTAACAGGTATTTTTCTCTCAGAAGCAGTTTTGATAGTCACTGTTTTTCATGTCTCATTGCTTTGTTGATAATTCAGTTTTCTTAGGCTGGAAGTATACTCTGGCATACTATGATGATAATCTTCCAAGATGGCCCCAGATCATCCTTACCTCCTGGTGTTTGAGCCCTTGTGTAGTCCTCTCCCACATTGTATCAGGATTAGTCTGTGTGAACAATAGAAAATGTCAGAAGTGGTGGTATGTGACTTCTGAAGCTAGATCATAAAAGATATTGATGTGTCTGCCTTGTTCTCTTGGATCACTTGCTATGAGGAAAGCCAGGCGCCATATCATAATGACACTCAAGTAGCCCTGTGGAGAAGAACAGAGGCCCCTTGCCAATACCTATCACCAACTTGCCAACCATGTAAGTGGAAGCAGAGGACTGAATCCTGACTGACGTCTTGACTGTAACCCCATGAGAGACCCTGGAACCAGAACTGTTTAGCTAAGCTGTTTTTGAGTTCTGGACCCACAGATGCTGTGCAAGATAAAAAAATGTTCACTGTTGTTTTAAGCTGCTATGTTTTGAGGCAACTTGTTATATAACAGTAAACAACTAATACAGGCACTTTATATCCTAGGTATTAAAGTGATATGCCATATATTAAATTTTTTTTCCTTCAAATCCAGTTTGGTTTTCTCTGTTTGCAGAAAGTTAATGCTGTTTGAATTTGTTTTATTAATGTTATCACTGCAATAATTTTCGGTGCTTTAGATTGTTAGAACTTTTAGGCAGTTTGCCATAAGGATTCTCACCTATGTAACTCATATTTGTATGTTAATAGGTTGTGAGCTAAGAAAAGAGATGAATTTATTTTCTTTTAAAGATTTTATTTATTTATTTGACAGAGTGAGAGAGCACAAGCAGGGAGAGTGGGAGAGGGAGAAGCAGGCTCCCTGCTGAGCAGGGAGCCCAACGCACAGCTTAGGCCCAGGATCCCAGGATCATGACCTGAGCCAAAGGCAGATGCTCAACTGAGTGAGCATCCCAAGAGATGAATTTATAACATGCGTTCTAGTTATTGCTGTGTTGTCCAGCAGAAATAGAAATGTGGGCCTGTGTATAATTTTGAATTTTCTAATAGCTTCATTTAAAGAACCATTTTAAAAGGAAACAATAATTTTAATAATGTACTTTATTTAATTCAGTATATCCAAAATACTATCATTTCAACATATAATCAATGTGAAGATTATTGTTTCACTTTTTTTGTACTTCTTCAAAATTTAGTGTGTATTTTTAGCACATCTCAGTCTAGCCTAACCACATTTTAAGTGCTCAGTAGCCACATGTGGCTATTGTATTGGACAGCACAAATAATGTATTTAGCTGAAGAAGTTAGGATTTAATTGTAAGCTAAAGCAGCAAGTCAGTAATGCATATAAACAACAGGAATGATTTTCTCAAACTAAATTGTGCCATGTCATACCTTAACTTTAATCTCTGTCTATATTTAGTTTCCAGTAAGTCACCCTCTACTTTCTGAATACCTCAGATCCTTCAAACCTCTGGAATAGAAGGGATTAGAGATATTTGGAGGTTCTGTGTACTTTTCTTTTCTCTATGATGACAGTCTTAGAATAGCAGAACTGCCTCATGATTTATCTTGAAGACTGGTGAATGTGGACTTTTTAAAAGAGAAAGTAGAATTAAATTTGTATAGCATATAGTTGAAACCTTACGATGTACCTGGTGTAATCACTGTCACTATTTGAGTCACCGAGAAGCACTTCCCAGGGGTTTCAGCACATCCCCTTACTTCCTCCAGCCTGTGTTTACCAAGAGCAGAAGTATACGAACTCCTTTGTGTTTTGCAGTTTCTGCAGATCTATACTTTACTGACATTTTATTGGCTCCCACATATTCAGAGAAGTGGGTGCTGTCACTTCTTCTACTTGAAGTTTAGACATTTTGTGTCAAACTCTATCCCCAAAATCTACTCACACCTATTTTGATAGGTATTTAAAAAACAAAAAAAAAGGAAACTATTTGCACAGAAAGGGAGATAGGGGACAATTTTCAAAGCTCTTGGCTTGGTGCTGTGTCTTATACGTATGCTATTGGGATATTTAAGCTTTAGGTATTTTCAGAATAATAGCAGAACTTATTGCAATAGTTTATCTCTTTAAAAAAATGTTCTCATTAGAATAGTCCATGGTTACCTAAAGACTGGAAAAGAATTTCTCATAATTTTGACCTGCTATGCAAATTATTTGCGTGAAGAAATTCAACTTTTGAATAAAAAACCGAGGAAGAGAGTGACTTGAAATTCATGTTTTTTTCACCATTGTCACTGTCTTGAGATATATTTGCCCAGTCTGTTCTCTTTCCAGTAAATAGTTAACCCATATGTTTAGAGTATCCATACCTGAAATAGTTACCACATTTATAACGATTTCCAGAAATTCATGTGTTGTTATTAATTTATTTGCAGTATGTGCTTTTCTTGGCAACATTTTTAAATTTGATTTTCAATTTTTGTTTGAACAATGCTTATTTATATCATTTACAAAGTGACATAATACTACATGGCTTATAATAGTGATAGTCCTCTACCTCATTTTTGTCTAGCCTGGATTCCTGCTCCCCTGAGACAACAAGCATGCTTTCAACTTTTTTGCTTGTTTCTTCTGCTGTTTTCTTCCACCTCTCCCAATGACATTCTTATACTGTTGTTTTCTTATTTTTCTTATTTGGACATTAGTTTCTACTGACTTCTTATGAATGATTAGGAATTAGCCTTTCTAATAAGCAAATCACCACACACACTTTGTTATTTCTGCCTTTCCAATATAAGTTTTACATTATTATGTCTCAGGCACATAGTATATTATGATTACATTTCCTTTACTGTACTTGTGGTTTTTTCTGGTGGTGATAATAGCTTTGGGTTTTTTTTATTTGTTTTATTATTTATTTGTATACATATCACCAGTTTATTCCCAAATTCCTTTCTCCTACTATAACATTCCTCTTGATGTTGGTACTATTATACATCATCCCTTATTTATTAACCTCGTAATCTATTCATCCACCTTTTTTCTTGGAAACATCTTTCCTTGAGTTTCTGTCCTCTCCTCTGAATTCTCTTTCTTCTCGAGGCTTACGGTTACCCTTGTGGTTCCTTTCACTACTCATTTGTGGTAGATCCTCTTTTTTCTGGGTCCCATGTCTTCCTCTTTCTAGGTTGACTTCCTAAGTTTGATGGAGCACATCTCTAGTAGCTTTCTGAGAGAGTCTGTGATGTGAGGTAGATTTTTTAAGACTTTGCATTCTTCCTTTACATTTGATTGATAGTTTGTATATAAAATTCTAGATCAGAAAGCATCTTTCCTTCAGAGTTTTGAAGTTGTCTTCTGATTCTCTGTGTTTACATAAAAAATTCCAGTGCCTTCCAAATTTTTATGCTTTGTGGGCAATCATTTTTGGCCTTTCTAAAACTTAAAAATATTTTCTTTAGTATTCTAAACTTAAAAGAAAGGTAGAATACCCATATTATAGTCTAAGTATAGAAAATTTATTTAATTTTCACTGAAAGTGTAAGAACAAGGAAGGATAATTATAAATATGATCTAGCAGTGTGCTTAGGACTCCAGTATTTGTAGAACTAAAAGATTCTATTCATTTCTGGCATTGGCTCAATATTTTATTAAATGAAACAGATTCAAGATGTGTAATTCAGTACAAAGGAAACTTCCTTGGTTTACCTTAGCAAATATCTATTAAGATTCCGAAAATAAGATTGGAGCCACATTTTACTCAGTAGATGGTTTAAGTAGTTATGGACTTTGTTGGTTTTGGTGTTGAAGGTGATGAGAATATTCGCTGTCTTCATTCTTTTGTTGCCACCATTTTACATTGATTTTTTTTTTTAAGATTTATTTATTTATTTGACAGAGAGAGACACAGTGAGAAAGGGAACACAAGCAGGGGGAGTGGGAGAGGGAGAAGCAGACTCCCCGCTGAGCAGGGAGCCCGATGTGGGGCTCTATCCCAGGACCCTGGGATCATGACCTGAGCCGAAGGCAGCCACTTAACCGACTGAGCCACCCAGGCGCCCCCCATTTTACATTGATTTTAAATTGTATTGTAATTATAAGTTACATAATTTATAGTATTTCATAAATATTATTTAACAGTTTTCTGCTTTTTATTTGTGGTATTTCTTGACTTTTGTTCTTTGTCCTTATTATGGACATACGTTTTGAGCCAGCCTTTACCATTAAGTCCAGAAAACTTTTCTTAAAAAATGGCCTTGTACACAGAGCTCATCTGGTAGACTCTGATTTTAGTACTGGTTTTGATGAAACTTTCAATATGAAAACCTGCCCTGATTATCTGCATTATGACAAATTACTAAGTATCCTCTCTCTAAAATAAAGTTTTACTGATAAAGCCACAAAGCTATTTTTCAGCCCATGCAGAAAAGCAGATAATCCTGTTTGTTTGAAATAGGTTCTGGGAACTTATCTGGGATAAGTTTTTCAGCCTCAGTTTAGGTTAGAATAACAGAAGCCTCTCAGGAGATCTCCCGAAGACAGGTTAAGAGTAAAGAATATCACAGATTGGACAAAAACATAATAACGAGTTATTTAGAACCAGTTGATAATGGGAAATATTCATGTTTCTTTTTGTTTACAGCGATCTGTAATTCAGAATCCCTTGTTACTACAAATAAAGTTATTCATTGGAGGTTTTGAGAGGACTGAACTCACTGACAATTGCATCTGTCTCTTTCCACATAATCCTTCTGTTGGATTTCATATTCTTTGAATCAAAAGAAACTACCTTAGCCTTTTTTTAAAATTTTATTTATTTATTTGACAGAGAGAGAGAACGCACAAGCAGGGGGAGTGGCAGGCAGAGACAGAGGGAGATGCAGACTCCCCGCTGAGCAGGGGGAGCCCGATGCAGGACTCGATCCCAGGACGCTGGGATCATGACCTGAGCCGAGGGTAGTTGCTTAACCAATTGAGCCACCCAGGCACCCTACCTTGGCCTTTGTTTCTCTTGGCATCATTTCCTGTCCCTCTCTGCTTGGCATTGTTTTAGAAACCTTCAACAGTAACTTCAGCAGTTTTGGAAGCTGCACTCTGCTGCTCATGGGCGGCCACCTGGAAGCATTAAGATTTCAAGAAAGAACATTTTTTGATATAGCTAAACTTCCCTGTAGAAGACAGAACCTTACTTATGGGGCTAAATCAGGGTATCTTATAACATTTTCTCCTGAAGAATGAACACTTAAAAAAAATGAACGTGACATACATTACTGAAATGTGAATATTCTTTTTTTTAATCTCATTTTTTTAGTTGAGAAAAATGAGAGAATAAAAAATTTGTCAACTTTTTTTTTAAAGATTTTTATTTATTTGAGAAAGCGAGAATGAGAGAGAGAGAGAGCACATGAGAGGGGGGAGGGTTGGAGGGAGAAGCAGACTCCCCACTGAGCAGGGAGCCTGATGCGGGACTCGATCCCGGGACTCCAGGATCATGACCTGAGCCGAAGGCAGTCGCTTAACCGACTGAGCCACCCAGGCGCCCAAAAATTTGTCAACTTTTTATTATGAAAGATGTTAAATAGTAAGATACTCTTTCAGTGCTGGGAGAAGAATCTGACTTACCTTTTTGACAGATTTCGAGTTCTGGATTTCTGAAGACAAAGTTGTTAGAAAGGACTTTCTGTGCCTTGCACTTATAAAAGTGAACTACAGTCTAATTAAATGAGAGTTGCATAGATGAATGATAAAATCCTTTGATATCTTTTACTGGTACAAGTATTCTGAAAGTTGGAGAATGTTTCAGTAACTCTTGTTCTTTTGTTTTTAATTTAATTGTATTAATAAAAGGCAGCGCTTTCTTTTTAATCTTTTGGTTCTAGAAGAATTCAAAGAGGAAATGCTTAATAATAACCTGATGAATCTAATTCTTAATACTGCTTGAACTCGGGGCGCCTGGGTGACTCAGTCGGTTAAGCGGCTGCCTTCGGCTCGGGTCATGATCCCAGGGTCCTGGGATTGAGCCCCGCATCGGGCTCCCTGGTCGGCAGAGAGCCTGCTTCTCCCTCTCCCTCTGCCTGCCGCTCTGTCTGCTTGTGCTCTCTCTCTGTCAAATAAATAAATAAAAAATATCTTAAAAAAAAAATACTGCTTGAACTCTGCTTCATTTATTCTTCTTATTTTAAGATCTTTCCTTTCTTAAATGTTCTTAAAGTTCTGTTGGATTTTGTCTTTCTGATAGAAATCCATATTTACCTTCCCAGGAGTGAATTCTTAAGCTTATTTAGAATATCAAGGTTAGTAGGAATTGGTTGGCTAACTAATTTACTCATCCTTAGCCCGATCACTTAAATCCAGTTACCAATTTTAGTTTTCTCATATGAGTTTAAGAGAAAACTGATGTCTTAAAATCATTAGGAAACCACTTTCTTTTTCATTTACTTTTTTTTTTTCTAAATTAGTTTGCTAACAATTGTCTATATAAAGAATATGATCTGAAATATCATGCTATTTATCTAACTTTTCATCAGGGCTGAACTTTGCAGGGAGAGACTGTTTTGGTACTGAGTCTTATTACTTAGGCTTCATCAAACCTGGCTTAAAGCCCAGTTTAGAAAGTAATTCAAAAAACAGCTTTGTGTTTTTAAGTAATCAAAGCCCTTGCTGCCTATGCTGCTTAATACGGTTTTTTCTCTCTGTTACAGAGAACAAATCCATCACTAATTTGTCTTGCTTAACTAACTTGACCTTTTGCTCTTAATAATCTACTTCTCCAAACTCCTCTTATACTTCTTTTCTTTCCTTGTTCTTTCCTCTGTGAAGATATCTTTCTGGCTTGGATTTACTTCTGAAAGGAAGAATATTTCATAAGCAAATAGTCCTTTCTTGATAAATAGTCTCTCCTTGCGTTAACTAATTAGTCTACTTCACCTAGTCTTCCATCGTTTTCCAGGACAGTCTCCGTAAGAAGGATGACAGGATTGAAGAGCTGGAAGAAGCACTAAGAGAAAGTGTACAGATAACTGCAGAGCGAGAAATGGTGCTAGCACAAGAGGAGTCAGCCAGGACCAGTGCTGAAAAACAGGTCTGCAATTTTAAACAGTTACTGGCAATGCTGCTGGTTGAACAAAAGGTAAAACCCAACCAGTATAGTTTAGGTAAACTGTACATATGTTTATAGGGTTTCAAAAGCACTTCATCAAGTGTAAGTATTTAAACCTAAAAAAGAATTGAAATAAGGTTGAATGAGAATGACTCCTGTTAAGAGTCTCTGCATTAGTAATTTGGAATTTATTTCACATACATGGCTGTGGTATATGCTCATGGATCTGGTGAGATGAAATGGAACTTGTCTGTTTGTTCCAAGACTGGTCACAATCCTGCTTTTAAATTGAATGGGAAAACACAAACATTTCTGAGTTTAAATGTTAAATTGAAAAAACAGTTTATTTATTTTATACCCTGCCTTGTTCAAAAGAGCAGTTAAAGTTATAACAAGGTATTAACAAGGTTAATAGCAAGTATGAAGGACATTGTTACCGTGACACCTGAGAGCCCCGGAGCAGCATGCCTCAGCCCTGAAGTGACTTGTTAAAGGATTCTTACTGCTGCCTTGTGTGGTGGTTGCTCTATATATTCTTCTGTCTTTTAGATCCCCATACACTTGCTTTTGACTTTTTGTTAGGTAGGATAACTAACATTGGGAAATGTGAATGGAAAAAATGGTTCTAACAAGCAAAGGCTCTAATCTCAATTCCTAGTATGAGTGTGATTTGAGGTTTTGAATCTCCCTCACACAGAGATTCATGACATTTCATTTTTTCAGTTATTGTTTCCTTTCCATTTCTTTGTTGGAGAACTATACCTGCTAAAAAGGTAAAAAATTCAGTGAGAGGGTAACCTGAATCTTTGGGGAACCTCCATGATGAGACCACTGTGGTCTTGTGAGTTAAGGTAGTTGCTTAGCAAGGAAGCGGACATGATGTAGTGTGTGCCATAGGGAGTCCCTTCATAACTGTGTTAGTATGAGGCTGTGGTTTCTTTAGTGCTAAATATAGAAAGAAAGACACACAGTTTTTAGCCATACTGAAGAAAAATGGAACTCTTCACAGTCTTTCAGTGTCTTTCAGTGCCCTGTTCCTACATAAATGCCTTGTCCACTTCTAATCTGAATATTTCCTGGTACACAGTTAAATAGAGCTTGGGTAGTAGAGAGCTTCAGAGAAGGGATGGTGACAGCGATTGATGCAGGTGAAGAGGGATTTTCTTTTATCTTGATTTTACCTTTTTTATGTTTTTACCTTTATTTTCAAAATGTCCCCATTTTTTCTTTCTTTAAAGATTTTTTTTTCTGCTTGGGGTCATTATTTAGTGACAAATCTTACATACTGGGGATCATGTAGAAATGTCGGCAATTAATAAACATCACGTCATTATGGCATATAAATTGCTAGTATGTTTTTTTTTAAATGTCTTATTGTGTGAACTAGTTACAATTTGCTTTTTTGGGGGTGGATTTTTATATATTTATGTGTTTATGTATTATTTATAATAGGCTTATTTTAGATCAGTTTTTTGGGGTTTGTTTTGTTTTGTTTTTTAGTTTATAGAAAAGTTGAGCAGAAAGTCCATGGAATTCCCATATTTTCCTTCCTCCACCTCAGTTTTCCCTATTGTTAACATCTTGCATTGGTGTGATATATTTATTAGAATTGATGAGCCAGTAGTGATGCATTATTAACTGGTCCATAGCTTACATTTTGGTTCGCTCTTCATCTCATACAGTTCTGTGAGTTTTGCCAAATGTATCATGTCATGTATTCACTATTACAGTATCATACAGAATAGTTTCACTGCCCAGAGAGCCTCTATACTCTACCTATTCATCCTTCCTCCATCTCCCCAATCCTTGATCTTTTTCCTGTCTCCATAGTTTTTCCTTTTCTAGAATGTCATGTAGGTGGAATCACACAGTATGTAGCCTCTTCTGACTGAGTTTTTCCATTTAGCCTTGCATTTTAGGTTCTGCTGTGTCTTTTTGTGGCCTGATAATTTTGTTTTACTTTTGAATAATATTCCATTGTATAGATGTGCCACAATTTGTTTATTTCAGTTGAAGAACATCTTGATTACTTCCAATGTTTGGCAGTTATGGATAAAGCTTCTGTGAACATTTATGTGTAGGTTTTTGTATGGACATAAATTATCAACTCATTTAGGTAAATACCTGGGAATTGCTGGATTTTATGGTAAGACTATATTTAGCTTTGTAAGAAACTGTGAAAACTGTCTTCCAAAGTGGCTATATATAATTTGCTTTTAATTGCATGCTTTTTTCTCTCTCTCTTTCCTGTTTATCTTTTTTTCCACCATTCTGCTACTCACTGCCTATCTGAAGCTGTTGAGTGAAATATTGCATGAGACCAGTCATTTGGGCTCTAAGTGGTTTAAGGTATGAAGAAGCCGCTTTTGTGTTTATATTTCTGAGGCCATGTAACCTTCATCCATTGTCCCTTCCTGCTGTCATCTTCTGTTCTTATTTTTATCTTTTTCTGTCTTCTAACTCCACTGTTAATTTTACTTATATGTATTAATTGTATATACCAAGGTAATCTATAAATATTCATTTGAAATATCTTAAAAGGGTAAAGCTTTTTTTGGCAAGGGACATTATTCTTATTATCTTACTCAGGTCCAAAAATTACCTATCTCTTATCTAAATTTAGCCTCTTAGAAGAAATAACTCCCTCTGTTAGAAGGAGGATATTTCTTAATCTCAGGAAACAAACTGAGGGTTGCTGGAGTGGTGGGGGGTGGGAGGGATGGGGTGGCTGGGTGATAGACATTGGGGAGGGTATGTGCTATGGTGAGCGCTGTGAATTGTGTAAGACTGATGAATCACAGACCTGTACCCCTGAAACAAATAATACATTATATGTTAATAAAAAAAAAGAGAGAGAAGATAGTAGGAAGGGAAAAATGAAGGGGGGGAAGTCAGAGGGGGAGACGAACCATGAGAGACTATGGACTCTGAGAAACAAACTGAGGGTTTTAGAGGGGAAGGGGTGGGGGGATGGGTTAGCCTGGTGGTGGGTATTAAAGAGGGCACACATTGAATGGAGCACGGGGTGTTATATGCAAACAATGAATCATGGAACACTACATCAAAAACTAATGATGTATGGCGATTAACATAACATCATAAAATTTAAAAAAATAGAAGGAGGATATCTGTATCTCTTGATTGCTTCAGAGCAAAATTATTTGGGAATAATCTCTTAAATAAAATACAGAGCCTTTTAAAGTTTGAGAGGGGAAAACTCACAAAGGAAAAATTTTCTTCTTATAGGATCCCCTTATAGTTTCTTTATTCCCAATACATGCTGCTCCATATCGAACCCATGCCCAATACATGAAGAAGTTGTATAGTGATCCCATGAAGGAAGATGTCCTATAACCTGTGTTGTCAAATGGAGAAATGAAAGTGAATAATCCCATGGGGGGAAACCCAAGGGCTCCTTTTACTTTTGCTTTGTGCTTTTTTGCATGGATTTTCTTCTTCTGAAACTTGCCTCTGCTCAAGTTTAAGCAGGTTTTGTTGAATGTGAGAGTCCACATTTTCTTAAAATGAGACTAGAGTAAAATCTGTTCTCTTAAGTCTCAGAATTGTGGGGTAGTAGGGAGCAATGTCTTTAGTTCAGCAGTGCAGCTATAAACTTAAATTTTTTGAAATGCTTTTTTTTTTTTTTACTTGAAAAGAATGTTTTAAATATCTTCACTAAGTAAGTTTATTTTTTGAAGAAGGCTTTTGCAACTACATTGCTAACTAAAGTTTTAAAAAATGCCTCTAAAGTAATAAGACATTTTCTTGTAGCTCAGTAAGCTGGATTTATATCTGTTCCTAAAGAGTATTTCTTAATGTTTTGAGCATTGATAAAGATATATCCTCTCAATGTAACTAAAATTTGCACATCAGTTCTGACTTTTATTTTTAAAAGCTCATTTTTAATAGTGGTACTCTTTTTTTTTTTAATTGCCATTTTGATGTTTTGGCTTGTATGTTAAGTATAAATTTTGACCTAGAAGATCATAAGGTTTTACCTATGATTTGCAGGTAGTTATAGATCAATGAGCATTTTTTTAAAGATTATATTTATTTATTCATAAGAGACAGAGAGAGAGAGAGAGAGAGAGGCAGAGGGAGAAGGAGGCTCCCCGCTGAGCAGGGAGCCCAATGCGGGACTCGATCCCAGGACCCTGGGATCATGACCTGCGCCGAAGGCAGACGCTTAACCATCTGAGCCACCCAGGCGCCCTCAATGAGCATTTTTTAGGGTTATATCCTAAAAATTTTTCCCCAGATATTTGCATATTAAATGTTGTGCATTCTCATAATTAAAATCACTTGAACAACAACAAAAAATGGAACTCCGATTAAATGGTATTTTATAGCCTAACAGGACACGTTGGACCTGCTTGGTTTTTACTCTGGATCTCATAGAGTACCCAGCTTCTTCCTTCAACATTCAAATTCTTTTCCTTCGCTGCCAGCCAGATAGGCAGGTGGGAGAGCCAGGATTGGCCTTCACTGTCAGTAGTTCTTGATTCTTTATTGTGAAAATGGACAGTAGAGTCATTTAAATTTGATCCAGCCTCTGCATCTTACAAAGTTAAATAGCTTAAAAAAAGTAAAATAAGAAGACAGTGCTTATGGAATGTACAGTGCACATTGGTGGTACATGCTTCATTATGATTCGCTTGTTTGCTTCTCCTGTTCCATTGTTACTTTTGAAGGCAGTGGATTTTTTCTTGTGTTTCTGCCTTCTTCAATTTCAGCTTAATCAAATTTCTTATCCTCAGCCACGTCTGGTTTGTCAGACACAGTCGTGGAGGAAATGGAGCGAGGTGCATGAGTGACTGGGGTCCAGACTGCATTTGGCATCTGCCAAGTGTCCCATCTTTTTACCTTCTTAAAGATTTATTAAATTCTCTCTTGGCTGCAAATCTACCCAGCCAAGAGATACAGCATTTATCACCATGATACCCAAATACTTTCTCAAACAGAACAAGTCACCACTACTGAAGCATCACTTGTAACTGGGTAGCCCGTAGAAGACTTGTGCTAATAAAACCGTAATTGTACTCTCCAGTCCTTCCCATGGCCTTCTTTCTTTTAGCTGTTCCCAGAATTGACAGTTTATTCTTTGGCCATATAAACGTAGTCCTGTACTGGTCTGAACATTTATAGTAAATGATATTTCTCATTTTTTAAATTAAATGGCAGTAATGCTCAGAAAATAAAATAATGACCCTTTTACTAATGCTACCCTTTCTGCAAACATTTATTGAATACCTTGTAGTTTTCCAGATATTACACTAGGCACTGGAAATAGAACGATAATAAAGGTAGCCTCTGCCTCAAGAAGTTCATTGTTTATTTGGAAAGACTGAAGAATGAACCTATAATTATGGTTCAGTTTCATTAAGTGCCATGGTAACGATCTGAATAGAGAGCTTTAAGAGTAGAAGAGGAGGGGCAGGCATGTGATCCAGATTGGAGCGATGCACAGAAGGCTTCCTGGAGGAGATGACTAATGCATGAGCTGAGTCTTAAAAAGAAAGAATTAAGCAAAAAGAAGGTGGTAGGTTATTCACCATATTTTGTGTAGAGGGATCAGCATATGTGAAAGCTGGAAGCATCAGGAAACTTTAAATAGTGTTTAGTAGCTATAGTTCAGGATAAATGTGTATGGCATGATCTATGGGAGGGAGGGGAAAGTGCATACAATCTGATCATGCTGAAGCATGTTTAGTCTCATGTTGTGCTCCAGCATTTAATTTTATGTTCAAGGCAGTGGAGAACTATTGAAGCATTTTAAGCAAATCACAATATTTTTTCATGAGTTTGCTTGCTCATTCATTCATTCATTCATTCAACAGATCTTTATTGAGTATCCAGTGGTGCTATGGTAGTCTGGGGTAATATATTGTGATGAATAAAGCAGCTATGGTCTCTCCCCTAAGAGAGCTTACAGTCTGCAGAGGGACACAGACACTAATCCAACAAAAAACCCATTTAATTACAAGTCATCACAAAGTGCTATAAAACATAGGAATGGATTTTCTGTAATAGACAATAATTTGGTGGAATTTGGAGAGGTTAGAACCTATTTTTGATGGAGTGCTCAGAGAGGGTCCTCTGAGAAAGTAACATTTAGGGCGCCTGGGTGGCTCAGTTGGTTAAGCGACTGCCTTCGGCTCAGGTCATGATCCTGGAGTCCCGGGATCGAGTCCCGCATCGGGCTTCCTGCTCAGCAGGGAGTCTGCTTCTCCCTCTGACCCTCTTCCCTCTCGTGCTTTCTATCTCTCATTCTCTCTCTCAAATAAATAAATAAAATCTAAAAAAAAAAAAAAAAAAAAGTAACATTTAACCTGGGTCTTGAAGGGTGAGAAGCCTGCCATGTGAAGAGTGGGGAGGAATCAATGTTTGTGACGGCAGTAAGGTGGAAAGCACTGGACATATATGAGGACGACTGGTGTGACTTGAGGGATGGAAGCAGTGCAAGGCATGCAGGACCTTACATAAGGGGTGGCCAGAAGTTTGTGTTTTTTTATTTTATTTTATTCTTTTTTAAGATTTATTTATCTATTTGACAGAGAGAGAGACAGCAAGAGCAGGAACACAAGCAGGGGGAGTGGGAGAGGGAGAAGCAGGTCTCCTGTGAGCAGGGAGCCTGATGTGGGACTCGATCCCAGGACCCTGGGATCATGACCTGAGCCGAAGGCAGACGCTTAACAACTGAGCCACCCAGGTGCCCAAAGTTTGTGTTTTTTTAAGAATGGTGGAAACCATTAAGAGTTTAATCAGTGCATGACATCCGCTGATTGTGTTTTTAAAAGACTGGCCACTAGTTGAAAAATGGATTCCACAAGGCTAAGAGTGGAAGCAAGAAGATCAGATGAGTTATTAGAGCAGCCTAGGCCAGGGTCTTCAAATTGAGGTACACATACACTTGGAGATGGCACGAACACTTTCCAAAAGGTACAGGTCCTCAGCTTCTAAACATACTTTTCCTTCAAATTGATCTGCCTCAGAAGGCACCTAAGAGGAGCAGATTCTCTTTTTTTACTTCCCTTTTCACAGTGTGCATCCCTCACTTTACAATAGGCACACATCTCCTGAATTTAATATTTTCTGTTCCTCTAAGGAGAAAATAAACGCCTCTGGAACAGTTACAAACAGATAATTCCAAATATTGGTGTTAAGAAGATGGATCAGAAAAGTCAGATTGTTTACTATTCTTTGTTTTCAATAGAATTGAAGGATAACCTAATTAAGTTGCCAGCTGATAGATAGTTATAAATAATTTTTAATAATAGGCTACTGTGTGATTGGGGGCATATAATTCTGAAGGAGTGCAAAAAATTAAGATATATTGCTATAAAAAAGCTCCTTCCATTCCTATCTATTTATTTGTATAAAGGTTTCTTAGTACTTACACCTATGAAAAGGAAGCACACAATAGAATTGATACAAACCCTGAATAAGTAATATTCATCAAGGAATATCTAAACTAATAAAATAAAAATTCCATTTCATTAAGATAAATATTTTAATGGTAAGATACATTTTTAATAAAGTTTTACTTTTCACATTAATAGTATTCTTTCAAAATATCACATGTATATTAGTTTCGATTGATTGTATGTTATTAATAATTGTAATGATCAACTTGAAAATTTTTTAATAGATTTATGACCACAGGAAATTCTGTAAATATGAGATTTAAACTTACATACTTATCTTTGATACAGAAAAGTATGAGAGAGGATCTATATAAACAGTCTAGCATAAAATAAATTACATCAGTATAAAATTTTAGGAAGAAATGGAACAGAAACACCAGGTCAAAGAGAAAAAGGAACATGTAAAATTTTTAATTACGTAAGAACAGTTTATCTTTACAATTTTTAAATAGATAAAAGATATCAAATCACCATAGTATTTATATTTAATTGATACTTTTTTAAAAAAAGAGTGATGCTTTATTTTTTAAAAACAAATTTTATTATTTTTTTTTAAGATTTTTTATTTATTTATTTGACAGAGAGAGAGAGATAGCAAGAGCAGGAACACAAGCAGGGGGAGTGGGAGAGGGAGAAGCAGACTTCCCGCCGAGCAGGGAGCCCAATGTGGGACCCTGAGATCATGACCTGAGCCGAAGGCAGATGCTTAACGACTGAGCCACCCGGCACCCCTAAAAACAAATTTTAAAATACCAAAGAAATCACATTCTTTGCAACTCTTTAAACTTACGATGTTTAAAAAATAGATATCAAGTTAAAATCATAGTTGTGTAAACTATTTAGGAGGCATACAAGGAAAATCATGTAGGCTCCTGGTCTAGGCAAGAAACTAAATTAGGAAATAGGTGGGTAAATTGAATAGGGGCAGTGGGGATGGAGACAGGTGGACGGATTTAGAATGTCTTTGGAAATAGAGCTAAAAAGACTTGATGAATTGCATGTATGGATAAGGCTGAAGGAGAAAACAAAGATGATTCTCCAATTTCTGGCTGGACAACTGGGCAGATGTTGGTTCCATTTTCTGAGATGAGAAATCCTGAGGGGTAAACTTGTTTGAGGATAAGAACTAAAAAATTGTTCCAAAACAGTGCTAGCTACATTATTATTAGTAGTAGAGTTGTTACATCAAATGTATATATCAACCCAGTTTTCTCTTCTGAGGTCCAAATCAATGAAGTAGACAGTAACCTACTTCATGTCTACTTCATACCTTTTTTCAGATATTTCATCGACATCTCAACCTGAAACCATCCAAATCCAGAACTCTGGATTCCTTGCCTGAGACCAATTTTTCCATCTCATGGAGAGAAAATACTCTTATCCTACAAAGCTGAAATTAGTCATAGCGAGTGTTAGGAGAAGCAAGTCCGAGAAAGGCCGAAGTGATAGGTCAGGTACAGAGATTGTAAACTCTGGTTCTCTAGTAGCTAAGAAAGTGGGTTCTGGGTTAGAATCCTTGTTGGAATTATGGTTCCATCACTTAAAAATTGTAATTTCGGGCAAGTTACTTCTCTGTCAGTTCCCTGAGCTATCAAAGATACTTACCATAACTGCCACACTAAAGAGAGGTTTTTGTACAAAGTACTTTTAACAGAGTTGGCATATAGTAAGCGCCCAGTAAACCTTAGCTACGACTGAGCTTCTGTTGTTAGTACCGTGGCTCTTGATAGCTCCAAGGGAAGGGGTTGTTCTGATCAGCAAAAGGCCTGAGAGAAACTTAGTATCTACAGACCCCACCTGGTCAGTTCAGTATTTTAACCTTCTTTTTGTTAAAAGTTCCCATTTTCATATATCGTTTTAATCCTTGTGACTCTTCCCTGCCACTTGCCAGCCTGGAATGTATAATATCTGCATCAGCTGGGAATGCCACAGCCAACTAATAGGTTGGTCAAATGGGTATCCTTCTTATCATTGGGTTATTCATTTTCTGAGAGTCTGTCTTAAGTCAATGCAGGATCTTAGTCTGTCCATCATTTTCCAATTTTCTTTTAGGTTTCCCTCATAGAAATAGTTTTAGTAGCTTTAGTAAATGGCTACAAACCTGTGCTGTAAAATCCAGTCCTAATGCTGTCCCTCAGTTTTACAAAGTATGTATTATTCTGTGACTTCCTTTAGGAAGGAAAGTAGGGAGGGAAAGAAAAATAATACTTTCTTTATTTAAAACAAAATGAGAATTTGAGAACATTATGCTTAGACCTTATTCATGGAAGTAGGAAGATGGAGAAAATTTAAGATTAAAAAAATTCTGTGTTTGATCCTTATAATCTTAAATTGGAAATATCTATTTGAATATTCATGACTTTTTCCTCTTCAACACTAAGATGCGTGCACGCACGGGCACATACACACACGTTTCCTGTGTACTGAAAATACCTCAAAAATATTATTTCATTTGCAGTGCACCCTTGTAATGCCCAGGTATGGTATCCAAATACCATTCTGTATTAAAAGGATTTGAGTTCCAAATAGAAGTTACTTTTTTCTTTTGACATAAAGTGAATTCTATTTTTCTTCACAAGTGCTTATTTGTGACCAAAGCCTCTATAGTCTTTATAGCAGCACTCTTCAATAGAACTTGGACACAATGAAAATGTTTTATATCTCTTCAGTATGGCAGCTCCTAGCCACACATTGCTGTTGAACACTTAAAATGTCGCTAGAACCCCTGAAGAACCGAATTTTTACATCTATTTAATTTTAATTAAATTTAAATGGCCACATCTGGCTAGTGGTTACTGTACTGGACAGTGTGTTGGACGGATGGATACTTATATATACACATACGTACTTAGCAACTACTATTTAGTTTTTCCTCCTGAGCCTGACAGAGTTATAGTACTGATATATATATAGATATAGATATAGATATAGATATAAGGAAAAACACTTTCCTGATGTTGATCCTTTTTTTGTTTTGTTTTTGGAAAAACATCTGTGGTCTAAAAGCCTATTTGTCAAAAGTAATTATTACTTTAAGAAATAATGGTGAAAGACTAGGTTAGTAGAGGACTAGGTCACTTTCAAGAGATACCATAATTATGTGTATGCGTGTATTACCCCATGTTCATGTAATATTAGACACTTCAATTTATAGCATGCATGATGGAATTAGTATAGGAAAAAGAAATACAAAAGTTATAGAAGCGAGAAAGAGGTGTCTGTCCATAGAGAGAATATGCCACCCTACTGTTAAGAGTTTAATGGCTTCATAGATACCACTTATTCCATTACTCTGTTATTCATTCCAATAATGCTTATTGAGAGTTTACTATGTGCTAGAAACTGGGAATACATTAGTGAACAAAACAAATATGGTTCCTTTCCTCCTGGTGTTTATATGTTAGGGAGGTTGATCACATGATCACAGACATAAACATATTCTTTAAGATTGTGATACAGGCAAATAAAGTATAGAATTATAAAAAGAGTATAACAAGGGGAGCTTATTTAGAATGAATGGTCAGGGAAGGCATCTCTAAGACATTGATACTTGACACATGAAAAGTAAATAGGAATTGGGGAGATTTAGAATTTCAAGAAATTTACGTCAGTGGAAACCACCTGTGTGGACACCGTAATAATGGGAAGAGCATGGTATAGTTATGCTATAGAAGTAAAAGAAAACCACCAGTTAGTGGAGAATGCTGAGTAGAAGTGAGTTGGTGGCTGGGTGGATAGGTAGGTCAGTGAATGAGTAAGTAAAGGAATGAAAGAACAGATGCTATGACAAGAAACTAGAGAGGAAGATATAGGATGTCATGTCAATGATTTTAGATTTTATATTAATCATAATGGTTAGCCTTTAAATCATTTTAAGCAGAAGAATGACAAAAATCCATTTTATGTTTTAAAAGATTATTCTGGCAGTTATATGAAAAATAAATCAGGAGTAAGTAGGGAAAAAAATAAACAAGGGCAAAAGGCAGAGTACCTGTTAGGAAGATAGTGCATAATCCAGGAACATAATAGGGTGTTGGCAGTGGAGATGGAGAGATTTATTTGGAGATAGATGCAATAGGATTTGCTGATGTTTTGCATGTGGAAGATTGGGGAGTGGGAGGTGGCAGGGCTGATGGCCATGTTTTCTGCCATGAAAGCTAAGTCGGTGGTGGTGGTGTTTATCGAACTGTGGGGAAAACTGAAGGAGGAGCAGTTTAGGGTAGACATTCAGCTATGTGTATATTAAATTTGAGATACTTGTGCCCTCTTTCTCATGAAGGAGTTGTCAACTAGGGACTTGGGTATATGGCTTTAGCTCAGAGATGTGCTGTGAGCTAAAATAGAAACTTAACTCCAGTTACTCTCAAATGCACATAAATTGAGAAAGTATTATTACTAGAAAATGTGACACACTGAAAGTACATAGCATCTTACTCTTAATATAATTACAAGGTTTGAGGTACTGACATTTATTGATTACCTATTAACTGCTTGTCATCATGATAAATACTTCATAGTATTTAATCACTTAAATTCTTAGATATATTAGTGTTTCCTGGAGAGAAAAAGAACATGGGGGCTCATTGGATCCTTTTTCAGAAGAACGAAGATTGGTTTGCATTTATTGAACTACATGTTCCCTCTGAATGAAGCAGTGTCTTCATCTTTATTCCATCCTCTTGTCTGGATAAATCCTACTTCTCCTTCCATAAAACCTTCTCTTCCCCCCCAAGTCTGAGTTATATGTCTCTCCCATGTTTTTCAGCAGCACTCTGTACTATTTGACAACACTGTTATTATTACTTATTTACTGTCACTTTAAGAGAGTATCTCCATCTTCTCTATTAGAATGAAAGCTCCTTGAGGGCAGGAGTTGTGTTTTGTTTATTGTTGTATCCTTAGGACCTACCATCATGTCTGGTACATAGTGGCATTTAGTGAATATTTTTTGAGCAAATGAATTAATAATGAGTGAATGAATGAAATTTTATTCTGACCTCCTGACTGTTTGCCCTCCTGGTAACAGAAGCATCACTTTATTTACTAAACAACATAAAGTTCAATGGTAATTTTATGAGTTTTACATTAGTTACCAAAAAACATTTTGAATTATTACAAAAATATGTTGAATTATTACAAAACTATTTTCAATTGTTTTTATTCTTTCTTGCAATTCCTCTCCATGGGATTATTTTTTTTCAAGATTTTATTTATTTGTCAGATAGAGAGCACAAGCAGGGGGAGCAGCAGGCTCCCTGCTGAGCAAGGAGCCCGATGTGGGACTCGATCTCAAGACTTTACGATCATGACCTGAGCCGAAGGCAGACGCCCAACCAACTGAGCCACCCAGGTGTCCCTCCATGGGATGGGATTTGATGAAGCACTTTGTCATCTGCCAGAAAAACTCAAAAAAGATTTCACACTTGTAGATTTAAAGATTTAGATATTATTATTTGAAAGCTTATTTTTTGTGGTAAAGAGTATTTGGTTTTAAAGCGTGGTAGCTACAATGGAAAAATAAAATTTAGAAATCCTCATCATCCCTGACTTATCCTTACAGTGGGAAGTAAGGGGACTTATTGTGTCTCATGCAGCGAATGCGCAACACTCTGTCCCATCATGGCTGATCTTTCAAACAGTGGGAACTAGCAAAAAGTGGTGTTGTGTACTGCCTAGTCTTCAGCACTGAGATAGCAGTAAGCCATGTCATAAAAACATGTAAAAATTCAAAACATTCTACAGAACAGATGTAAACTCTGATCAAATTAGGATGAAAATGTTTTTGATCCTACTTTATTTCCTTCTGGTGGGACTAATACTTCTGATCATCATTGGTGAATCTGACATTAGGTTTTGCAAGATTTGTCTCATCTCTCCTGCCTTAAAGATAGATTTATAATATTAAGATTGTTTCCTTGTATACAATATTTTAATGGGCTATATTTATATTTTGTAGAAGTTTCTTAACATATTTTTTTCACTATTTATCCTTTATGCCTTAAAAACTGATTTCTCTGTTGGTAGTGATGGAATTTTTGAGGTGGGTAGCTGAGTGGTCTAAAAGTATTATAAATACAAACATGTTTCTCAGAACTACGTGGAAACTTTCAGTCTTAGAAGAAAATTTAGTTGTAAAATAGCGGTATAAACTGTGCTTTTAAAAGAGATTACCGATTTCTGCAGAAGTACCATTTTTGGTCCGTGCAAAGATTGAAGGTACTTTGTGGAAAGATACTTCATTTTAAAAAAGATGTTATTATGAAACATTCTATTGGTAAACATGAGGAAAGTACATTTTTAATATTCCAAGAATCTGAGATGGTGACAGTTAAATTCACTATCATTTTCTCTTTGCCATTGTGTAATCATTTAAGTATTTAAATCAAGCTCTGTCAAGAGGAACTTAGTAAGTTTCATTGTAGACTCTTGCTCTAATGTCAATGAGTTTGAATCTCCTTTGTTATGGTGACTGGTTATGAAATCAGTCACTTGACAGACCCTGAAGTGAGACTGCTGGAAATACGTCATGTCTGCCTTCATGGTGACAGCTGGCTACAAAACAAACCCCACCAGAGCCATTCTGCAATTGACAAGGGACTTCAAAGGCCAACAGGGCTGCCACTTCAAAGAGAATTCTGCCATCTCTGGCTTGTTGAAAGAAGAAGTTAAATGGCTATACCCTGCCATAGCAGAAATCTCCATGTTTAGACTTCTTCTTTTGATCTTAGAAAGATGTATGAAATGGGCTTTAAGTTAAAGGAATGATATAGTCTGTAGCAATGGCAACCCAATATTATTCTGCATTTCAATCCACTTATTAATGGAAATGACCAAAATATGTTCAAATAACAGTAGGCCTAAAAACTCAAATGTCTCAGCAGATGAGTGTTCAGAAGAAGAATTGAAACTTCGTATTACTTTCACAAATGTGGAATAAGTCATATGGTGAATAAAATGGAGCTCTCAGTGTGTTTTTAAAACTCTCCTTCAATTTCTCCTGGTAATTTTTATTTCCTTTAGTAGAATCGTGTTCTGAATATTGATAGTAGAAATGGCAGACAACTAAAACCTGTAGTCTCAATCCAATTTGCATGGTTTAAACAGACATTTCTCTTTCTCCCCTTTCAGTAACTCTGTACTTGAAATTTTAAACTACCTTGTACTGTTTGAAATGTTATTCATCAAGTTATGCTGGATACGATCTTGAAATAATTACCTCATCATTATATTCAACAAAGGAAGGATCTCAGAGTTTTAGTAAAAGTCTTCCAATAAAAGATCAAAATACTAACAAGCATCTTTGAAGAATAACAATGAAAAGGCAGCAACATGAATTCTTTCATTTAGGATACTGATGGCCCTGAAAGATACTCATTTGATGGAGTTATGTGTAGTATACTTGAAAAAGAAGAAAGGAAACTTTATAAATAACAGGGCAGTAAAAATACAGAGATTTTATATGTAGTATGAAGTGAGAGTAGGGCTTGGGCGTGGAGTTTAAAATTATTACAAGTCAATAGCATGACCTTTTTTAAATTGCAGTGTTTTCTCTCTCATCCTCTGTATTATAGAAGGATAAAGCTAAGAATCCTTAGATTATTTTGCCCTGATCTTATTTTCTTTTTTTCTCTTAAAACTTCTACTTACATATAATAAAAAGGTTGACTTAGCAGAAGTTTTAGGCACTATAATAACTTCCTCTATAATTTTGCCAGATGGGGTCAGTAGACAACAAGTAAAGAAATTCTGAAAGGAAACTGGAGCTCCCAGGAAATAACCACATGGGATGGTATGACTGAAAAAAAAAAAAACTTTTTACACATGAGTGGTTTGTAACAGTAGTTCTTAAAGTGATGCATTTGGGTTTGCCTTTTTTATTATAGTTTTTTGTTCTTGAAAATTTCTGATAAAATAGTACATGATTATATTATTCTGGAAGTTGAGGAAATACCTATGTTTCTAAATTTTGGCTTGATTTTTCCTTTTCATTCAACAAAAGGACCACATCTGTGTTTTCCAAAGTTATAATCAAATGAAAAATTAACTGCAGTGGAAAAGAAATAAAACCTTGGCACACCCCAAAATTGAACCACAGAAATGAGTGCCAGAGTCTATAGATATTGGTTTTCAAAGTAGACATGTTTTTATACTTCTGACTAAACTCTATAACCACTACTGCACTGGGAAGCACTTTTGGAATCTATGTGGCAGATCTGTAACAGATGATATTGAGTTTGCTTGTAATGAGTTCTTGGGGTGTTTGGCCCTTATTCTGTTATCTCCTACTGAGAAGTTTGATAAACCAAATTATTGACGATAGAGGCAGTCATCCAAGATATCGCTGAAGTTGAAGTCATGAGAGCCAGATGGCTTCCCACTGATTTTTATATGCAGTTTATGTTCTCCTTGGCTGCACCTTCTTGGATGTTTTCAATAAAACATATTTTCCTAGGGAAATATACACAGCAGGACTTACCCTACACAACAGATAGTTTTTGTGTGTGGCAGACCCATGCTCTAGTTTGGCACTCATTTGTCCCCTCCTCTTATCTCCACCCTCTTTAATGAATGAATAAAGAGGTAATAAGGGCTAGTGTAAAGTGCAGTGAACCAGAAGTCAAGTGATGGGGATTCTAGCTCTTCTGTTTACTAGCTGTGATTTAGGGTAAGGCTCATAATCTTTCTAAGCCTCTGTAGTGGAATGAAGTAATTTATTAGCCCCACAAGTGTTTTGGTAGCCTATAAAGACAGTATACAAATGTTGAGCATTATTGTTATGGCCAGAATAATTGTGTGTATGTGTCTGTACGTACACATTTATGTGATGCTTTTGAGTTCTCTCTTGGTATCCTTGGGTTGCCAGACATTAAATCCCACCTTTTTTCTTCTTTGACTAATAGTAAATTTGTAATAAATAAAATTATTTTTTATTTTACTATTGATAGTAAATTAATATTCTATTGGTAAACATGGGGAAAGTACATTTTTATGTATATTTTTATGATAGTAAATTAATAGTAAAATTTTGATAAACTTTTTATTTTCATTTGTCAGTTTTTTTTTTTTTAAAGATTTTGTTTATTTATTTGACAGAGAGAGACACAGCGAGAGAGGGAACACAAGCAGGGGGAGCGGGAGAGGGAGAAGCAGGCCTCCCACGGAGCAGGGAGCCTGATGCGGGGCTCGATCCCAGGACCCCGGGATCATGACCTGAGCCCAAGGCAGATGCCTAACGACTGAGCCACCCAGGCGCCCCTGTCAGTATTTTTTTAAAAACCATTTTCCAGGGGTTATAATGAAATAATATGTTTTCTTCACAAAAGGTATCTGCAATTGATGAAATATCAATCTCTTTACTTCTAGGTAGCTGTTTGACTTTTTTCCAGCAATGCAAATGAGGATTAAAATTTTCCATTAAAGTGTCAGTAAACTTTTATTGTTGAAAACTTAAGGAAAGAGTATGAAGCTATTTTATTCAAATTGTTTATTTGATCTTAGAGGGCTTAAGCCCTAAATGCTCTGGTCTCTGTTGGTGACTTTATGCTAGTGAGGGGATTGCTGTTTTCTGTGATGAAAAGGAATTAATGTTTTCTCCATGTGAAATGGCCAAATGATTTCAATTATGAAGGAAATTTCTTTTCAAAAGCTGGACAGCTTGTTCAGCCCTCCTAGCATCTACTTTAGCCTGTTGTCTTGACTTCCTAGTAATGCAGAAAAAAAAATTTTTTTTGAAGAGAATTTACTAGAGCTCGAAGTTCAAGGGAAAGTCTTGCCTTTCCACCTCTATTTATATTTCCCTGAATTACTCATTTGTCACAAACTCTAATGAGATATAAGGAGGTCTCAGACCCAGATGCAGAAGAGTGTAAAATGATGGTTGCCACGTCTTGTTACTGCTGCTGGAGAAAGAAAATGTGATGTTACTTAGATTATTTCTATCCTTTTTTCTTCCAGGAGTAGAGAAGAGCCATAGAGTCTATGTGAACCCAGGCAATTGTTAATATTTGTTTTACTTGATTCTGGTATGAACTCTTGGTTGCTTAAGTAAGCAAATTATAGGAGACATTAATCAAGTAACAGTCTTCTGAAAAAAAAAAGTAGTTTTGAGTGCTTTAATTCAGATTTTTAGTTTTTAGGTTTGATGTTTTGTTACCAAAAAAATCACCTAAATGGAATCAGCAGTGAGATAAACATTTGCCCTTCTTAAAGCCGCTTTCCAACCTCAGTGACACAAATGATGAGATTCATAGCAGCAGGGGGACATTTGCTTTGCTTTGAAAATGTGCACCCACGTTTTATTGATGTGGGATTTTTAAAGCTTCACTTAGGAATGATGAGGGCTTATTATAAGATTTATCTACCCAAGCCCTCTGGGTTGATAAAAAAGAAAAATTGAGATGGTGTGGGGGGCGGGGAAAGCATTTCTTTCACATCGTTGTGTTTCTACTCTTTTAAAATTTTTAAAAACAATGAAATCTTGCCATTTGCAAGATTTACATTTGCATTTCCATGGATGGACCTAGAGGGTATTATGCTATGTGAAATAAGTCAGAAAAAGACAAATACTGTATGATTTCACTTATATGTGGAATATAAAAAAAGAAACAAATCAAATAAAACAGAAAGAGATTCCTAGATACAGAGGACAAACTATTGGTTATTAGAATAGGGAGGAATTGGGGGGTGGAGGAACTAGGTGAAGGGGATTAAGAGGTACAAGCGTCCAGTTATAAAATAAATTAGTCATGGGGATGTAATATACAGCATATGGAAGATAGTCAATAATATAATTACTTTATATTTGTATGGTGACATACGGTAACTAGACAGATTGTGTGGGGTTCATTTCAATAATGTATAAAGATATTGAATCACCAGGATATACACCTGAAACTTAAAGGCTATTGTATGTCAATTATGCTTCAATAAAAAAATTTGTCTTCAGCTAAAGATTTGTTACCACAACACAATATTACTGGAAACTTAAAGGCAGTTGCTGATGAAGTAACACAGCCAGTCAATGTGCATTTATCTCTTCTACAAGTCAGTCTTAACTGTGGATTCTTATAAACCATATGCTTTTGTAGAAATACCCAGCATCATTAAGTGTCCTATGGGAATGGGAGGCATATTTTG
Source organism: Callorhinus ursinus (assembly GCF_003265705.2). NCBI lineage: Eukaryota > Metazoa > Chordata > Mammalia > Carnivora > Otariidae > Callorhinus > Callorhinus ursinus. The sequence goes on along the minus strand of NW_027397136.1, from coordinate 2,625,929 downwards.
AGAGATGGTAAAAACATTTTGTAAATTCCTCACCAGTGGAGCACATTAATTATTCAAAGTGTCATTTTCTCATTTTATTCACACTCACAAACCTTTGACAGTGTTGACTTATTAGAGAAATGCAACACTATTTAAAAAGTCAAGCGATCTAGTGACTCCCAAAGTTGAATTGGAGAAATGTATTTTCTTTAGTGTCTTTTTCAGTGCTATATATGTGACTCCTACTCATATTTGGGTTCTTCATAAGGTCAGGAGTAAAAGACAACAGTAGTACCTTGCAAATTCCTAAGTTTAATATATAGCTGAATTCAGTGTTATCTGTTACCATTAAGTTACTTCAGTAATCACAGTACCTTATTTTCAATAAACAGAACAGAAAATTAAATCAGTGCTATCATATAAGTCATACGCATTAAGAAAATAATTTTTTTTTTTTTTCTGGTGCAAAAAGGTGGTTTTATTAAAGCCCGGGGGCGGGACCGTGGGCAGAAAGAGCTGCTGCCCCGGGGTTGTGACAGGTGGGAGTGGGGGGAGGTAAGGAAAAGGCTAAGAAAATAATTCTTAATTCTTACTTTGGTATCATCTGCTTTGTTTTGAAGTTATGGTACAGTGGGACCAGTGCCCACCCTTTCGGAAGAACCTAATAGAGTTAATTTTACTGTACCTTTCATCCTAGATTTCATTAGACATTGTCCAAAAAATAACCCTCCAGTCATCTGTACTGTATCATTATCCCTGTCTGTTCAGTACTTTCTTGAATCAACATATTCTTCAACTCTTCTTACTCCTTCTACATCTTCCCACTGTGTCACCAAAATTCACGGATTCATTTGTCTTCATTCATTCACCAATTCGCCAAATAGTTACTGAGTTTTTATTCTGTGCCAGGCCCTGACACATACATTCTTAATTTCTTCCCACTCCTCTTCCCCTTCTTCCTCCTCCTCATGTAATTAATACACGGTGTTATATTACTTTTAGTTATACAATATAATGATTCAACAGTTATATACATTACTCAGTGCTCATCATTTTAAGCAAACCCGTAATCCCCTTTATTCTACTCATATGCCCACTCACCTCTCCTCTGGTAACCAGCAGTTTGTGCTCTGTATTTAAAAGTTTGTTTCTTTGTCTCTTTTGTGTGTTTATTCATTTTTTTTCTCTTGTTTCTTGAATTCCACATATGAATGAAATCATGCTATATTTGATTTTCTCTTTTTCTTCTTGAACCAGCTTTCACTTTCTTTGCCTGAGGTATAATTTGGCATCTCCTTTGACAACTTCCAGCAACTCTTTTCTGGTGATAAATACGTGTTTCTTCTGAACCGTAGGGTTAGAGGTAGGACCCTTCTTGTTTCCTGTTACATCTTCAGACCTTTATTCCATTACATTCTTATGAGAACGCCTGCTTCTTCAAGTCTCATGCCATTCTGATATAGCATTGAAGGTTTTCAGAATCTGTGTGGATAATTCATTGCCTTATCCTTTCAGTTTCTTGACCTTTGTCTCTATTGATTTTCTTCACCCCATATTTGGCATTCTAAACCTTGTAATCTAGCCTACCTCCAAATTCACTCATTACAGTATCTTTCTGTCTAAACACAATTGCCTATTATTTTAGCATTCTTGTTCATTTGTACTATCTTTCCATTATCATTTGAACTTCTTTTTCTCTTTTTGCTTCATCCTAATCCATTAGCCCTGTCTTTCCTTCCCTCTGTAGTCCCTGTCTTGGCTTCTCTCTGTATTCAGCTTAGAAACTTTGTTCCATCATTTTAGTAATTCTGATTTTCACCTTCTGAATCCTCTTGCTCCTCTATTTAGTCAGATCCCTTTAGTACCTTTCTGTTGTATTTAGGATAAAAGCCCAAATCCCTCATGGCCTACAAGATCCTTCTACATCTAGCCCCTTTCTCCCTCTCCTACCACATTTGCACCCTTCTCCTTGTTGTCGAGGCTTGTATCTTTTCTCTTCTCTCCCTGCTTTCCCACTTTAGGGCCACTATACAAGCTGGAAGGCCATTTTCCTCCCCATCTACTCCTTACTTTCTTGGGCAAACTCTCTAGGGCCCCAAAACATAGGTCAAAGCCTCATGTTACGCACTGTACACAGTTTAAAATTAAATATTGATGAATTTTATTAATTAATGACTGTATATGGACTCAAAGCTCAAGAGCTATAGAGAAATATATCTGTTTTGTTTTCTTTTATATCTTCAATGCCTAATACATAGTACCCGGCACAAGGTAGGAATTAAATATTTAGGGGGTAGGGGAGAAGGGGGAGAAAGGAAGGAGGGAAAGATGCAAAACCAGGCATGGGAACACTCTGCAGAGTGATTTATTAGATATAATTGTGGAAAGCTTTTGTGGAACACTGATACACTGCAGCAAAGCAGCATTAACTCTGAATACAGTGAGGTGTGACTGCCTAGGTTGGAATCTTGGTTCTTTCCCCTCTAGCTTTTATAACCTTGAATAAGGCACTTAAACTCTCCAAACCTGTATAGTCTTCTATAAAAGTGAGAATAATAATAATACCTAATATCTAGCCTCAGAGGATCATTGTGAGCATTTAATGAAATGATATCTGTAAAGTGCTTTGAACACTTCAGAGTTTTCAAACGAGGTAAGTTGCTGCTGCTGTTGTTGTTAAGCTACTCCCTAGTCATAAAATACTGTACTGTTGGTGTATATCTTGTCAAAGAATTACCATGCATTGACAAAAAGAACATAATGGGGAAAGAGAATATTTCTAGTATAAATACTAGCGTACATCTGTTTTAGAAATTCTGTAAATTTAAATTTGCTGTAGTAGTGATTGTATGATACCTAAACGAGTTTGTTGGGAGAGGATGGTAGAAGGTATATATGTATATATGTGTGTAAGCTGTCACTGATACTTGAGAATTGCTCAACTCAGGAGCTTTTTAAATTAAAAAAAAAACACCTTTTTTTACTTTAAAAACTTTTTTGGTAATTGTATAACAGAGTGGGTCTTTTTTTTTCTTTAAATTTTTATTGTTATGTTAATCACCATACATTACATCATTAGTTTTTGATGTAGTGTTCCATGATTCATTGTTTGTGCATAACACCCAGTGCTCCACGCAGAACGTGCCCTCTTTAATACCCATCACCAGGCCAGAGTGGGTCTTAATCTAGAATTTCTTTGAAATCAAGAGAACCGGTGGACTTCTCAAATGAAAATCTGGCTTCTATGATGAATGCTTAACCTCCAGGTAATCTTCCTTTGTACACTCCTTTTTTCTTTTAATCGTTTCATTCCTTTGGAGACTTATGTTTCTTACCCTCCTAAGAAACTATAACAAGATTTCCATAAGCATCTTGGAAACGACAAAGTATTTTGCTCTCTGTTGGGGAACAGAAGAAGGTGGGAAACTTGAAGATGCAGTCTTTGCCAGCACCTGAAGCACCTAATTGTTTTGCTTTCTTAAGGAAAATGAGACTGTGGTAAAGTCATAATTTGTTCCTTCTTATTCTGAGTAAAAGTTTATTAGCTTGTGATTTAAGCAAACCATCTGGTCGTGCTGGCACTGCACACTATCAAGCCCTGTGCTTCCTCTTAATATGTTACTGGAGGCAGTTAAGTTGCATACTTGAATCCCAGCTCTGGCCTGGGCTTTTTTTGTGTCTTGAAACATATGTTTTTGAAGATCATACTGTGACCTGGAGCACACTTTTAAATGATGGAGAATTTCTTCATTGTTTAGTGTGGTATATATCTCTTCATTTCTTCTACTCAGCTTTCATTACCTTCATCTCTCAGTGACTATACCTAAAACTGTATAACTGCTGTGCGGTAGGCATGTAATGGAACAGATATCCAAATGGAGATAGTTGGATGTGTTCTCTGGGGTTGTGGAAAAGTAACAGAGTATTTCAGTTTAACCTTGAAACTGTTTCCCTGGCTGGAGCCCAAGCACAAATGAGATAATTATTTGGAAATCCTGGCGTGTGGTACCATTTCTAGCCTTAAATACAAAAATGCTTTAAAACTTACTTGGTTGTATGTATAATCTGACGTAGGAATACCTTGAGGGTCTGGCACTAAAATGGATGGGAAAATGAAACAATCTACGAAGATTACATTTTACTAACAAGCAGAATTCTGTAAGTAGAAGTATGGAATGAAAGTTAAAACATGTCTGTAAACATAACAGACTAGATGCTGGGAAAATAACTTCCACAGAAACAATTGAAGATGTTTGATAAAATATGTATCATACGTTGGAAAGAAAGTAAGGAAATCTCAGGAGGTGAATAGACAGGGAATTAAAATAGAAATACTTGATAAGCTGTTAAACTTGAACATCTTGGAAGAAAAAAGGTCCATGGCAGCCCAAAATGGAGAGTCTAATAGCCAACCAACTTCTCCACCCTTTTTATTTTTTATTTTTTTAAGTAGGCTCCATGCCCAGCATGGAGCTCAACACAGGGCCTGAAGTCATGACCTTGAGATCAAGCCCTGAGCTGAGATCAAGAGCTGGATACTTAAAACGACTGAACTGGGACACCTGGGTGGCTCAGTTGGTTAAGTTCCTACAGCTCAGGTCAGGATCCCAGGGTCCTGGGATTGAGCCCCACATTGGGCTGAGACATTGGATGTCCCTATGGGGAAAAATGAGATTGGTTCCCTACCCCACACCATACACAAAAAAGCAATTCCAGGTAGTTTAAAGACTAGATGTCAAACAATACTTAACACTCTTGGGTAACTTCTCAGTCAGGTATTGTATAGCAACCACAAAATAACACAAGTTGTGATGGTTAATTTTATGTGTCAACTTGCTTGGGCCACTGGGTACCCAGATATTTAGTCAAACTTTAATTTCAGGTGTTTTTGTGAGGGTGTTTTGGATGAAATTAACATTTAAATTGATACACTTGAGTAAATCAGATTGCCCTCTGTAATGTGAGTGGCCCTCATCCTGTACTATCCAATCAGTTGATTCCCCTCCTCTAAGAGTAAATCCTGCCTGGTTGTGTTTGAACTGGGATGTTGGCTTTTGCCTGCTTTTGGACCCTAATTGAAACACTGAGTCTTGAGTCTTCAGTCTGCAAGTCTTTGGACCAGAACTTCACAGTTGCCTCTCTTGGGTCTCAAGCTTGCCCATTCAGTTTGCAAATCTTGGCACTTGTCAGATTCCATAATCACATGAGCCAGTTACTTATATATATAAATCTTCTAATATATGTTATACATTATATATTGTGTATAATTTATTATAAAATATACATTTTAATATATAATATATGTAATGTATTTTATATGTTAGTATAATTGCTATATGATGTTATGTTATATTAATATAACTAATTATATTAATTTAACAATATTTATTTATTTATTTATTGGTTAGGCTTCCCCAGAGAAACAAAACTAATAGGATATATATTGAATACAGTGTGTGTGTATATGTGTGTGTTTGCGTATGCATGCATATAGAGGCATGCCTTGGAGACATTGCCAGTTTAGTTCCAGACCACTACAATAAAGCGTATATGGCAATAAAGTGAGTCAAATGAATTTTTTGGTTTCCCAGTATATATATATAAAAGTTTTGTTTACACTATATTGTAGTTTATTAGGTGTGCAATAGTATTGTCTAAAAAAACAATGTACATGCCTTAATTAAAAAATACTTTATTGCTGAAAATGCTAACTAGCATCCGCGCTTACAGCAAGTTGTAATATTTTTGCTGGTGAAGGTTCTTACTTCAGTGTTGATGGCTGTGACTGATCTGGGTGGTGGTTACTGAAGTGGCTGTAGCAATTTCTCTGTTTTTGTTTCTTTGGGAGGTTTTTTTTTTTTTTTTTTTGACAAGCATTTAGGACCTTTAGTAAGAGGTGCTTGCCGTTTGTTGAGTTTTTTGAAAAAATCAAGTTGTAAATTTTTATTACAAATAAAAATGAGGCTTTTAAAAATCTCATCTTGACCAGATATGAAACAATTTGAAAACCGTTAAAGGTGTATTACAAAAAACCCGGCTTTATAAAAAACCTTTTTTGTCATTACTAAAAAGAGATGTCTTTAGGCAAAAATAATAAAAACCCCATGCTCCATAGATAATGCAGATCGTTCTAATTATTTGGTTAATGGGCAAAAAACAAGCACTTAAGATCTTCAGCTCCAGTCTTTTGTTAATTTCTTATTCCTGGAATATCATACTCATTTCTTCTTATTGGATGACTAAACCAGATGATGGTAGAGAATTGGTAAACCAGTATTTACTCAGCCCTGCCCTAGTCAGAAGTTGGGGGGTTGGGGCAGATGAATTCTTTGCTGGTGGATCAGCTGCTCTTGTCTCTTTGCCACTTTGTTGTTTGGGGTTTTCCAGACACGTGTGTCAGTAATTGAACTTGTGGAAGTACCTCGGTTGAGGTGGCTGCTTACCTTGGGTTTCATCTCCTTTGATTTTCCTAAACTTCTTTATTGCTGTCTTCTCTGTGCGGTCTCTGGTAAGGAGGCCCCTGCAGAATTGTTGTCTGTGACCCTGATACATATTCTGTCTCACTGGTCTACCTTGTCCTCCTGAATTCTGGTAGTCAGCACCTTCCAGCACTTCTCCCTGCCCAAGCGGGTTGGAAGACTATGGTCGATGCTCCCAGGGTCTCCACATGTAGTAAGATGGGAATTGTTGCCTGCAGTAGGTCCGGAGCTGTTGGGTCTGGCCTTGGAAACAGTGCCTAATCCCTCATTCGTTTCCTCACTCTCACTATTTTGCAGTTCTGCTAGTAATGGCATGGAGGACCATGGTTATGGTCTGCTGCATATTTACTGCCTTGTACTGGAGCTCCACCAGCACCTATACCATTTGCTACCTCCTCACCCTTTCCCCTTCAACAACATCATACTCCACAGTCCCTCCATCTCCCACACTGTGAAGGTACTTCTTGGAGTTATTCCTCTTTTTGACACGTGTACAAATACATCTTCCTTGGTGTATTACTGCTGAAATACAGATATGAAACCATATCTGTATCTCACACTGAACCATTCTGCTGTTCCCCAAATCTTCTTATACTTGCTGGCAGGCACCCTAATGTGAGGCCACCACCCCCAAATGTGGGGTCAGGCTTGGTGTCAGCAGTGCTAGGACAGGGGCTGGGGTTGGGTGACTGGAAGGTCTCCACTTCACTGCTCATGGTTGCAGTGACAGTGATGGGGCTGGTTTAGGCAGCTGCAGCTCCTCTTGGGGTGTGATGATAACTAGACCAGAGTTGGTGGGGCTGCTCAGGGCTTTTTGAGGTCTGCTCTCCATGCCCACTACCTATTGGAATTTCTTCAAATACCAGAACAATGGGGGCGCCTGGGTGGCTCATTCAGTTAAGCATCTGCCTTCGGCTCAGGTCATGATCCCAGGGTCCTGGGGTCTAGCCCTATGTTGGGCTCCTGGCTCAGTGGGGAATCTTCTTCACTCTTTCTCTGTCCCCCATCCCCCACTCATGCTTGCTCTCTCTCTCTCTCTCTCTCTCAAATGAATAAATAAAATCTTAAAAAAAAAAGAAAAAAATGAAGTTTGCCACATCAACTGTTTCTTTCACAATTTCTCTGTAGCATGTGATGCTGTTTGATAGCATTGTATCCACAGTAGAACTTCTTTCAGAGTTGGAGTCAATCTTCTCAAATCTGTTACTGCTTTATCCAATAAGTTTACATAATATTCTAAATCCTTTGTTGTCATTTCAGCTGTCTTCACGGCATCTTCAGAAGGAGTAGATTCCATCTCAAGAAACCATTTTCTTTTTTTTTAATTTAATTTTATTATGTTATGTTAGTCACTATACAGTACATCATTAGTTTTTGACATAGTGTTCCATGATTAATTGTTTTCGTATAACACCCAGTGCTCCATGCAATACATGCCCTCCTTAGAACCAACTTCTTCCAAACTCCTGTTCAGGTCGATATTTTTACCTCTTCCCATGAATCACAAATGTTCTTACTAGCATCTAGAATGGTGAATTTTTTCCAGAAGGTTTTTAGTTTACTTGGCCCAGATCTATCAGAGGAATCCCTGTCTCTGGCAGCTGTAGCCTTTCTTAAATGTATTTCTTAAATAATAAGACTTAAAATCTGAAATGACTTCTTCTTGCTCCATGGGCTACAGAATGAATGTTGTGTTAGGCATGAAAACAATAATCTTACTGTACATCTCCATCAGAGCTCTTCCAGTGAACAGGTGAATTGTCAGTGAACAATCATATTTCGAAAGTAATCTTTTTTTTCTGAGCAGTAGGTCTCAACAGTGGACTTAAAATATTTAATAGACTATGTTGTAAATAGATGTGCTGTTATCTAGGCTTTGTTGTTACATTTATAGAACACAGGTAAAGGAGACTTAGCATGATTCTAAAGGGCCTTAGGATTTTCAGGATGGTAAATGAGCATTGGCTTCAACTTACAGTCATTAGCTGTGTTAGACCCTAACAAGAGAATCCACGTATATTTTGAAGACAAGCATTGTCCTCTCCTGTCTCGCTATGAAAGTCTTAAGATGTCTTCTTCCAGTAGAAAGCTATTTCATCTACATTGAAAATCTCTTGTTTAGTGTGGCCACCTTCATTAATGATCTTAGCTAGATCTTCTGGATAACTTGTTGCAGTTTCTGCATCAGCACTTGCTGCTTCATCTTGTACTTTTATGTTACGGAGATGACTTCTTCCCTTAAACTTCATGGACCAACCTCTGCTAAGCTTCGGACTTTTCTTCTGCAGCTTCCTCACCTCCTTGCCTTCACAGAATTGAAGAGAGTTTGGCCTTGCTCTGGATTAGGCCTTGCCTTGAGGAATGTTGTGGCTGGTTTGGTCATTCCATAGAATGGAGGGTTAGTAAAACGTTCTCCATATGAGTAATAAGGTTGTTTAGCTTTCTTATCGTTTGTGTGTTCACTGGAATAGCACTTTTAATTTCCTTCAAGAACTTTTCCTTTGCATTCACAGTTTGGCTGTTTGGTACAGCCTCTGTCAACTTTGTACCTGTCTTCCTCACTAAGTTTAATCATTTCTAGCTTTTGATTTAAAGTGAGAGATATACGACTCTCTTTCACTTGAACATTTAGATACCATTGTAGCATTATTAATTGACCTAATTTCAGTACTGTTGTATCTCAGGGAATAGAACGGCCCAAGGAGAGAGAGAGTGACAGGGGAACAGCCATTTGGTAGAGCAGAGCACATACTACATTTGGCAAATAAGTTTGCTCTCTTATATGGGTGCAGTTTATGGTGCCCCCAAAAGAATTAGAGTAGTAAAATCAAAAATCACTAGTCATATATCACTAGAACAAATACAATAAAAATGAAAAAGTTTGCAATATTGGGAGAATTAACAATGTCACAGACATGAAGTGAGCAAATGCTATTGGAAATAGGGCAACAGATAGACTTGCTTGACATGGGTCAAACATCATGTTCACAGATCAAAAGTCTTTAATATAGTTAAGATGACAGTATCCCCAAAGTGATCCACAGGTTCAGTGTAATCCATATAAAGACCCTAGCTGTCTTTTTTTTGTAGGAATTGACAAGCTGATCCTAAAATTGATATGAAAATGAGAGGGGAGCCAGAATAAGAAAAGTTATCTTGAAAGAAAATAATAAAGTTGAAAATCTCATACTTCTTGACTTCAAAACTTACTACAAAACTTCAGGGTAGTGTTGGCATAAGGATAGAAAAAGAGATCAATGGAAAAGAACTGAGAGTTGAGAAATAAACAAATTTGAGTCACGTGCCCAATACAAGTGTCCCACATTTTGGATTCAGTGGATTATTTTTTCATGGTGCTATTTACATAGCTCCTCTTATCTTCATGCTTCCTATAAAATGACAGTTATATCTAAAGTCATAAGTTTTGCCATTTATTTAAATTTTCTTCAATTTCTTTCAATAATCTTATAATTTCCAGTATATATGTTATGCATTTTTAAGTTAAATTTATACCTAGCTATTTCCTTCTTTTTGGTGCTATTTTAAATGGAATTGTTTTTAATTTCATTTCAGAACGTTCATTGCTCGTGTATGGACAGACAATTGATTTCTGTATATTGATCTTGTATTCTGGAACCTTTGTATACTTGTTGATTATAATTTATTTTAGTGGATTCTTGGTGTTTTTCACTATGTAAGGTCATGTCATTTTCAACTAGAGAAAATTTTGTCTTCCTTTTCAGTGTGGGTGCCTTTTAATTATCTGTGTATCCTAATTTTCTGGCTATCACTTCTAGTACAGTATTAAATAGATACGGTGAGAAAGGACATTCTAGTCTTGTTCTTGGTGCTATTCCTAGAGGAAAAGCATTCCGTCTTTAATCATTGAAGTTTATATTAGCTGTGAGTTTTTCATAAATGCCCTTTATCAGGTTGAGATAGTTTTTCTTTTTCCCTATTTTCTTGACTGTTTCTATCATGAAAGGTTGTTGGAAATTGTTAAATGCTTTTCTGCATCTACTTAGATGATCATGTGGGGTTTTTTGGCCTATATTCTACTGATATGGTTTATTACATTTATTTTTATGTGTTAAACCAACCTTGAATTCTTAGGATAAATCTCAATTTTTTTATCTTCCTGGGTTTGACTTTTTGGTATTTTTTTTTGCCTCTGTATTCAGAAGGAATATTCTTGTGTAATTTCCTTTGTTTTTCTTGCTTGTGATATATTTTTCTGGTTTTGTTATCAGGGTTTCTGTGTCATGATCCCTGTTTGCCATGATTCGCATTTCTCTTGCTTTCTGGAAAAAGTTGTGCAGCGTTCATCTTTCATACATTTCTTCCCCCAAATCTGGAATCAGCTGTGTTTTTAAGGAGCTCTTTCAGTTTAGTGGGAAACTATAATCTGGGTGTTGTGGTGCTTAAAGTTGTTGGCCCTCATTGCTTTTAACTCCTAAAATGGTAAGTATGTAGGGTATGTTTTCCTTCTGGTTCTGGAATATATATATAAGGGTAGGCCCCCTTTTTTTATATACATGAAAAAACATAATGTTGGATGAAATAAGAAAGTCAGAAGATTCCATTTATACAATGTTCATAAACTGAACCATTTTGGAATAAATATATCAAAGGCAAAAACAAAGAAATGGAAGGGATTAAGTAACAAATTTAAAATGGTGATGACCTATCATGGGGGACTTTGGGCATACAGTTGGATAATTTCACTTATAAAGCTTCTGGATAGTGACTTTATAGATGTGTGTATTGTTCTTGGTTCTGGAATATATGTGTATTCCTTTTTAATATATCTGTATTTCACATTGCTTATTTATGAAATTTAAAGGTGTTTATGTACAATACGAAGCATTGTGAAATTATCTTTCCTATAATTTGTAAGTAGTCTTTAAATAATTTGTGATCTTGGGGCGCCTGGGTGGCTTGGTTGAGCATCCGGCTCTTGGTTTTGGCTCAGGCCATGATCTCAGGGTCGTGAGATCAAGCCCTGCATCGGGCTCCATGCTCTGCTCCCTCTGCGTCTCCCCTCTTTGTGCATGCTCTCTCTCTCTTCCCTTCCCTCTAAAAATAAATAAATAAATGTTTAAAAAAATAAATAATTTCTGATCTTTTGCCAAGTAGACCAAAAGTGCCTTCTTACTGTGGCTATTAAAGTTCTTCTTACTATTTATACTGCTGAGTTAGTTGAATACCCATATTGATAAAAATGAATTTTGACCATTACACTGTATTTATTCAGTTGCATCTATATTGTAGATCTAAATGTAAAGTAAGTTAGAGAAAGACAAATGCTGTATGATCTTATATGTGGAATCTAAAACAAAACAAAATAAATACAAACTCATAGAAAAAGCGATCAGTCTTGTTACCAGAGGTAGGGGGTAGGTCAAATAGGACTTGGAGAAAGGTGGTCAAAAAGTACAAACTTCCTATAAGATAAGTAGTAGGGATATAATGTGCACAGCATGATGACTGTAACTAACAGTGCTCTGTGATATATAGGAATGTTATTAAGAGAGCAAATCCTAAGATTTGCCATGAAAAGGAGGCAGTTAGTTTTTTCTTCATTCTTTTTATTGTATTTGTATGAGAGAATGGATGTTAGCTGACCCTATCGTGGTAATCATTTCACAATATATGTAAATCTAACCATTATGCTGTACACTTTAAAATTACACAGTGATGTATGTCAATTATTTCTCAGTAAACCTGGAAAAAAAATTTTTTTAAATTCTTTTTATCAAAAGTGCCTTCAGTAAATTTTGCTATTTTCACACAGTGGAATTCCATACAGTTAAGAGAATTACAGAACTGTAATTATACCCAGTAACATGGATGGATCTCACAGACATAACACTGAGTGAAGAAAATCTGTACTTAGGGGGCACCTGGGTAGCTCAGTCGTTAAGCGTCTGCCTTCGGCTCAGGTCATGATTCCAGGGTCCTGGGATCGAGCCCCGCATTGGGTTCCCTGCTCAGCGGGAAGCCTGCTTCTCCCTCTCCCACTCCCCCTGCTTGTGTTCCCTCTCTCGCTGTGTCTCTCTCTGTCAAATAAATAAAATCTTAAAAAAAAAAAAAGAAGAAAATCTTTACTTAAAATTAAATACTATGTAATTCCATTTGTAGAAAGTTAAGTAGGCAAAACTAACGTAAAATGCTGGAATAATGGTTACTCTTCATCTGGGAAGAGGTTTTCAGATGTGTTTCTGGGGGACTGTTAATGTTTTGTTCATTGGTCTGTGTTCTCTTTACACAGGTGTGTCCAACTTAGAGAAAATTCTTCAGGTTGCACATTTAACATTTGTGTTTTTTTTCTCTACGTTGTATTTCTGTAAACATTTACCAAAAATTTTAGATGCATAAGGGTATATATAAAGTGAGCTTCCTTTTTTTAATATAGAAAAGAGGAATAAGTTGTTTATACAAGCTTGCTTATGTATATGTAATATATCTAAGTTATATAAGAAACTGATACCATACCTTGCTTGGGGTAGTGAGAGACAGGTTGGGAGGGAGATTTTTTTATTTGTTTAAGATAAGTTCATCAAAGATGGAAATATCCCACACTTTATTAGAGCTTCTGTAAATGGTGCTGTCCATTGATTTTGTGTTATAAGAACATAACTTGGTATGTCATTTCAGTTCAGTTTAAATAAGATTTTACATGAATTAAACTTATTAAAATGGAGTCGTCCTTATTTGCAGTTTTCAAAGGGTGGATAGTGATACATGTTAACATAAAGCTTGTAAATATGTGAATACATATCCAAGAAGAGCTGCATAATAATATATATACTCACAGCACTGTTCTCACAGCTATTAGCTGAGAACATTAACTTGATCACTTCTGAAAAGATACACAAAGTAAGATGATTCAGGTGCCAAAACACTAAATGTATCTGTTTATTATCTGTTTAGCAGCTGTTACCAATCAACATGGAAACTTTGGTTAGGTCTGAGGCGCTAACATCCTGGGGTCTGTTAACAACTCTGATTTGTTATATTGCAGTTTTGTCTCTAAACTGTTCTCAGTTTTAGTATCACAGAAATTGGTTTTATGTAGAAGTCAATGAATGGCAATTCCCCCACCTCTTCCTCTGAAAAGGCTTGTCATCAAAATTATTTCTTGGCAGCCAATATAAACTCTTGTGATTGGTGCAGTTGGCTGGTTGATTACCTGATTCAGGTTGGTTTTGGTATTAACACATTTTTGCCAACATATATCTTGCTTCGGAATTAAAATGAACATGTTTATTTAAGTAATTCTGATTTGGACACCACCCAGAGTGAGTGGAAATGACTGATGAAGTACATACTGTGTTTTCTTAGTTCCTTGTGTTGTAGAGTTTTGTCTTCTTTCCCTCAGGACTTTTTTCAAGTCTTTTTTTAAAGCATTCTCTCTCCTCTCTATGTGGTCATGTGTTTTTCTTTTTTCTTCCTGCCTTCCTTGAGAAAACTCTACTTTAGAGCAAGAAGCTGTCTGATTGAATTCTAGCTGTTTTCTCCAAAAGAAATTATTTTTAGCGGTGTAAACAGAAAAATCTTTGAATGAATAAAAATGACTTATTTTGTTTATACTGAGTGTTGTTAGTCAAGTTTATGTCTTTTATTTCCTAAAATCCTAAAAGAGAAATTTACTATGATTTTGTTCCTTATATTTTTATCTGTGTTATATTGTGATTTCCATGGACATTTGTGGGCCATTTCCAAATAAATTCTCTAAAAGGGACTGACTATGGCAAAGTGTGACTTACTGAACTGATGCAGTTATGTTTATCAAAAAGAAAATGAAGTTCTTTTTGAGGTAACTTGAGAAGAATTATAGTGGAGGGAAGACCAGAGATTTATTTATTTGGTATATTGTCTTGATATATTTGTTTGAATCAGCAAGAGTACAGGGTTTTTGCTATATGCGTGTGTTTTTAATCTTGTGGACCCAGGACTTGCCCGTTGCTTAGCTCCTCTGTCTTTAATTGATCAAAATGCTCAGTTTTTCTTTTCCATACTTATCATAGGTGGAGGAATTACTGATGGCCATGGAGAAAGTGAAGCAGGAACTGGAGTCCATGAAAGCAAAGCTGTCCTCTACTCAACAGTCTCTGGCAGAAAAGGAAACTCATTTGACCAATCTTCGTGCAGAAAGAAGGAAACACTTAGAGGAAGTTCTGGAGATGAAGTAAGTGTTTATAATCTTATTTTGAAAACCTTTTTCTCATTGCTTTTATCATCTGGCCCAATTTATTACCGCTAACACATTTAACTTTGTTTTAATGCAAACTTGTATTTCTTTAGAACAAATTTGGAACAAATTCTGGTCAAATAGAATTATTTTTGCCTCTTCATTGAATTTTAAAGTCCGAGAGAGAGAGAGAATGTGTGTGTGTGTGTGTGTGTGTGTGTGTGTATGTGTATATAACCTTATCCAGTTGCATCTCTGAAATTTCTAAAATCTTATGGAAAGTTTAGCCATGTTGCTGAGCTTACTGAGGAACATGACTGTTGGTCTTGAGGTCCTATGATAGCCAGGTACTTTTTTAAAAACATTTTTTTTTATTATAAACACTTCCAAAGATATGCAAAAGTAGAGAAAATAGTATAATGAGCCCGTATATACATAGCCCCCATATTTAACCATTAATGTTTTGCTACACTTTCCAGTCAGTTTTTACAAAATTGTCAATTTTAGTAGAACCTTGCCGTACATCATTTTCCTACTAGTCCCACGTCTTGTGACTTCCTGAGATAATTTGTTGTGAGACATGTCATGTCTGCTAGTCCATAATAGATGCTTCTTTTTCTTCATTGTGGCACTATGCCCAACCCTCACCCCTTCATAATTGCCCTGCTTCTAGGTTTTATGAAGACAGATTTATCCTGGGATAGCTTAGCGACCTTCTTTACCTCAGCAGTTGTCTGTATTTTTGTTGTCTTTTCTTCTGTTTCAGAAAAGATACTCTCTCCATCATAAGGCTAGCTTCTGATCTCTATCGCAGATTTTAAGCACACTTCCCCTCCTATGCAGTCTTCATCTGTTAGTTTTCTCTCACATCATCTGTGCTCACTTTCTATTAGTTTCTTCTTCTCTGCATAAATACTGAGTCTCCCTGACCTAAAATAAACAGACTTCTCAGCTCAGCAAGTACTTTAGGCTAACATCACCTCTTCTTTTTTTTTTTTTAAGTTTTGTGTTTTCTTTTTAAAAGATTTTATTTATTTATTTTTATTGTTATTGTTATGTTAATCACCATACATTACATCATTAGTTTTTGATGTAGTGTTCCATGATTCATTGTTTGTGCATAACACCCAGTGCTCCACACAGAATGTGCCCTCTTTAATACCCATCACCAGGCTAACCCATCTCCCCACCCCCCTCCCCTCTAGAACCCTCAGTTTGTTTTTCAGAGTCCATCATCTCTCATGGTTCATCTCCCCCTCAGATTTACCCCCTTCATTCTTCCCCTCCTGTTATCTTCTTCTTCTTTTTTTTTCTTAACATATATTGCATTATTTGTTTCAGAAGTACAGATCTGTGATTCAACAGTCTTGCACAATTCACAGCGCTCACCATAGCACATACCCTCCCCAATGTCTAACTCCCAGCCACCCCATCCCTCCCACCCCACCCCTACTCCAGCAACCCTCAGTTTGTTTCCTGAGATTAAGAATCCCTCATATCAGTGAGGTCATATGATACATGTCTTTCTCTGATTGACTTATTTCACTCGGCATAACACCCTCCAGTTCCATCCACGTCGTTGCAAATGGCAAGATGTCGTTCCTTTTGATGGCTGCATAGTATTCCGTTGTGTATATATACCACATCTTCTTTATCCATTCATCTGTCGATGGACATCTTGGCTCTTTCCACAGTTTGGCTATTGTGGACATTGCTGCTATGAACATTGGGGTGCATGTACCCCTTCGGGTCCCTACATTTGTATCTTTGGGGTAAATACCCAGTAGTGCAATTGCTGGGTCATATGGTAGCTCTATTTTCAACTTTTTGAGGAACCTCCATACTGTTTTCCAGAGGGGTTGCACCAGCTTGCATTCCCACCAACAGTGTAGGAGGGTTCCCCTTTCTGCGCATCCCCGCCAACATCTGTTGTTTCCTGACTTGTTAATTTTAGCCATTCTGATTGGTGTGAGGTGGTATCTCATTGAGGTTTTGATTTGGATTTCCCTGATGCCGAGTGAACATCACCTCTTCTTTTCTGCTGCTTTGAACTGTCAATAAATGTTAAATACCCAAATTACAGACCAGAAGAGGATCTTGCCATGATACCTTGGTGTGGGTTTTCATGGCACATACAATATCCTGACAGCAACCTAAGAGTTGAGGAAGCAGTTGTTGGGTTGTCACCTGCATATATGTATAGGTTATTAGGCCACAGTGCAAAGTTAAAAGATTCTAATCTTTTATGAAAGCATTACAGATGATCTACCCTTGGAAGTGATGAGTACTTGAAGCCAGAAATAAATTTGTACACCTGGAGAATAGGGAGAGGTTAGTGTTCTGACTATCATCAAGAGGATAAAGTTTGTTAATATGCTGCTTCGGGAGCAGTTAGTGTAAAACAAGTTTTTTGTCACTGGTGGTTGAAATTTAAAGCTTGATATTTTGGAGATGGAATAGTAGAGGTATCTTTTGAATAATAAAGCGTAAAATTATTTGAATGAAAGAGGTCTGGGAACCATTCCTAAAACATGGAAGGGGGTAGAGTTGAGAAGCAAATTAAATCAGAGCCCAAAGGATTTAAGAAAATGGAAGAAGGATGGATATAATGTTGTGGAAAACAAAGTATCTCATGTGATGTTCTGAAGCAGAAACAGGCCTCACTAAAGTAACAGTAGAAAAGTTTTGTTTTGTTTGCTCCATGCACCAGTTTCTTGATTTTTACCTGTCAGATCTTTCCTACTAAGTACAGATACCTGCTTATAGCAAAATAGCTGTGTATTTGTGTGGGAATTTTCTTTTATCATCAGGACTTTGAAAATATATGGAAGAAGTTTTAACGGAATGCTTCACTTCAAGCCATGAAAAGGGAGTTGTGTGTAATTTTTTTTTTTCCTTTTTCGGTACCACAGTGCTACACTCTATTGTGGACTTCCCTTTCCAAACTGGTCAGAGATTACATTTCTGAAAACTACTATGATGAGCAAAACTATTTTTGGTAACATCAAGCACTCACACAATAAGACATGGAATAAATGAATAAAGTATGTAGAGAAATTTTTAAGTAGTATAGAAATTTAGTAAAACAAACATTAAATGAAAGTTCTGGAAATAAAGTTCTAAAACCTGGCTCTGATAGATGACCTGTCTCTTAAATCACCTTCTTCAGTCGCTCAGAATATATTCTGAGGCACCATGATGTTCTTAGATTTTTCACGAGTTTGTATCGTGCAGATTTACCAACATAAAGTTCTTGTTGTTGTTGTTGTTGTTGTTGTTTTGGTCTATTTTTTTTTTATTATGTTCAGTTAGCCAACATATAGTACATCATTTGTTTTTGATATAGTGTTCCCAGCGTAACATTTTAAAAGTAGTCCTTGCTTTAATTTCCACTTAAATTTCCCCTTGTTGCTGTCTTTCAGTTTCATATCTTAGTAAAATGGTCATTTAATACCTTCCTTTTAATAAGTTATCTCAGCACTTTAGACATAATCCTCTATCCAGATATTCTGTTGAGAGTGTGGTGGTTCTTTAACTGGCCCGCTCTGTTTGCACTGCCCTGTAGGTCAACCCACACTGTGCTGCCAAGTCTGTGAAGTAACAGGTATTCTGTTGTTTCCTCTTAGAATAGTGAATTGAATTCCGTATTTTTTTTAAATGAGGATTTCCAGTATATGGCATACAAATAAAAAGTAATGATTCATGAAACCTCAGTTGAAGACTATAACCTAAGCGTAAATACATACAAAACACTATGAATGACATATTGTGGGTTCTAATACAGTGAGCTTTCAATTCCTTTTCACTGTGAAGCTGAGCAAGAGAATAGCCTTTCTTCTGCTATATTCTGGACTCCTCTCCATATGGTTGAGCCAGTTCTGCTAATCATCTGTCCTCAGTTGGGAGTGTCTCAGTTTCTACAATTTTGCTCAGAATTTACTTCATTCTTTTGTTAATTTGTAAGGAGTTTACTCCCTCCACCTAATTCTACATGATATCTGCCTCTAATTACTTACGGCAACTAGTAAGAACATACTTCCTAGTATAAAAGAGCCTGAATCTGAACTTACCAGATTTATGACTTAAGTTCTTTAACCTTTCTCTGCCTCAGCCTGCTCATTTTTAGAATAGCAATAATAATTGTTCTGGCTTCATAGAATTTTCATGAAATTGTTTCATTGTTTCATGGCAGGACCCACCATATTTTAAATGTTTACATTGTTTAATTATGGATAATTGAATAAGTAAAAGGAGTTGTTCATTATAACCCCAGAACTTGAAATGTAGAAGAAACATGAGAGGAATGCAGTGTGCAAGAAAGAGACTGAAACATGTATATGTGTGACTCGGAATCTAGAATAAGAAAAGTCTCTTCTGAGGAAAAGGCAGAGCTGACCTATAGATCTAAAAAACATAGAAATTTTTTAGCAAAGCACCAGAATAGTGTAGTTTTCTGCAGTAATCCTGACCATGTCAGACCAAAAGGAATGACCTAATCATTCTTCTCCAACCCTAGCATTTATGATTGTAATTTCTGAGCATCTGTTACAAACAAATGGTGGCCCTGAGTTTGAAGACATGTGAAACTGTTCACTTGGTAGCATGCTAGTGAGTCAGTAGAAACATTTGAATTGGTTAGCCAGCCTTGACGGAACATTTTTATTGGCAGATCCCATGTTGGTTCTTCTTTTCCTTATGCTGTGGTTTTGTTAGCCATTATTTTTTATTCCACTTTTATGTTAGTCTCTTTCCCTAAGAAAGAAAAGATTGAATTGGAGAAGGGGACAAAATAGTAAAATAACAATTATAGTAATCATAATAAATTTTAAGTATCAGTTCAGGTCATGAGTTTGAGTAGTATGGTTTCTAGATGAACTGGTTCATTCTCCAGTGCCTTGCATTCACACTCCTACTGCCGTCTCACCCTATGTTGGCACTATGAAAAAAAGACTCATTTTTCGTGTTTAATAAAAATTTTTATGAAACTATGAATTTGACTACCCTGAGAACAGGTTTGTTTGGGGAGGGGGTAGAAGAGCTCTTTTATTTCTTTGAGATTCCAGAGCTGTTTGATAAGTAGTTTTCCATTAGTAAAGTTGGCAGAGAAATTCAAACCTCTGTGGGCTAAATTATATACTCTTGAGATGCCTTTTGGCTAAAGAAAGTTCTAACTTCCCACAACAGAAAGTAAGTTTTCATATGTACCTAAGAAGAGTCTAATAATATAATCTAAATTCTGACATTTAAAGAATCTTTTAAGGGAGAAAAATAGATTTAAGAAAGCTTTTGAAAATGGTTACTTGAAAAAGTTCAGGCTATTTGGGGATAGTATAGGTTAGGTGTCAATCTATTACGCTTGAATAAAATGAGTCTGTATTTTTTTTAAGATTTATTTATTTGAGAGAGAGAAAACACGAGAGAGAGCAAGCACAATTGGGGGGAGGGGCAAAGGGAGAGGGAGAAGTAGGCTCTTGGCTGAGCAGGGAGCCCAATGCTGGGATGGATCTCAGGGTCCTGGGATTACAACCTGAGACGAAGGCAGATGGTGAACTGACCGAGCCACCCACATGCCTGAGAGTTTGTATTTTAAATTATTTTATCTTCTGATATCCTGTTTCATTTTCAAATTTATTGTAAAGTTGCTGGCATTAAAAGAAATCCCAATTGGGGGATTTATGACAATCTTCCAAATTAACCACAAAGTTGAAAATTTATGCAAATGTATCATAGGAACAGTTATACCCTAGTAACAAATTGAAGTGTTTTCTAAGTTACATAAGAACATGTATACTTTTTGCAAAGCCACATTTATTTATACCTCCATCAAATGCCTTTATTGGAGGCAGTGGACATATGGTAAAGGACTTGTGAAGTTGGAAGCATTTTTCACATTGACTTGAAATACTGAAATTTAAATATTCTGTAAGAAATCACATAAATTAATATAAAAATTTCCTGTACTTGAAAAAGAAAAAGTATGCTGTATAGTGTAACTATAAACAAGTAACACTGCAGGGACTGGTCCTTGTTAAAATGATAAAGCATTGAGCTTTTCAGATAAGGGCCCCCAGAGTACCTTTCTTTTTCAGCATTTACAGTGCTTTCTCTGCCCCATTAATATATATGGTTTGTGTGCAAGGATGAAGTTAAGAATATAGGTCAGGGCGCCTGGGTGGCTCAGTTGGTTAAGTGACTGCCTTCAGCTCAGGTCATGATCCTGGAATCCCGGGATCAAGTGCCGCATCGGGCTCCCTGCTCAGCAGGGAGTCTGCTTTTCCCTCTGACCCTCTTCCCTCTCGTGCTCTCTATCTCTCATTCTCTCTCTCTAAAATAAATAAATAAAAATCTTAAAAAAATTAAAAAAGAATATAGGTCATCTTCTTTCTCCCAAAGGAGAAAGGAGTAAGATTATTTTCCTACTTCTTTTCATTTTCTCCTCTACTGGAGGTGTGGGGTCAATTCTGGTCCCTTCTGTTAAATATAATGCATCAGTTAAAGGACTAACTGTTGCAGGTAGGTAAGCCTTAACCTAATTGCAATACCCATTTTGAGAAAATCTGTTAAACAATATACCAGTATGAGGGTGTTTTTTCAGGACCTTTCTTTACAGTGCCTTCAGAAGGTCCCTTTTAGGTAATTACTCATTCTGTAAATGGGTAAAACTTCCATCGAGCTTTGGATGTAGAGGGTAGTAATCCATCCATTTAATCATAAGATTTTCCTATCAGAAGATCCATTTATGAGTATTATAAGCATCAAAGATGCTCCCTGCAGCAAAGAATGTGTTTACATTTAAGCCAGTTTGCTTACATATAAAATAAGTATAATAATATTTAGACCCACCTCATGATATTGTTGTGAGGATCAAATGAGGTAAAGTAATGGAAACACTTTGAAATTAGTGAAGCTGAATATTTGCAAAGCAAGATACTCAGAATTGAAGATCCAGTCTGCACTTAACTTCTTAGGTTTGCAGTTTTCTTATTCTGAAATGAAAGCGTTTCTTAAGTCTCTAAGATCCCTATCATTTAAAATAGTTCTTTAAGTGACCTTCTGAGGTCCCTTGATTCTATAGTTGTAAATGCTCTGAGTAAACCTGGGAAGTAACTTATATATAAACAGTATACTGAAAAGAAGTTGGGGGTCAGATGTTCATGAATTCTTAACTGAGGACTAGGCTGCACATTCATTGGATGAGACTACCCAGGGTTTACCAGAGATTAAGCACTACAGGGATGAAACTGGAATTGTGATACTAAAGGTAGAGCAGTGCTGAGGAATTTGGAGTTCCAGTCCAGTCCAGAGTGGCAAAATGCTTGTTAAAACTTCTGGCATCTTGCTGAAGTAACAGAAAGCCAGGTTTTAAGAATAGGGATCATGAACTATAATAAAGCCTACTGTAGACCCAGACCAACAAAACTTAAAGTTCCAAGAAAGTCTGCAAGGAAGGTTGAATTTGGAAGATGAGTCTTACCAAGATAGAGAGGTCTGGGAAATACCCTGAGCTTTCAGATTAGCCTAACAAAGGATAAATTCAAGCTTACAGAAGTACAAGGAGGTCAACTATTAACTAAATTACATACTAGAATAAAAAGTATTGCTCCTCAAAAGAACATAACAGAATCCAGACTCTTTGCAGTGTATCAACTACAGTATCCTATATTGGGTTTTAAAATTTGCCAGACGTGCCAAGAAACAGTAACATATGACCCATAATGAGGAAAAACATGCAGTAGAAATCAACTCCAAGAAGTCCTATATATCATATTTAACAGATAAAGACTTTAAAGTCACTCTTAAAATATGCTTCAGGGACTTAAAGGAAAATGCCATATTGATGATATAGGAAATCTTAGCCAACTAAGGAAAATTATTAAGAAATAGAAATTTGGAAACTGAGATTTAATGAAAAGTTCACTGAATGGTCTTAATAACAGATTAGAGCTGTCAAAAGAAAGAGTCCATAAATTTTAAAAGAGATCAGTAGACACCCAATTTGAAGAACAGGGAGACTAAGGGGTATTACAAAGTGAATGGACCCTTAGTGATATGTTGGATAATAGCAAATAGACTAACATACAGGTAACTGAAACATAAAAAGATTAAAAGAGTAAGAAAGGGGCAGTAAAATAAATTTTTTTAAAATAATGGCTGAAATATTTCTCTAATTTGATTCCAAATACATAGATTTAAGGAGGTCTATAGGAAATCTGTGTATCTCCTTTTCAGTTTTTTTCTAAACCTAAAATTGCTCTAAAAAAAAAAAACAACACACATGTATTTACAGATCCCAGAAACTTAGTGAAACCTAGCAGGATAAATACAAAGAAAACCACATGGGTTGTCATTGTAATTCAATTGCTGGAAACAAAACATAGGGAGAAAAACAAAAGCAGCAAGGGAATAAAAGACACACTACATAAAGGGAAAATATGATAGCTGAGTTCTTATTAAAAATATTGGAGATCACACTGATATGAGGAATTTGAGAAACAAGACAGAGGATCATAGGGGAAGGGAGGGAAAATGAAAGAAGACAAAACCAGAGAGGGAGACAAACCGTAAGAGACTCTTATCTCAGGAAACAAACTGAGGGTTGCTGGAGTGGTGGGGGGGGTGGGAGGGATGGGGTGGCTGGGTGATGGACACTGGGGAGGGTGTGTGCTATGGTGAGCGCTATGAATTGTGTAAGACTGACGAATCACAGACCTGTACCCCTGAAACAAATAATACATTATATGTTAATAAAAAAATAAAAAAAAAACACATTGGAGATCAGAAGAAAATGGAACTTTTTTTAAAGTACTGGGGAAAAAATTGTTAGACTAGAATTCTATGACCAAGTAAAAGACGGTTAAAAAACTAGGGTTAAATATGGACATTTTCACTTAAACAAACATGAAAAGGCTTCATTTCTAGGAAAACTTCTCTGTAAGAAATGTGAATGGATGTTCTTCTACTTGAGAGGAAATGAAACCAGATGGGAGTATGAATCTATAGGAGAGAATAAAGAATATCAGACCTGGCAAATTAGTTGACACATATAGAAAACTTGTTTTTTTCTTCACATACTCTCCTTAAAAGACAACTGACTATTTAAAGCAAAAATAACAGCATTGCTTGGTAGAGTTTATAATGTATATAAAAGTGAATATGCCAACAATAGCGCAAGAGTTGGGGGTGTAGCTCTATATTGTTTTAAGGTTGTTATCTTTGTGAAATAGAAAGTAGGAGGAGTCAGGAACTTTTATGATTTCTAATCTTTTTTTTAATAATTTTTTATTGTTATGTTAATCACCATACATTACATCATTAGTTTTTGATGTAGTGTTCCATGATTCATTGTTTGTGCATAACACCCAGTGCTCCACACAGAATGTGCCCTCTTTAATACCCATCACCAAGCTAACCCATCCCCCCACCCCCTTCCCCTCTAGAACCCTCAGTTTGTTTTTCAGAGTCCATCGTCTCTAATGGTTCGTCTCCCCCTCCGACTTACTCCCCTTCATTCTTCCCCTCCTGCTATCTTCTTCTTCTTCTTTTTTTCTTAACATATATTGCATTATTTGTTTCAGAAGTACAGATCCGTGATTCATCAGCCTTGTACAATTCACAGTGCTCACCATAGCACATACCCTCCCCAATGTCTATCACCCAGCCACCCCATCCCTCCCACCCCCCACCACTCCAGCAACCCTCAGTTTGTTTCCTGACATTAAGAATTCCTCATATCAGTGAGGTCATATGGTACATGTCTTTCTCTGATTGACTTATTTCACTCGGCATAACACCCTCCAGTTCCATCCACGTCGTTGCAAATGACAAGATGTCATTCCTTTTGATGGCTGCATAGTATTCCATTGTGTATATATACCACATCTTCTTTATCCATTCATCTGTCGATGGACATCTTGGCTCTTTCCACAGTTTGGCTATTGTGGACATTGCTGCTATGAATATTGGGGTGCACGTACCCCTTCGGATCCCTCCATTTGTATCTTTGGGGTAAATACCCAGTAGTGCAATTGCTGAATCGTATGGTAGCTCTATTTTCAACTTTTTGAGGAACCTCCATACTGTTTTCCAGAGTGGTTGCACCAGCTTGCATTCCCACCAGCAGTGTAGGAGGGTTCCCCTTTCTCCACATCCCCGCCAACATCTGTCATTTCCTGACTTGTTAATTTTAGCCATTCTGACGGGTGTGAGGTGGTTATCTCATGGAGGTTTTGATTTGGATTTCCCTGATGCCAAGTGACATTGAGCACTTTTTCCTGTGTCTCTTGGCCTTTTGGATGTCTTTGGAAAAATGTCTGTTCATGTCTTCTGCCCATTTCTTGATTGGATTATTTGTTCTTTGGGTGTTGAGTTTGGTAAGTTCTTTATAGATTTTGGATACTAGCCCTTTATCTGATACATCATTTGCAAATATCTTCTCCCATTCTGTCGGTTGTCTTTTGGTTTTGTGGACTGTTTCTTTTGCTGTGCAAAAACTTTTTATCTTGATGAAATCCCAATAGTTCATTTTTGCCCTGGCTTCCCTTGCGTTTGGAGATGTTTCTAGGAAGAAGTTGCTATGGCGGATGTGGAAGAGATTGCTGCCTGTGTTCTCCTTTAGGATTTTGATGGACTCCTGTCTCACGTTTAGGTCTTTCAACCATTTGGAGTCTACTTTTGTGTGTGGTTTAAGGAAATGGTCCAGTTTCATTCTTCTACATGTGGCTGTCCAATTTTCCAAACACCATTTGTTGAAGAGACTGTCTTTTTTCCATTGGACATTCTTTCCTGCTTTGTCAAAGATGAGTTGACCATAGAGTTGAGGGTCCATTTCTGGGCTCTCTATTCTGTTCCATTGATCTGTGTGTCTGTTTTTGTGCCAGTACCATACTGTCTTGATGATGACAGCTTTGTAATAGAGCTGGAAGTCCGAAATTGTGATGCCGCCAGCTTTGCTTTTCTTTTTCAGTATTCCTCTGGCTATTCGGGTTCTCTTCTGGTTCCAAACAAATTTTAGGATTCTTTGTTCCATTTCTTTGAAAAAGGTGGATGGTAGTTTGATGGGGATTGCATTGAATGTGTAGATTGCTCTAGGTAGCATTGACATCTTCACAATGTTTGTTCTTCCAATCCATGAGCATGGAACGTTTTTCCATTTCTTTGTGTCTTCTTCAATTTCTTTCCTGAGTATTTTATAGTTTTCTGAGTACAGATCCTTTGCCTCTTTGGTTAGATTTATTCCTAGGTATCTTATGGTTTTGGATGCAATTGTAAATGGGATCGACTCCTTGATTTGTGTCTCTTCTGTCTTGTTGGTGTATAGGAATGCCACTGATTCCTGTGCATTGATTTTATATCCTGCTACTTGACTGAATTCCTGTAGTTCTAGCAGTTTTGGGGTGGAGTCTTTTGGGTTTTCCACATACAGTATCAAATCATCTGCAAAGAATGAGAGTTTGACTTCCTCTTTGCCGATTTGGATGCCTTTGATTTCTTTTTGTTGTCTGATTGCTGTGGCTAGGACTTCTCATACTATGTTGAATAGCAGTGGTGAGAGTGGACATCCCTGCCACGTTCCTGACCTTAGGGGAAAACTCTCAGCTTTTCCGCATTGAGAATGATATTCGCTGTAGGTTTTTCATAGATGGCTTTTATGATATTGAGGTATGTACCCTCTATCCCTATACTCTGAAGAGTTTTGATCAAGAAAGGATCCTGTACTTTGTCAAATGCTTTTTCTGCATCTATTGAGAGAATCATATGATTCTTGTTCTTTCTTTTGTTAATGTATTGTATCACGTTGATTGATTTGCGGATGTTGAACCAGCCTTGCAGCCCAGGGATAAATCCCACTTGGTCGTGGTGAATAATCCTTTTAATGTACTGTTGGATCCTATTGGCTAGTATTTTGGTGAGAATTTTTGCATCCATGTTCATCAAGGATATTGGTCTGTAATTCTCCTTTTTTTGATGGGGTCTTTGTCTGGTTTTGGGATCAAGGTAATGGTGGCCTCATAAAATGAGTTTGGAAGTTTTCCTTCCATTTCTATTTTTTGGAACAGTTTCAGGAGAATAGGTATTCATTCTTCTTTAAATGTCTGATAGAATTCCCCTGGGAAGCCATCTGGCCCTGGGCTTTTGTTTGTTTGGAGATTTTTGCTGAGTGCTTCAATCTCCTTAGTGGTTATAGGTCTGTTCAGGTTTTCTATTTCTTCCTGGTTCAATTTTGGTAGTTGATACATCTCTAGGAATGCACCCATTTCTTCCAGGTTATCTAATTTGCTGGCATGGAGTTGCTCATAATATGTTCTTATAATTGTTTGTATTTCTTTGGTGTTGGTTGTGATCTCTCCTCTTTCATTCATGATTTTGTTGATTTGGGTCATTTCTCTTTTCTTTTTGATCAGTCTGGCCAGGGGTTTATCAATCTTGTTAATTCTTTCAAAGAACCAGCTCCTAGTTTCGTTGATCTGTTCTACTGTTCTTTGGTTTCTATTTCATTGATTTCTGCTCTGACCTTTATTATTTTTCTTCTCTTGCTGGGTTTAGGCTTTCTTTGCTGTTCTTTCTCCAGCTCCTTTAGGTGTAGGGTTAGGCTGTGTATTTGAGACCTTTCTTGTTTCTTGAGAAAGGCTTCTATTGCTATATACCTTCCTCTCAGGACTGCCTTTGCTGTATCCCAAAGATTTTGAACAGTTGTGTTTTCATTTTCATTTGTTTCCATGAACTTTTTAAATTCTTCTTTAGTTTCCTGGTTGACCCATTCATTCTTTAGTAGGATGCTCTTTAGCCTCCATCCATTTGAGTTCTTTCCAACTTTCCTCTTGTGATTGAGTTCTAGTTTCAAAGCATTGTGGTCTGAAAATATGCAGGGAATAATCCCATTCTTTTGGTACTGGTTGAGGCCTGATTTGTGACCTAGAATGTGACCAATTCTGGAGAATGTTCCATGGGCACTAGAGAAGAATGTGTATTCCATTGCTTTGGGATGGAATGGTCTGAATATGTCTGTGAAGTCCATTTGGTCCAGTGTGTCATTTAAAGTCTTTATTTCCTTGTTGATCTTTTGCTTAGATGATCTGTTCATTTCATTCAGGGGGGTGTTAAAGTCCCCCACTATTATTGTATTGCTGTCAATGTGTTTCTTTGCTTTTGTTATTAATTGCCTTATATAATTGGCTGCTCCCATGTTCAGGGCATAGATATTTACAATTGTTAGATCTTCTTGTTGGATAGACCCTTTAAGTAGGATATAGTGTCCTTCCTCATCTCTTATTACAGTCTTTGGTTTAAAATCTAATTTGTCTGATATAAGGATTGCCACCCCAGCTTTCTTTTGGTTTCCATTAGCACGGTAAATGGTTTTCCACCCCCTCACTTTCAATCTGCGGGTGTCTTTGGGTCTAAAATGAGTCTCTTGCAGACAGCATATTGATGGGTCTTGTTTTCTAATCCAATCTGATAGCCTGTGTCTTTTGATTGGGGCATTGAGCCCATTTACATTCAGGGTAACTATTGAAAGGTATGAATTTAGTGCCATTGTATTGCCTGTAAGGTGATTGTTACTGTATATTGTCTCTGTTCCTTTCTGATCTGTGCTGCTTTTAGTCTCTCTCCTTGCTTAGAGGACCCCTTTCAATATTTTTTGGAGGGCTGGTTTCGTGTTTGCAAATTCCTTTAGTTTTTGTTTGTCCTGGAAGCTTTTTATCTCTCCTTCAATTTTCAATGAGAGCCTAGCTGGATATAGTATTCTTGGCTGCATATTTTTCTCGTTTAGTGCTCTGAAGATATCATTCCAGTCCTTTCTGGCCTGCCAGGTCTCTGTGGATAGGCCTGTTGCCAATCTAATGTTTCTACCATTGTAGGTTACATATCTCTTGTCCCGAGCTGCTTTCAGGATTTTCTCTTTGTCTCTGAGACTGGTAAGTTTTACTATTAGATGTCGGGGTGTTGACCTATTTTTATTGATTTTGAGAGGGGTTCTCTGTGCCTCCTGGATCTTGATGCCTGTTTCTTCCCCACATTAGGGAAGTTCTCTGCTATTATTTGCTCCAGTATACCTTCTGCCCCTCTCTCTCTCTCTTCTTCTTCTGGGATCCCAATTATTCTAATGTTGTTTCGTCTTATCGTATCACTTATCTCTCGAATTCTGCCCTCGTGATCCTGTCGTTGTTTATCTCTCTTTTTCTCAGCCTCTTTGTTTTCCATCATTTGGTCTTCTATATCGCTGATTCTCTCTTCTGCCTCATTTATCCTAGCAGTTAGTGCCCCCATTTTTGATTGCACCTCATTAATAGCCTTTTTGATTTCAACTTGGTTAGATTTTAGTTCTTTTATTTCTCCAGAAAGGATTTCTCTAATAACTTCCACACTTTTTTCAAGCCCAGCTAGTTTCTTTAAAGTCATGATTCTGAACTCTAGGTCCGACATCGTACTAATGTCCGTATTGAGTAGGTCCCTGGCAGACGGTACTACCTCTTGTTCTTTTTGCTGAGGTGATTTTTTTCGTCTTGTCATTTTGTCCAGAGGAGAACAGATGAATGAGAGAACAGAATGCTAACAGGTTAACAACGTCTCCAGCAAATACACTCTATACAAATAAGAAAAGACCTGAAACCAGGGGACAAGAAAGGGAAAGAAAGAAGAGGGAAAAAAAAGGAAAAAGAAAAAGATAAAAACAAAGAAAAACAGAACAAAACAAACAAACAAAAAGAATATGATCAAATATGATCAGGCAGGTGCATAGATCAGTGCCACACACTAGCTTTTGGGCATATTTTGGTCTGTTAGAAGAAAGTGCCTGCTAAAATTTTAAAGGAAGAAAGATATATATGTACAAAATAAGGGTTGATACAATGAAGGGATGGCAGATGACTGTAAAGATGAAAATTATAAAAGATTTTATAAAAGGAATTGATAAATATAAGAAGTTGTTTTTAAAAAGAAAGAAAAATTTAAAAAGAAAAAGAAAAAAAAGGGAGAGAATGTGATCAGGCAGGAGAATAGAACAAAGCCATACACTAGTGATTTAGGGTATATTTTGATCTGTTAGAAGAAATTGTATCTCAAAATTTAGAGAGAGAACAACTTATATATATATATGCCAAAAATAAGGGTAACTACTATGAAGGGATAAAAATATGACTCTAAAAATGAAAAATAAAAAATGTTTTTTTTTAAAAGGGATTGATAAGATGTTGTTTGAGAAAGGGAAAAAGAAAAATTAAAAAAAAAATTAACTTTGAAAAACTAATGAATTATGGTAAAAAAGCCATGAATTCTATGTGCAGTATTACCCTAGCGCTGGAGTTCTCCCGTTCTCCTTGATTGGTAAACTTGGTCTTGGCTTGCTGGCTGTTCCTGCTGATCTTCTGGGGGAGGGTCCTGTTGCTGTGGTTCCCACATGTCTTTGCCAGAGGCGGAATTGCCCGCCCTTGTGAGTCTGGGCTAAGCAAGCTGCTGGGGTTTGCTCTCAGGAGCTTTTGTTCCCTGCAAGCTCTTGGTACAGCTTTGGAGGACCAGGGTGAAAATGGTGGCCTCCCAATCTGCACCTGGAGGAGCTGAGAACTCGGGGCCCCGCTCCTCAGTGTGCCCCCAGAGAAAAGCAGTCACTCCCGTCACCGCGGTCTCCGGCCACACTCCGTGCTCACCCTGCCTGTGATCCAGCGTTTCTATCTTTGGCACCCGACCCTGCGTGGAGTCTCCAAACCCAGCAGATCCCTGCGGTGTGCTCCCGTGCCGCTCCTCGCTGGGGAGGAAGTGGAGTCTCCCCGGCTCTGCCGCTTGTTGGGTCCCTGCTGGAGGAGCAGTGGCCCGACTGGGCCGCGGATCACAGTTTATGGCAACCCGGAGCTGAGAGCCCGCACCTCGGCTCTGTCTCTGCAGCCGGCTTCCCTGTTTCGATACCTGGGAGCTCTGCCACACTCAGGCACCCCCGGTCTTTCTGTGACCCCGAGGGTCCTGAGATCACACTGTTCCGCGAGGGTTCCACCCCCCGCTTAGCCACTGGAGCGACGTCCCTCAGCGGAGCCGACTTCTAAAAGTTCCAATTTTGTGCTCGGCGGCTCTATCACGTGCCAGAAGCGGCCAATGGAGGCCCCCTCCCCCTCCCCCTCCCGAATATCGCCTCGGATTCACTTCTCCGCACGTCCTACCTTCCAGAAAGTGGTCGCTTTTCTGTTCAGAGTGTTGTTACTCTTCTTATCTTCTATCTCCTGTTGAGTTCGTAGGTGTTGAGAATGGTTTGATCCCTATTCAGCTGAATTCCTGAGACCAGACAAAATCCAGGTCTCCTACTCCTCGCCTTCTTGCTCCACCCCCCTATAATTTCTTATCTTAATGGACTGTGGTAAGTTAAGGATGCATATTGTTAGCTGTAGAGCAACTTCAAAAAGTTAACCACAAAAACAAAAATAGAAAACAACCCCCCTGAAAATCCAGTAGAGGAAATAAAACATAATACTAAAAATTATTTCATTTAATCAGGAAAAAAAGGGCAGGAAAAGGAACAACAGAGGAACAAAGAATGGAAGGGATAAATGGATGATAGAAATTCAGCATACCAATACTTACATGTAATAAAATGGACCAGAACACTTCAATTAAAGCACAGAGATTATCAGAATGGATTTTTTAAAAGAAGCAATGTCGTCTAAAACACACAGACTTGTAATAAACACAAATATGTGGAAATTAAAGAATGGAAAAAATGGTCCTTGTAAACAATAATCATAAGAAACCTGGTATGGCTATATTAATATCAGACGAAAGAGAGTTCCAAAAAGTCTTTCTGAATTAAAGAAGGATATATCATAATGATAGAGGAGACAGTTCATCAGAAAGATATAATAGTTCTTTGTAATGTATGTACCCAAAAACAGAGCTTCAAAATTCCTGAAGGGCAAACTGAAAGAACTAAAGTGGAAAGCAGACAAATCCATAGTCATCAGTCATCACTGGAGATTATAACCCCTGTTTCTCAGAAATTGATAGAATAGGTGACCAAAAAAGAAGCAGTAAAAATATAGAATATTTGAGACTATCAACTTGACCTATTTAGTATTTATAGAGTTAGTACACCTGACAACTGAAGGATATATATGTTTTCTGAATATGTATGGAATGTTCACCAATGTAGACCATATGCTGGGCTATAAAAATAAATCTTAATAAATTTAATAAGATTAAATATGTCAGAATTGTTCTCTGACCACAATGGAATTAAATTAGAAGTTAATAAGGTATCTGGAAATGCCCCCAAATGTGTAGAAATTAAATCATACAGTTCTAAATACTGTGACTCAGAGAAGTCATAAGGAATATGAGAAGTCATTTTGAACTTAATGGAAATGGAAATACAAATGTTAAATTTTGTGTTATACAGTTCAACTAGTGCTTATATCTTTGAATGCCTATATTAGAAAAAAAGAAAGTTTAAATTCAGTTATCTGAGTTGTACACTATGAAACTAGAAAAAGATAGAGCAAAGTAAACAAAAGTAAATAGAAAGAAGCAAATGATAAAGAGAAGAGCAAAAATCAAGGAAATAGAAAACAGCATTGAAAATTCACAAACTCAACCATGGTTTGTCAGAGAATTAATAAAATTGATAGGCCCCCTAGCAGGATTGATCCAAGGAAGAAGGAGGCCACATGAATTAACAATTTCTGGAATGAAAGAGCAGAGGAGGGGATATCACTCAAGATTCTAAGGGCATTTGAAAAAATAATATTTTGAATAAGTTTATACTAATAAATTTGATAACTTAGATGTAATAGAGAAATTCATTGACAAATACAGTTTATTAAAACTGGCTCAAAATCAGGAATATAAAATTACCAGCCTATATCTATTAAGGATACTGAATTTGTAATCAAAAACATTTCCACAAAGAAAACTCCAGGCCCAGATGGCTTCACTGGTGAATTATACTAAACATTGGAGTAAGAAATTATAACAATCTTATAGAATCTCTTTCAGGAAATAGAGAAAGAAATACTTAATTCATCTTATGAGATCAGAATTAGCCTCACACCTAAATCTGGCAAAGACATACGAAAGGAGAATATTACAGGCTAATCTACCTCATGAACATTGGCATAAACATCCCCAACAGAGTCTTAGCAAATTGAATCTAACATAAGGAGAAAGCTAATGTATTAACAACCAAGTTAGGCTTATTTCTGGAATGTAAGGTTTGTTCAGTATTTGAAAATGAATTAATTAAGTTTACTACATTGAGAATCAAATAACTATCAGTACATTGAGTAAAACCTTTTGACAAAAGGTAACATCCATTCATGATAAAAACTCTTAGCTGTCTAGGAATAGAAAGTTTCTTCAACTCAATAAAGGGCACATGTGACAGATGTCACACAGATGTCACGCCTAATGATGCAAATTTAACACTTTCCCTCTGAGATTGCAAAGGATATAAAGATGTCCACTTTTACCTCTCTGTTCTTAATCATAAACCTAAACATAAGACGTAAAAGGTAAAACCATAATCTTCTGGAGGAAAACAGGAAACTTTGGAGTAGGCAAAAATTTCTTACTATACAAAATATACTAACCATGAAAGAAAGAATTAACTGGATTTGACCAAAATTAAAAACTATTCTTCAAAAGACACCATTAAGAAAATGAAAATCATTAAATATTAAAGATAAAAGGTATTTATGTGAAAAGTATTTTGTACAGAACTTTTTTTTTTTTAAGATTTTATTTATTTGAGAGAGAGAGAGATAGAACTCAGGAGCAGAGGGGAGGGTTGGGGGAAAAGAGAGAAGTAGATTCCCCACTGAGCAGGGAGCCCAACATGGGGCTCGATCTCAGGACCCTGAGGTCATGATGTGAGCCAAAGGCACACAGTTAAGTGGTTACTTAACTGACTGAGCTGCCCAGGCGCCCCTGTACAGAACTTTCAAATGATAGTTAAATATTTATTTCATGTGTGTTTCTATAGGATTTACCCCATTGTGTAACAGTCATTTATTTGCAGGCTTTATTAACTTCCTCCAGACACCTGACATTTAGAAGTGTCGCTCATCTTGAATCTCTGGAAATAAGCCTAGTACCCAACATATAATTGGCACTCAGTAAATATTTTTTGAATTGTATTTTTATCTTCAAAGTGGAAGTAAGTATTCTAAGAGAATATAAAGCCAAATAACTTTTTAAAATAGCCTTTGTATTTGTCTTCTCTACAATTTAGATCTTCAAGACACATTAAATATTGTTTAGGCCCAGAGTTCATCTTTTCTCTCTGGTTTAATAATCTAGGAAATTAAATAAAAGATGCTTATTTGGTTAGGAATTGTTGCTATGAAAAATATTTGTGGTATACACATCAATTTTACACATAGGTCATTCTCAGAGGGAAAACAGATGAACCTTTCATTTTAACAGAGGCTATCTTTGCTGTGCATGTGAAAGCAATTGTGGCTGGATTCATTCTTTTTCTTCTTTGTCTTTTCTTCCACATAGTGACATTCTTATAACACCCCGTCAACACTGGTATAATTTTCCACCCAGAATGAAGTTACTCCTTCTCATTGTATTTGTGGTCATGCATTTTCTGGTTAGAGATACTGTTGCTTTTTAGAGCAAGGTGGTTGGTTATTAGCTACTAAAGATAGCAAATACTTTTGGTCTTGAAATTGAGCTTGAGTTTCACAGGTGGTAGTGTACACATCTGGAGTGGACTTACCAGAATATATCTCCCTCTTCAGGGCTCTGGCATCATGTTTGGTGTTACCTTTCAAGATTAAAGTGCCCAAAACTAATACAGCACTCTTTTTGGTATTCCTTTGTCTTTGGGTACATCTACCTCATATAACTTTCCTTTTCTTCCATTATTTCTTGGGTTTGGTTTTAGGCGGGGGTGCTTTTTGTTTTTTTGGGTTTTTGGAGTCTTTTGCTCTCTTTCTTGTTTCTTATTCTTTGAGTTTGTATTTTCTTAACTCATTTATAAAACATTAGCAGTCCTCAGAATTATCAAATGGTTAAATCTGGAGTTGGGGTTTAAAATCGTAAAAAGAGCAAGACAGTGAAAATAAGTTGATTCTCTTCTCTCACAAAAATGTGATCAATTCAGATATGCTTATGGGTATTATTTATTATTTTAAAAATAATCAGGATCTCTAGTCACTGTTACTTTTTTCCTTTTGTTGAAAGGCAAATGTTAAAAATATTAATTTCGTATCATGGTTCCCTTTCCCATAATATGAAATATAATGAAGTCTCATGTTACTTCTTTCATTTTCTTTTTTTCATCTTCAGGAGTGAGCAGTGTAATCCATATCACTGAATTAAATATGGACTGGATAAAAGTACTATCATGACCTTTCTAATATCCAGGCTTCTCTTTGAAACATTTATTTATAACCAGTTCCTACTTTCATTGGTAACATAAATCTGATTATGTTTTACTTAAGTTTACAAACCTTTAGAAGGCCCATATTTCAATTAAACCTCTGTAATTTTGTCCCTAGATAAATTTCTGGTTTTATATCTCTTTATACTTTTTATCTTCATTCTCCAGAAACATCTAACTATTCAAACTTACCTTATATTCTCCTTCCCAATGCTTTTGCTAAAAGCATTCTTCTGTCTTAAGTGCTTTCTTCGTAATTCTGCCTTTTATGGTTCCACTTTTTTCTCATGGCTCACTCCAAATCACTTTGGCTCTAGAGAAACCTGCCTAAATCTTACGGGTCAGCACTAATCCCCCTAAACTTGGTTCTTTGTTTTATTTCTTTAGCGCATTTTACAGTATTTATGCCTTGTTTCTAGACTTACTACATTTCTGAAACTATGTGAAACATGGTGGATGAAATATTCATTGAGATGATATGTGTTTCTTAACTTCACAGAGCTCATAGACTTAAACACAATTTTTTGTAAAATGAAGCATAGGGTTCTGTGAGTGAAAATAAAAATAAATGGCCAGTATGAGTGGGGTACATCCTTTGATAAAACATCCTGGAAGAGATAATATATTTCAATAGAATTGGTTTTATAAGTGTCAAAGTTTTGTTTTTACATATAAGCCTTTAATATATTTGTATTGTTTAGTGTGAGAAAAGTCTTTTTAGTTTTTCCCCTATGGAAAACCACACATATAGTAAGTTCCTGTATGTGCTTGAGTCTGTTTCTGGGCTCTGTACAGTTTTCTATTCACCTATTTGTTATTGTTATGTTAATTTATTACTATTTTATTTACTGTTTTACTTTTAAATTCTGGTTTATGTTGGAACAAATCTCTATTCAGTGTTCTTTGTCTGAATCATCTGGAACCCTTACTCTTTTCATATGAGTGACATTTTTTTCTGTTAAATGCTCTGGTTTTTATTGCTCTGTGCAGAAAGGCTGTTTTTTAAAGAAAATATTGCTATTGTATACCCTATTACCCCTTTATTAGTTTTATTAGAGTAGCACAAACTGTTGTGAAAAACTCACCCTAAACTTTCTGTGGCTTAAACAAGATAAAAGTTTATTTCTCACTTACCTAACAGTCCAGTGCTATTATGTCTGATTGGTGGGTCCTTTCAAAATCTATATTGTATTTATGCCCTGTTTTCACTCATATACTTTGTGACTTTTTTTTTTTTGACATGTTCAGTGTCACTAGAAGTTTGTCCACTTTATATTTCTTTTTAAGGAGCCAGATTTGGATGTTGTTTAATCTCTGTTCTTACATACTAGTTTCTCTTCTATTAATGACTTCCTTCTATTTTCCTTATATTTTCAATGTTTGTTTTTTTCCAAGTTACTTGAATTGAATATTTATAGTTATTATTGAATGCTATAAATTTTTTTCTAAGACTCCCATTAGCTATATCCAAATTTTGATATATAAAAATTTCTCCTTGTGTATTATAAAGTCTTTTGGTTTCCTGAGCTTACAGAGTTTAAGATATAATGAGATACGAAGGTGTCTCCCTCTTTAATCTGTGTGTTATCCAGGGTGCAGTGGTTTCATTTCATGAAATTGGCAGGAAAGTACTCAGTGTTGATTTCACAGTATTGCATTGTAGTGAGAAAACAGTCTATAAAAGGTAAGCCAAAGAGGTGTAAATATAGCTACAGTTTAATGTAGAAATATTTAAAATTATCCATTGACCGAGTTACTGGCCTTAGACTATATT
This sequence comes from Callorhinus ursinus, assembly GCF_003265705.2. Lineage (NCBI taxonomy): Eukaryota > Metazoa > Chordata > Mammalia > Carnivora > Otariidae > Callorhinus > Callorhinus ursinus. The sequence continues at coordinate 2,589,135 of NW_027397136.1, read as the reverse complement.
TTGATTGTATCCTCAGGCTGTTATCAAGATGATGACCCCATTTCCAGGTGTTCCTGAGACTCTTCCTTAAATAAAAGAACAACTTTCTCAAAAGTCTTCTCCTGCCTCCTCCCATAGTAGGCTTCCTTTCAACATCCATGTGGCCAGCCTGAGTCACATGCCAAGTGATTGGGAAGGGAAAATGGGATTGCCATTTTTGCCTTATTTTAATTACTATCTACCTCTGAGGTCTGGAGATAAGTTCTTTATCTTTGAGTCACAATGTGGAAGAGATGGATACATGAAAAATGGTAGAAGGAAGAAGGTAGAAGGTAGGAATGTGGATGTTGGTTAGACAGCCCGGTATAGTCTTCTACAGTTGCCATATCTCAGTATGCCTTGAGCATCAGTGAATTTATCAGAAGGGAGAAAGAGGATGTTGATTCATCTGGAGAAGTCTGATATGTGGCATTCTGTTAGGAGAACTTCTGTTATTTCTGTTAATTGCCCTTTAACACAGTTCAGTTATTTCCAGTTTTTACAGTGTGAATTCTCCAGTTTGCTCTAACTTTTAACTTTTTCTCATGAGGATTTTTCTTACATGGTTTATAATTTTTGATAATGAGCTCATCTTCTGTGGGACTTTTCTTGGGAGTCTCATTCAGATCAACTTTGAGTTTGTGCAAGGACCAAATACATTCAGTTTCTGGATCAATTTTTATATGAATCTCTGTGCTTGGAATTCTGTGTATCTCATGAACCTAATGATTTCTTATGGATGATTGTTTTCTCCACTGTAAATATAGACACTTTGCTGCTCCATTGGCCTGGTAGGAAAAGTACTTCTGGTCCCCATTTTACAAAAGGAGCCAAACTTTGTGACTTTCTTTAGCTTTATACACATACATCATTTCCATCTCTCCCTAAGCTTGAATCCTGCAATCTCCTCCCTAGTCCTTAGCAATTAAGGCCTATAACCCAGTTTTTTACCTCTCATAAGCCATTTCCACTTAAGCTCTCATCAGTTCTCCGACTTTGAGTTCTATCTTCATTACTGGCACTTCTGATTTAGCTCATGCTTGATACCTAATTGTAATTTTCTATTTTATGCAGTATTTTCATGAGTTTCGAGCAGGAGGGGAGGGTCTTTTTATACTGGCATAGTTCATAATATTTATCAAAATTATAAGTTCCATTTAAACCAAACATTTGCAGTATGTTAGATTTTTTTCTTCTTCTCTTCTAATTTTTGGTGGCCTTTATTTTTGTATATGTACTTTTCATTCCTGAAGTCTTCAAAATCCGTAACAAGGGTTTTGATTGCTACTTTATGGACAGAGTATGTGTTTCAAAAATTTTGCTATTTCTTAAGGGAAGGGGTAAATTACAACTCTCTTGAACCAAAATTTTATAGGGAAAGGTAGCCAGAAGCAGTGATAAAATATGTGCTTGCCCCCCTTCATCTGTATTTCTGAAATATTAGTTCTCGTTAAGTTTTTGTAAGGTAGAGATCTACTTCTGCTTAAAAACTTTCATCTTTACCCAAACTTTGTGTGTCTTGTGGAATGGTTTATTTTTCCAATATACTTTAGAGGAAAAAAACCTTTCTGTTCCAGCCTGCTCATGATATCCAGCTCCTGTTGCTTTGGCTCAGAGTTCCATTCTACCTCATGATAAACACCTTCGTATCTCATTATATCTTAAACTCTGTAAGCTCTAGGAGCAAACTTATAGAGGAAACTTACTGTACTATCTAAATGAGCCATGACAAGCCTGGGAGTGGAATTTACTGCTGGGAAGTAGACCAGGTGGTATTAAAGGGGCTTGTTCCATGTGGTAATATTGAAGTAGAAACTGGAGGAGTGAACCTTTTTGGCTACTAATTTCCTGAAGAGATAAGACAGTCACACTGTACTTGTGTATTTCCATCTCTCCATGTAAAATTGTTTCAGGACTCCTCCTCTTATTTCTAGGTCTGATTTTTTATTCATTTTATTTTTATTTTATTGTCAGGCTTAATGTAATTAAAAACCTCAGTACTAAAATTCTAAGACAACAGGAGGTAGATTAAATTGTTGTATTATTAAATAGACTCTACAGCTCTTCTTGCTAAGGATAAAGCCCTACACTGATGAAGTAGTATTGTTCAAAGATGTCAATAATTTCCAAATGTGGAAGAGAGCCTAAGCAGAGTATTTCTTCACCAAAACTAATACACATTTTCTAGTTGGGTCTGTGTGCTAATTAAAAGAGTGTTTTCCTCTCATTTTGTCATTACTACATTTGTTAGAAAATATCCAAATAATTGCACTAAACACACAAACTTTTATGCATCTATCACATGCAAACAATAGAAATATTTTGACACTGTTGTTTTGGGGAGATTTCATATGGGGATAGTGTGGATAAATACCCTCTTCTTCCCAGTCACCGTCCTGCAAAGTACTGAAGGACCCCAGAGCAAGAACAGCTCTAGAGACCATTTATAACCCATCTCTTTTATCACTGAGTTGAGAGCTATTTTAACAAATGGCAGCTGTTGTCAGTTTCTTTGGGTTGAAAATAAATTCTGTTTTTGTTCTGCAGATAGTTAATCAGGTCACTTAATTTTGAGCCAATAAATACAGAAGGAATAGTCAAGTTTAAGAAGGGTTGCATAAAATAAGTTCTTTGTGATTTGACTCTGAGTTGAGGTATTTTCTTTCTTTTTTTCAATATCCAAAATCCTTCCATCCCCCATCCCCCATCCCCCACTTTGTGGTTTTGAACAGATTGCTTTAGTGGGTCCACAGGCCCAGGAATCATGTTTGTCACATTTTAGTACTTGGGATTGAGTAGAACTTCTTCCCTTTGAAGTTAACTCTGGGTGTCATCAATTTGAAGGAGTGTCTTCTCATCCCACTGCTTTTTAGCTTTGGTGCTTACCTGTTGCATTTTTCTAATAATTACATCTTTGTTTTCCATTTTAAAGCATAAGATAGTTCCAGAGCTGTATTTTGTCTTTATTTTAAACTAATACCGGAGTACTTCTAGTCATCAATTACTGTTTGGGTAAGTTGGTGACTCCTTTATGCTACCCAAGATTTTTTATTTAAAATTGAGCATTTTTTACTTGCTTTTTACGTCAGAGGAATCATATCCTCTGTGGTATTCCTTTTTCATCTCAGCTTCTTAAAGAAGTGCTATAAATAGAGGCTTTCAACTTAGAAAGCACTGTGGATTTCATTGACTAGAACTAAACTGAACTGTAGGCTAATAAAAAGTACCAAATGAAAATATTATGGTATCTGATTGCATTCTATTGTAGGTGTAATGTAGTGTGAACAGTAGGAGCTTTGATTCATTGTAAATCCCATCTGAATACTGACAACATGGTTAAAAATATCAGGAGATAAATCCCACAGGTCACATTTGTGGGAATGCTCATTGTACATATGTAAGACTTTACTTCATTATTTAAAAAACAGCAGTATTGCTCGTAAGGTAAGGCAATATCATGGGCTGTGACAGGGAGAGAGGTAACATGAGAGGTGAGTGGCTGCTGAATTACGATACTTGTGCAGTTGAGATTCTTTTTCTGTTTTAGCTATAAGCTTTTTTGCATGAATAGTAGTGATCACTTCATAGGCAATTTTCCCTTGGATCCCAGAGTATTGCAGCAGATTAGAAGCAGGTAAAGACCTGAGATTAAAAAAAGAGCTTACTTTCAATTATATTAAAATGAGATTTTTTTTTTAATATTTTATTTATTTGACAGAGAGAGACACAGCGAGAGAGGGAACACAAGCAGGGGGAGTGGGAGAGGGAGAAGCAGGCTTCCCGTGGAGCAGGGATCCTGAGGCAGGACTCCATCCCAGGACCCTGGGATCATGACCTGAGCAAAGGCAGACACTTAACGACTGAGCCACCCAGGCGCCCCTAAAATGAGGAATTTTTAATGAAAAACAAAAACCGTTTATGTTGTTCCACATGGACAAAATGAAGGAGTACTTGAAATTTCTTCAAACTTACATGCTAGACATTATCTTAATAACTTCCTTAGAGGAAATCCATTTATAGTAGGGCAGAGATTCCCAAACTTCCTTGGTTCCAGTGCAGTCAGTAAATTTTTCATGACCTCTAGGCCAAAATAAATACCCAACAGTTCCTGATAGTGATTAAGTTCATACAATTTAAATATTTGTGTTCTGACAACTTACTGATTACTCAAAAAATAATATTGATAATTTGAATGAAAAAAATATTTTAATTTCATTCTTAAGTCACCACTACGGCTTACTAATGGGATGTGTGCTTGTTGGATACTGCAGTTTTTCAGATCTTAGAAACAAATTGAACACTGCCACCTGATTTCTTATTCTACATTTCTGTGCATTACTGTGCTATGCTTTAAATCATAACAAGCATTGAAAACTCAGTTTCACAGAGATAGATTGTCATGAAGTGGAACATAGCATGATCTAGTGGTGAAGCTGTAAACTACTTTGAACTAGTAATTTTCACATCTGACAGATGTCACTAAGTTTCCTCCATGAATTTAAAATGTTCTGCAGCGCCCTTGTGAGTTTGCTGGGTGATTTGGGAACTGTGGTAGTTTGTAGAGATTAAAATTAGCTAATAATAAGTTTTGGTAGCATCTTAGTTCAAGAATAATTATTGCCCTGCCAAACCATAGGGGAAGTGGGTAAATTGTATAGCAGGCAATTAACTGACTCTTCATCTACCTATGGGGAGATAGCATGACATATTAATTAAGAACAATGGCTTTCCAAAATAAGTCAGTCAGAGAAAGACAAGTATCATATGATCTCACTGATATGAGGAATTCTTAATCTCAGGAAATAAACTGAGGGTTGCTGGAGTGGTGGGGGGTGGGAAGGATGGGGTGGCTGGGTGATAGACATTGGGGAGGGTATGTGCTATGGTGAGCGCTAATGAAGGGGGGCAATCGGAGGAGGAGATGAACCATGAGAGACTATGCACTCTGAGAAACAAACTGAGGGTTTTAGAGGGGAGGGGGCGAGGGGATGGGTTAGCCCGGTGATGGGTATTAAGGAGGGCATGTATTCCATGGAGCATTGGGTGTAATATGCAAACAATGAATCATGGAACGCTACATAAAAAAATAATTAATTAAAAAAAACAATGGCTTTCAAACTCCTTTGACTTGGACCCCAGTAAGAAAAACATTTTACATCTTCTCCCCTTTCCATTCTCTCTCCTTTCCCTCTCCTCCCCTCCTCTCTCTTCTCTCTCTCTTTCACTCTCATACATGCACACCTAAGTGAAACATGCATTTAACAATGAGTTTCCTCATTTATAAAATGGGAATTAATAATATACAGTGTTGAGGGGATTAAATAAACTAATACCTATGAAACACTTAAAGTAGACTTTGGCTTTTAACTATTGCTGTATTATTTATTATTAGAATCTTAATTGAATCTCAGTGAATAATCCCCAAATATCTTAATGAGGTTAGGACTTTTGGGAATTGGGGAAAAAACCAATAGTTTCAACCTCTAAAAATGGTTATATATATATATATATATATATATATATATATATATATATATATAGTTAAAGGGCTGAATTTTTTTCTGGATTTTTACTCCTGGGCAGATAAATTTTGTATCCCTCGCCAAAGATTTTCTGCATTTACGCTTCTGAATTTGGATCCATTTGAGAGATAGAGAAGTCAGAACAAGGGAGATGAAATGTTATCTTTATACTGATAAAGCTAATGAGAATACATGACTTTATATTTGTAGCCAAGTGGCCTTTCTAATATTTTATTCCTGAATTAGATCTACCAACTAGCACAACCAAGTAACTGCAGACGTTTTACTACATGGCAGAGAGCAGAACACGATGTACTTTCTAAATAGACAAATCAAAGGAAAGGAGAACACAGGAGGCTGAAACAAGCAAGTGCATCTCTTTCTTCCAAGACTTGCCAGTCAGCTCTCAAGGGACTGAGACTGGGAAAAGAGGCATAGGAATGTGGAGAATGAGTAAATAAAATGTTATGCTAACAATGGGAACATCTTACAGGAATATAGGAGGCCCATAATCAAGTTTGTGTTTCTTAATTTTTAGTGGTTAGGTATCCTTTTTTGGTATGAACTTAAGGATAGACACATCGGGATTTGAATCTTGCCTATCTCATTTAATTGTACTGGTTTGGGCAAACTAGAATTTCTAGAAGCCCTAAAAAAGACCCAACTGCTCTGTCAGAAAAATTGACGAGATACTTCTCTTTTCTGTTCCATTCATACACTGTTAAGTTTATTAATGTTTGCTTTTTATTGATCTACAGTAATGTTTGAGTCATGAGACCAGCCTTAGTTGATCAGTAGTTATTTCTAATAGAACAGTTCTATCACTCTGTCCCTATATTAATTGTAGTTGATATTTCCATGAGGTTGTAGCTGGTAGAGTAGTACATAATTCCTAGTCCCGGTTATAAGGTTGTACTATGTTAGGAATATATAGAATTCATCTTTTTCATTACAAAAAATGATAATTATCTTGGCTTATTTTTTATAGACATACTTACGGTGAAAAAGTTTTCCTGGTAAGAGTTTTGATTGCCTCCTACTTCTCATCCTTTACTCTTCATCTTCTTCCTCTTGTTTCTTTGTTTCTTTTTTTCCCCTATCTTTTAATAAACATCTATAATAGCACTTGTGTCTCAGGAACCATACTGGACAATAATGATATAATTTTGAACAAGATGTATTCAGTCCCTTTCTCCCTAGTAAGGAGAGGACACATTACACAAATAATTTAATTTATAATTGTGATGTCTAACAAAAAATATAGTATTAAATGAAAATTTAATAATCAGAGTCTGAACTAACCTGCAGTGATTTTTCCCTGTGAAGTGGCATTTAAAACCTAAGGAATGAGAGTGATATCCAGAATGGTGGCATAGTAATTTCTGCACTCTTGCTCCTGCCAGAAACATCAATTTGAACAATCGTCTCTATGCAAAATACCTTCACAGGAACCAAGGATTCATCTGAGCAATTATAGCATCTGCATGAAGTACAGAAATAAAAGACATATTGAGGAGGGTAAGAAAGATAGATTCAACACTAGTCCTTTCTCCAAGCACAAGCAACATAGTGCAGAGAGAGTTACCATCCCTATGGAAAAAGGAGATTGAAAAGTGAGCACCCAACTTCACCATGGTTCTCAGAGTTGGTTCACCCCAGCAATAGGTGAACTGCAACCATAGGTGGTTCCTTATGGGCTGGCTTCTGCAGCCCCAGGAAACTCCTGTGGCCTCAGGCTCCTGATGGGCTCCTCTGAACTGAGGGTCCCAGCACATTCTAGCACTGGGTGGCTCCTGTGGCCCAAACTTTCCATCAACTTCTCTGAACCCAGTTCCAGGTGGATACTTATGAACCCAGGCTCCCAGCTGGGCCCAGCACCATGCCAACTATCACAGACCAATGCTTTTGATCCATCTGGGATGAGGCCAACTCCCATGATACCAGACCCCCCAGTCACTCCAGCATCAGGCTAATCCTTACCGGCCTACTCTGGCATCAGGCTAATCCCTACAGACCTAGACTCCAGACCAGCTCCTGTAGATTCAGGATTCAAACTCACTCTAGCTCTTTGACATCCCCACAGCCCCACCTTCCCCAGATCCAAACTCCCAGGTTGACTTCTGCAAAACCAGTCTTCTGGCCTTTCCCAGGCCTGGACCAGCACCCACAAATAAAGACACTGAGTCCAACCCAGTGGTTCTTGGTGCCCAGTTGGCCCCAGTGGATCCAGGATTGAGGTCTTCCCATGCAGACCCAGGTCCCAAGCTCATCAACACCAACTCAAGTACCAGGCCTACCTCCACAGACCCAGGCATGAGACCTGCTAATCCAAGGACTCCAGCAGCCAGCTCACTCTTAGACACCACCTGACGGTACACCTGGAATCTCCGGATGGGCTGTCTGGTGAAGGGTTTTCTCTGTCAAAGCCAGTCAGCAAAGACTGGAAGAGATGACTTCTTCCTCAAATGCACAGACACCATGCAAGGACCAAAAGAATCATGAATAATCAAGGAAACATGACTCCACCAAAAGAAACTAATAAAACTCTAATGACTAACCCTAAAGAAAAGTAGATCTGTGAATTGTCTGAGAAAGAATTCAAAACAATCAATTCCCTCAAAGAAATAAAGTGAAATACAAGAAAACACAGACAACTAAATAAAATTAGTAACAGTACATGAACAAATGAGAAGCTCAATGAAAAAGTAGAAACCATTTCCAAAAACCAAACGGAAATCCTAGAGTTCAAGCATATATTGGCTGAACTGAAGAACTCAATAGAGCTTTGATATCAGACTAGACCCAGTAGAAGAAAGAATTATTTAACTAGAATACAGGTAATTAGAAATCATCCAGTCAGAGAAGTAAAAAGAAAATAATGAAGAGGAGTTAAAAAACCTTACATCAATTATAGGATACTATTCAAAGAAACAATTTATGCATTATTGGAGTCCCACAAGGAGAAAAGAGAAAGATGCAGATAGCTTATTTAGAGATATAATGGCTGAAAACTTCCCAAAACTGGGGAGGTCTGTACACATCCATGTTCGTGAATCTAATAGGTCACCAAAAAACTTCAAGCCCAAACAATTTTGTCCAAGACATTTTATAATAAAACTGTCTAAAATCAAGACAAAGAATTTTAAAAATAGGAAGAGGAAATTTCTCAGATATATAGGAACCCTCATAGGATTATCAGTGGATTTCTTAGCAGATACTTTCAGGCCATGAAAGAGTAGGATGATACATCCAAACTGCCCTGGAAGAGGATAAAGGATAAAAGGATAAAGGAGAAAACTGCCAACCAAGGATACCTTACTTTCTCTGGCAAAGTGATCTTTCAGGAATGAAGGAGGTATAGACTTACCCAAACAAACAAAAGCTGAGGGAGTTCATCACCACTTGACCTGCCTTACACGAAATGCTGAAAGTTTTTCAAGCTGAAACAAAGATGCTAATTAGTAATATTGAAAACATATGAAACTATAAAACGTATTGGTAAGTGCTAAGTATATAATCAACCTCAGAATATACAAATCCAGTAATATGGTGGTGCGTTAATCAATTAACTCGAGATTAAAGGTTTAAAGAACAAAAATATTAAACTATATAACATAAATATAATTATATAACTATATAATGTATGTATAATCCATATACAGAGAGCTACAATAATTTTTCAGTGAATGCACAATATAAAAAGATAAATTGTGAGATCAAAAACATAAAATAAGGGGAGGGTAGAAAAGGATGGGGTTTTTCTATATAATCGAAGCTAACTTGTTACCAGGTTGAAACAGACCATTATATCTTTTTTTTTTAATTTTTTATTGTTATGTTAATCACCATACTTTACATCATTAGTTTTTGATGTAGCATTCCGTGATTCATTGTTTGTGTATAACACCCAGTGCTCCACGCAGAGTGTGCCCTCTTTAATACCCATCACCAGGCTAACCCTTCCCCCCACCCCCCTCCCCTCTAGAACCCTCAGTTTGTTTTTCAGAGTCCATAGTCTCTCATGGTTCGTCTCCCCCTCCGACTTACTCCCCTTCATTCTTCCCCTCCTGCTATCTTCTTCTTCTTTTTTTTTTATTAACATATAATGTATTATTTGTTTCAGGGGTACAGGTCTGTGATTCATCAGTCTTACACAATTCACAGCGCTCACCATAGCACATACCCTCCCCAATGTCTGTCACCCAGCCACCCCATCCCTCCCACCCCCCACCACTCCAGCAACCCTCAGTTTGTTTCCTGACATTAAGAATTCCTCATATCAGTGAGGTCATATGGTACATGTCTTTCTCTGATTGACTTATTTCACTCGGCATAACACCCTCCAGTTCCATCCACGTCGTTGCAAATGGCAAGATGTCGTTCCTTTTGATGGCTGCATACTATTCCATTGTGTATATATACCATCTTCTTTATCCATTCATCTGTCGATGGACATCTTGGCTCTTTCCACAGTTTGGCTATTGTGGACATTGCTGCTATGAACATTGGGGTGCACGTACCCCTTCGGGTCCCTACATTTGTATCTTTGGGGTAAATACCCAGTAGTGCAATTGCTGGGTCATATGGTAGCTCTATTTTCAACTGTTTGAGGAACCTCCATACTATTTTCCAGAGTGGTTGCACCAGCTTGCATTCCCACCAGCAGTGTAGGAGGGTTCCCCTTTCTCCGCATCCCTGCCAACATCTGTTGTTTCCTGACTTGTTGATTTTAGCCATTCTGACTGGTGTGAGGTGGTATAACATTGAGGTTTTGATTTGGATTTCCCTGATGCCGAGCGACGTTGAGCACTTTTTCGTGTGTCTCTTGGCCATTTGGATGTCTTCTTTGGAAAAATGTCTGTTCATGTCTTCTGCCCATTTCTTGATTTGATTATTTGTTCTTTGGGTGCTGAGTTTGATAAGTTCTTTATAGATTTTGGATACTAGCCCTTTATCTGATATGTCGTTTGCAAATATCTTCTCCCATTCTGTCGGTTGTCTTTTGGTTTTGTGGACTGTTTCCTTTGCTGTGCAAAAGCTTTTTATCTTGATGAGATCCCAATAGTTCATTTTTGCCCTTGCTTCCCTTGCCTTTGGTGATGTTTCTAGGAGGAAGTTGCTGCGGCTGAGGTCGAAGAGGTTGCTGCCTGTGTTCTCCTTTAGGATTTGGATGGACTCCTGTCTCACGTTTAGGTCTTTCAACCATTTGGAGTCTATTTTTGTGTGTGGTGTAAGGAAATGGTCCAGTTTCATTCTTCTGCAGGTGGCTGTCCAATTTTCCCAACACCATTTGTTGAAGAGACTGTCTTTTTTCCATTGGACATTCTTTCCTGCTTTGTCAAAGATGAGTTGACCATAGAGTTGAGAGTCCATTTCTGGGCTCTCTATTCTGTTCCATTGATCTGTGTGTCTGTTTTTGTGCCAGTACCATACTGTCTTGATGATGACAGCTTTGTAATAGAGTTTGAAGTCCGGAATTGTGATGCCGCCAGCTTTGCTTTTCTTTTTCAATATTCCTCTGACTATTCGGGGTCTCTTCTGGTTCCATACAAATTTTAGGATTCTTTGTTCCATTTCTTTGAAAAAAGTGGATGGTATTTTGATGGGGATTGCATTGAGTGTGTGTGTAGATTGCTCTAGGTAGCATTGACATCTTCACAATGTTTGGTCTTCCAATCCATGAGCGTGGAACGTTTTTCCATTTCTTTGTGTCTTCTTCAATTTCTTTCCTGAGTATTTTGTAGTTTTCTGAGTACAGATCCTTTGCCTCTTTGGTTAAATTTGTTCCTAGGTATCTTATGGTTTTCGGTGCAATTGTAAATGGGATCGACTCCTTGATTTGTCTCTCTTCTGTCTTGGTGGTGGTGTACAGGAATGCCACTGATTTCTGTGCATTGATTTTATATCCTGCTACTTGACTGAATTCCTGTAAGAGTTCTAGCAGTTTTGGGGTGGAGTCTTTTGGGTTTTCCACGTACAGTATCATATCACCTGCAGAGAGTGAGAGTTTGACTTCCTCTTTGCCGATTTGGATGCCTTTGATTTCTTTTTGTTGTCTGATTGCTGTGGCTAGGACTTCTCATACTATGTTGAATAGCAGCGGTGAGAGTGGACATCCCTGCCGCGTTCCTGACTTTAGGGGAAAAGCTGAGCGCTTTTCCCCATTGAGAATGATATTTGCTGTAGGTTTTTCATAGATGGCTTTTATGATATTGAGGTATGTACCCTCTATCCCTATACTCTGAAGAGTTTTGATCAGAAAGGATGCTGTACTTTATCAATGTTTTTTCTGCATCTATTGAGAGGATCATATGATTCTTGTTGTTTCTTTTGTTAATGTATTGTATCACGTTGATTGATTTGCGGATGTTGAACCAGCCTTGCAGCCCAGGGATAAATCCCACTTGGTCGTGGTGAATAATCCTTTTAATGTACTGTTGGATCCTATTGGCTAGTATTTTGGTGAGAATTTTTGCATCCATGTTCATCAAGGATATTGGTCTGTAATTCTCCTTTTTTTGATGGGGTCTTTGTCTGGTTTTGGGATCAAGGTAATGGTGGCCTCATAAAATGAGTTTGGAAGTTTTCCTTCCATTTCTATTTTTTGGAACAGTTTCAGGAGAATAGGTATTAATTCTTCTTTAAATGTTTGGTAGAATTCCCCTGGGAAGCCATCTAGCCCTGGGCTTTTGTTTGTTGGGAGATTTTTGACGACTGCTTCAATTTCCTTAGTGGTTATAAGTTTGTTCAGGTTTTCTATTTCCTCCTGGTTCAATTTTGGTATTTGATACATCTCTAGGAATGCATCTGTTTCTTCCAGATTATCTAATTTGCTGGCATAGAGTTCCTTATAATATGTTCTTATAATTGTTAGTATTTCTTTGGTGTTGGTTGTAATCTCTCCTCTTTCATTCATGATTTTGTTGATTTCAGACCATTATATCATTTAAGTTGTTTTATGTAAGCTGTGATAACCACAAAGCAAAAACCTACATAGATACACAAAAGATAAAGAGAAGGGAATCAAAGCATAGTGCTACAATTCATGAAGACAGATAACAAAATAGTAAGAAAGTAAAAAAGGAGCTACAAAACAGCCAGATAACAATTTATAAGATGGCATTAGTAAGTCCTTACCCATCAGTAATTACTTTATATGTAAACAGATTAAATACTATAATCTAAAGGCCTAGAGTGGCCCACGTATTGAAAAAGAAGACCCAACTACGCTAACTGCAAGAGACTCACTTCAGCTTTAAGGACACACATACGCTCAAAATGAAGGGATGGAAAAAGGTGTTTCATGCAACTGGAAAACAAAAGAGAGTAGGCATAGTTATATCAGACAAAATAGATTTTAAGTCATAAACTGTAACGTGAGAGAAAGAAGGTGATTATATACTGATAAATGGGTCACTTCATCAAGAGGATATAACATTAATAAAGATTTGCATACCCAACATAGGGACACTTAAATTTACAAGGTAGTTATTAACGTATCTGAAGGAAGAAATAGACAGCAATACAATAATGATAGGGGACTTCAGTACCTCAAAATGGATAGATCAGACAGAAAATCAATAAGGAAACATTACACTTAAATGACACATTAGTTCAGATGGACCTAAAAGACATTTGCAGATAATTACATCCAGCAGCAGCAGAAAACACATTTTTCTCAAGTGCAAATGGAACATTACCCAGGATCATATTTTAGGCCACAAAACAGTTCTTAATAAATTTAAGAAGATTGAAATCCTATCATGCATCTTTCCCAACCACAGTGGTATGGAACTAAAAATCAACAACAGGAGAAAGACTGCAAAATCCCCACATGTGTGGAAATTAAATGGTACACTCCTGAACAACCAATAGGTCAAAAAAAGAAATAAAACAGTATCTTGAAGCAGTCTGAAATGGAAACAACGTACCAGAACTTGCAGGACACAGCAGAAGCAGTTCTAAGAGGGAAATTTATAGTAATAAATGTCTACATTAAGAAAAAAACAAAGGTTACAAATAAGCAACCTAACTTTACACCTTAAGGAATTAGAAAAAGAAGAGCAAACTAAGCCCAGATTTATCAGGACTAAGGAAACAACAACGATCAGAGCAGAAATATACAAAATAGAGGTGAGAAAATTGTAGAAAAGATCATCAAAACTAAGAGCTCGGTATTTTTTGAAAAGATAAAATTAAAAAATCTTGACTAGCTAGAAAAAAGAAGACTCAAAATCAGAAATGAAAGCAGAGAGATTACAACTGATACTACAGAAATACGGAGGATCATAAGAGACTGCTGTGAACAATTCTTTACCAATAAATTTGATAACCTAGGATGGATAAATTCCTACAAACAGACATCCTACCAAACTGAATCATGAAGAAACAAAATTTGAACAGACCAATAATGAGTAAGGGGATTGAATCAGCAATCACAAACCTTTCAAAGAAGTAAAGCCAAGGACCCAGATCATTTCACTGACCTGAAAAACAGTTAAAGAATTAACACCAATCTTTCTGAAACTTCAAAAAAAAGTGAAGTGGAAGAACACTCACAAACTCACTTTATAAAGCCAGTATTTCCTGGTACCAAAGTCAGATAAGGACACCACGGGAAAAGAAAATTACAGTCCAAAAAAGAAAGAAAGAAAAAGAAAAAATTACACTCCAGTATCCCTGGTGAACTTAAATATAAAAATCCTCAACAAAAATCAAGTTTAATAACATATGCAAATCAATGTCATCTACCACATTTGTAATAAAAATCATATTATCATCTCAATAGATGCAGAAAAAGCATTTGACAAACTTCAACATCCTTTTATGATAAAACTTCTCAACATATTGGGTATAGAAAGAATCTACCACAACATAGTAAAGACTATATATGCCAAACCCACAGTCAACATCATGTTGAATGGTGAAAAGTTGAAAGATTTCCCAGTTGAATTGGGAAAAAGACTAGTGTGCCCACTCATACCACTCATAGTCAACATAGTTCTGGAAGTCCCAGCCAGAATAATTAGGCAAGAATAAAAAATTAAAGGTATCTGAATCAGAAAGTGAGAAGTTACTTTGTCTCTGTTTGCAGATGATATGATCTTATATATAGAAAACCCTAAAGATTACTCTAAAACTCTGTTAGAACTATAAAACAGGGTGCCTGGGTGGCTCAGTCGGTTAAGCGACCGCCTTCAGCTCTGGTCATGATCCTGGAGTCCCAGAATCGAGTCCTGCATCAGGCTCCCTGCTCAGTGGGGAATCTGCTTCTCCCTCTAAACCTATCCCCCTCGGGCTCTCTCTCTCTCTCTCTCTCTCTCTCTCTCTCTCAAATAAATAAAGTCTTTATTAAAAAAAGAACTATAAAATAAATTCCATAAAATTTCAGGATAAAAAATCAACGTACAAGTTAGTTCTGTTTCCATATGCTAACAGTGTACTCTCTGAAAAAAAATAAAACAATCCCATTAATAATAGCATCAAAAATAATGAAATACCTGGAAATAAATTTAACCAAGGAAGTGAAAGATCTCTACACTAAAAATTATGTCATTGATGAAAGAATTTGAAGAAAACAAAAAAGTGGAAAGGTTTTCCATTTTCCTGGATTGGAAGAATTAATATTGTTAGAAGGTCGTATTACCCAAAGCCATCTATAGGTTCAGTGCAATCCCTGTTAAGATTACAAGAGCATTTTTCACAGAAATAGAAAAAACAATCCCGAAATTCCTATGAAACTGCAAAAGTTCCCAGATAGCCAAAGCTCCCAAGAAAGAAAAACAACACTGCATGCATCACAACTCTGCCTTCAAACATCATTGTAAAGCTATAGTAATCAAAACACTATGGTATTTGCATAAAAGCAGACACATAGAACAGTGGAACAGAATTGAGAGCCCAGAAATAAATCTCTGCACATACAGTCAACTAGTATTTGACAAGGGATCCAGGAATACTCAATGGAGAAGGGTAGTTACTTCAGTAAATATGGTTGGGAAAACCGGATAATCTCATGCAAAAGAATGAAATTGGACATCTGTCCTACACCATACACAAAAATTAATTCAAAATGAATTAAAGACTTAAATGTAAGACTGCAAAGTGTAAAACTTATAGTAGGAAATGGGGTGGGGTGGGGAGGAATCCTTGGCATTAGTCTTGGCAATGATTTTTTTTTTAATGTGATAGCAAAAGCTCAGGCAACAAAAGCAAAAATAAACAATTGGGACTACATCAACCTAAAAAACTTCTTCATGGCTAAAGAGACAGCAAAATGAAAAGTCAACCTACAAAATGGGAGAAAATATTGCAAACCCTCTATTTATTGAGGTCTTAATGTCTAGAATATATAGGAATTCATATAATTGAACAGCAAAACAACAACAAAACAAAGAATCTGATTTTTTAAATGGCAAAGGAGTTGAAGTAAACATTTTCCAAAGGTGTACAGATAGCCAACAGGTACATGAAAACATGTTCAACCTCACTAATCATCTGGAAAATGCAAATAAAAACCACAATGAGATATCACCTCACATTTGCTAAAGTGGCTGTTAACAAAAAGCTAAGACATAAGTGTTCGCAAGTCTGTGGAGAAAAGCGAACCTTTTTGTACTATGGATAGGGATGTAAATTGGTACAGCCACTAGAGAAAGCCAATATAAAGATTCCCCAAAATATTAAAAATAGAACTGCCATATCATCCATCAGTCTCACTTCTTTGTTTGTATCAGAAGGAAATGACATTATCTCAAAGAGATATCTGTACCCTCATATTCACTGCAGTGTTATTTACAGTAGCCAAGACATGGAAAACAACTAATCTGTCCATCAGTAGATGAACAGATATAGAAAATGTGGTGTAGGTATATACAGTAAAATATTCAGCCATAAAAAAGGAAATTCTTTTATGACTGTGTGGATGGACCTTGAGGAAATGAGTCAGACAGAGAAAGGCAAATACTGTATGTTCTCACTTTTTTGTGGAATCTTAAAAAAGCTGAACTCAGAGAAATGAGAATAGAATCAGGTTTGCCAGGGGCTTGGGCTTTGTGAAATGAAGAGGCGTTGGTACAGGGGTATAACCTTCCAGCTATAAAATGACTAAGTTTTGAGAATGTAAAGACACAGCATGGTGAGTGTAATTTATAGTGCTGTGTTATACACTTGAAAGTTGTTGAAGAGAATACGTCTTAAATGTTATCACAAAAAATAAAAATCATAATTATGTGATGGGATGAAGATATTAGCTAATCTTATTGTGGTAATCATTTTACAGTATATACCTGTATCAGATCATCATTGTAGTACACCTTAAACTTACATATGTTATATACCAGTATCTCAGTAAGCTGAAGAAAATATTTACATTTCTAAAGATTTAGATAAAAAAGACTTGAGGGATGAGTAGGAGTGCCATATGACTAGGGAGGCCAGTAAGGAATTAGAAGAGGAGAAGAATATTCCAGTCAGAGGAATCCACATAGCAGAGGTCCAGTGGTGGTAAAAAGCTTAGTTTATTCAAAGACCTGAAAGAAACTGGTGTTGTTAAGTGTAGAAAATGGGGTAAAAGTATCCAAGATATGCCATCTTGGATTTAAGATCTTTTAGCGAGGTCAAGGATTTTACACATAAATCCTAAGATAATTTGCTTAATTTTAATTTTCTGCTTCATCTTTAATGTTGAATTTCATAATTTTGATTTAATATAATGTGTTGACCTACACAGATGTACTATTTTTGAATGGTTTCTTATTTCCTTTCCCATTTTCCCATTGAGACTTTGTTCTTTAAGAAACACAATGAAAAGTCTTTGGTTTTATTTGGAATGAATTAGATCCTTGAAGTTACTGCTTTCAGCTACATACTGAGTAGTAGATTGATTATTGTTATTGTAAGTCTAATGTGATGATGGTTATTGATTTGTAGATGATCTTATTTTAGACTAGAAATTCCTAGAAATGGTTGTTATCCATGGCAGAAAATTTATAAGCACTATTGTATTTTTTTTTTTAACTCAAAAAAGAGCAATTATTTTCTTGTACAGGGTTATCAATTATCCTTCTGGCTGTTTCACTTGAACCAGCCATGCTTTCCTTTTTCCTATGGAGATATATAGCCAAAAGTAAGTGTTTTCAACAGCTGAATGGAATGGTATTTGATTAGGCCTGAGTAATTTAAAAACTTTTCCATTGGCTTATAATGATTGAGTCTGTACTATGGAAAATTAAGCCAAGTATTATTTATGCTTCCCAAAATATATAATTGCATTGTTTGAAAACTATATACCCTTTTTTTCCCCAAGAACATAATTTTGTTTTTTCATCTCAGTTCAGGGGTTGGATAGTGTATTTTCTTCTCTTAGCAGTGCATTTTCTCCTGTCTGTGGCTACAGTTTGTATTATTTCATCAATAACAGGAATAAGTGGGGCTCTTTATTTGTAATCAGGAGTATGACCACATACCCCATATAGAGTTTTTGTTAAAATTTTAGTAGACTGCTGAATACGCTTTAGTACCTTGAGCTTGACCCCTGGCCTTAAGCATGAAAGGTGATAGGAAAAAAAACAGTTGGGGGAGTGTATGTTTGCTTGTAACCCACGAACATTTATATATTGACTTTGGTTGATTCTTTCCTCACTCCTAAAATAATTACTTCTCTCTCTTAAATTACATTTATTTTTAGGCTTGAATCATCTACCATATTTATGAATTGGTCCATCCTTTCACATGAATTGAATTTGTTTTGAGATATTTTACTTGCAAAGTCGCTTAGATTTCATATCCTTTCTGTTTCTGCAGCCACTTGCATTTTAGCATTTAGTGTGTTATCCCTGAATAACTGCAACCTGTCTTCCTAACTCTTTTCTCAACTCTAAACTATCTGACATGTAAATGCTAGATTGACTTTTCTCAATAATACTTTTGATAGGTTACTTTAATATAATTTAGTATTGTTTTCATTTTTAATTAAAATCCAAATGATGTCCCTATTCCAATAAAAGTATAAGAAAATAGTAATAGGACAAGGTTTTATTTTTCTCACCTAACAAGAAGTATGGAGGAAGGCAGTCTAGTACAACTTTCGTGGTTCCATGATACCGAAAGGGTCTGGGCTCATTCTTTTTTTTCCACTATTCTTTAGTACATGGCTTTTCTCCTCATGCTTGCAAAATGGCTGGGTACTGCATGTTTGCAAAATGGCTGGGTACTGCAGCTTTGCAGGCATATTACAGACAAAGACACATACAAGGGGCAAAAGGTGTTTTCCAAATGAGTCTAACTCTTAAAGACCCACCCACTAGATTTCCTTTTATTTCTTACTGACAAAGGAGCTTAGAAAATCATGTTTTAGTTGGGCAGGGACTCTGTGATTCAAGATCTAGATTCCATTAGAAAACAAGGAAAATGGAGGACCTGGGTGACTGTCAGTTAAGCGTCCACCTCTTGGTTTCAGCTCAGGTCATGATCTCTAGGTTGTGGGATCAAACCCCACACCAGCCTCACCACTCAGTGTGGAATCTGTTTCAGATTCTTTCTTCCTCCCCATCTGCCTCTCCCTGCTGGTATCTCGCTCTCTCCCTCTCTCTCTCAAATAATACATAAAATCTTTTTTAAAAAAGAAAAAGTAAAAGAAAGCAAGGACAATGGAATAAGTATTGAATAGGCAACTAACAGTGTCCACCAGAGTCTCTTGTTCAGAAAAATAACACCATTTTGCCTGGCATATTAGAATCTTCAGCTGAGTTAGAATGATAAGACCAGAGTCAGGCATTTAGAGGCACTAACCACTCAGCGAAAATAAGCTAGTCCCCTCCAATATGTAATTCAAACTTTATTACCAATTGAACAAAATATGTATAAAGAGGATCAAAAATGTTCTGATGTATCCCATTACTGTTTCAGTATTTTTTCAAAAAATAACAAATGTTATATTTTTTTAAGATTTTATTTATTTATTCAACAGAGAGAGATAGCGAGAGAAGGAACACAAGCAGGGGGAGAGGGAGAGGGAGAAGCAGGCTTCCTGCCGAACAGGGAGCCCAATGCGGGGCTGGATCCCAGGACCCTGGGATCATGACCTGAGCCAAAGGCAGACACTTAACGACTGAGCCACCCAGGTGCCCCAACAAATGTTATTTTAAAAACCTTTTTGTTTCCTTGTTTGTGGTGGTGGTTGTGGGCTAGAGGGTGTTCTGAGCCTACATGCTAATAAGGTTACTGCCGATCAGTATTTCCACAGTATTTCTATACACCTATTGTGTTAGAAAGATACCCAGATTCTCACTTCAGGGATAGAGCCTTAAGGAAGTTAACCTGTCAGGGCCTCTGTTTTCTTCATCTATGAAATGGCAACATTGGTCCTAATAGAAAAGGAGGCAAAAAATATAAATAAGCAGCTCACAAAAGTGGAAATGCATTTGGCCAGTAAAACTATTTTAAAAAAATATTAAGCCTCATTTATGACAAAAGAAAATTTAATTTATTTTTTTAAAGCTAGTTGTTTTTTTTTTTTTAAGATTTTATTTATTTATTTGAGAGAGAGAATGAAATAGAGAGAGAGCATGAGAGGGGTTAGGGTCAGAGGGAGAAGCAGACTCCCCACCGAGCAGGGAGCCTGATGCGGGACTCGATCCCGGGACTCCAGGATCATGACCTGAGCCTAGGGCAGTCGCCCAACCAACTGAGCCACCCAGGTGCCCCAAAAGAAAATTTAATTTAAAAGATGCCTTTCTCAAACATACAGCAGAGATAATACCCCATTACTGTAAGACTATATATGTATATATAAAATAAGATAGGATTTTTCCTTTCCTAGTGCTGTTCTATCTGTACAATATTCTATTCATTTACATTCTAGACTTGGTACATTGAGAAACAGACAAAGATAAGAGACAGGTGGTGTAATGGAATTTACAGAAAGACAAGAAAGGGAGTCGTGGCTCCTACCTCTCATCACTTGATAAAATTGATAATAATTATATTATCTCTAGAAGCACAGATCCACAGTTTAAATGGTAAACATCTTTTTTACACTGATGGGCACTTTGAGGCTATATAAGAAGCCCTTCTGATCAATTTCTCCTTAATCCTTAACATACTTGTTAGATTAATTGAGGCTTTATTTTCACTTTAATTTCATTTTATTGTTAAAGATCCTAATAGAATGGTAGAACAGATAGTAGACTACTCTCAAATATACCCTGCCCATCTCAGTTAACCTCTTGAGTTGTATGATTGCTATGTTAGTCATGTTTGTTTTCATATATGTCAAGAATATAATTATATTGTCAATTATAATATCAAGAATAAGTGAAATAAGTATTTTTATGATTAATGAAACCAATGACATTTGTAAGACCAAATATTTTTATGAAACTGAAGCTGAATGTTGTGCGAAGAGGATATAGGGAAGTCCTTTAAAAATCATTGTTGAATGAGGTGAAAAGATAATTATTAAATTTGGGGGGAATTTTTAAAATCTAAAGGTGTTTTAGACTGAAATTGCTTTCAAAAATCTTTAAATTCTAGTCCTACTTTAACAAAATGAACTGGACAGGATACAAAAAAGACAATGCACAGTTTAAGTCAATGGATAATATGGTGAGCTTTGGACCTCACCTGCAATAAGAATTGGTGAAACAGTGTACATTTATATGTGTAATTTTTCCATTCTGTAGTCAACTTTTTTAAGTTAATCAACTAGCAGAATTGAGTGTCATAAAAAGGGCATCTTTTATAATTTCTTATAAATAACCTGTTGATTCTGGGAACCTCAAAAGAAAACGTTTTTATTTATATAGAGGTGTATAGTATAAATTTATTTTAATAAAATGTTACAAATACCTGATTCTCAAATGATAAGTAACTAAAACCTACAGCACCTTTTCTATGATGTAATATCTTTAAGATTTAATACAAACTGGGTTAAATTTTTTCGTATAGATTTGTTTTGAATTCCAAGGACAAGTTAATCAACAGATATTTTAGGTTTTACATTCTAAAAAGTAATTTTTTTTCAACCCTCACAAAAACTAATTCTAATCCTTGGGAAGTCAGGACAACTGCCTCATGATATGACTTGCCTAGGTTTGCTATTTTACTGAGATACCTGCCAATTGGAATTAAGACCCTTTGGGTATAATCAGGATAGATTTAATTATTGGCTTACTATATTTAAATCAGAATGAAAAGCTTACAGAATTTTGTACCCATACCCTGAAAAAATGTGAAGCTGTTTTGGACTAAAATTTCATAGCTTTTGTGGCTAATGAGGCATGAAATAAATTGGCAAGCTCAAACTACTCAGAGTACAGTGGTACAGTGTGCATTTTCTAATTCCCAGCCCTTGGGATTCCAGCAGAGGTCACAAATTAAACAAAGTCGGGATTAATCAAAACTACAATCAAATAAAACCCAATCATTAATCCTCTCCCAAGTTACAATGGAGTGATTGTGTAATTGTGTGAGAAGCACTGGAGAGGGCTCTTTTGTAGTATATAGGAAAATCAACATTAAGGTGTCAAACAGAAAAATGAAACCCTGCAGGTGAAGCTGTCTCTGGAGCCAAGAGAAACTGGCAATTTATGCAGAGTTGCAAGGGAACCTTTGGAGTATTGAAAAGGGTGTTGGCACTAGCCATAGAACATGCGGGTCTCTCAGTGGGGCCCTCCACAGAGATTAGTTTATGGGCCGCAGCAGGCCCTGTTTGCTGAGAAGCTTAGTGTTTGGGTGTAGCAGCTCCAAGCAACAGTCTCTCCAAGGTTAACTGCCAAAAATTTACTGTGTAATTCTCAGCTCTTTGTAATTTTGAAAAAATTTATAGAAAAGCATTTCCTTTGTGGAAGTAATTGTCAGAATATGTCATTCCCAACCAAAAGGAGGAAAATTCCCAAAGAAGAGAATTTTAAGCCCATATTTCTTCTGTGTTCCTGACTTTTGGACTTACTGATGCTGGCTTTATGATTGCTGTCTTATTATTTCTGCTATTTTCTATTCCACAGTGATTATTTTCTTCATTTTTCATCCCTTAGTGTCAAGTCAATGTCCGTTTTGCCTATTTTTAAAAGTCAACAGTAATATTATCCAGTTATGTGAAGATTATAACTTAAGAAACAATTTTGATGTTTAATTTATCCCATATTGTTTATATTATATATGGGTAATAAGTTTTGCATGTGTGCTTTAAGAATAGCATTGAGTCTTTATTGGTTTGCTTTCTGCTGTGCTTTACATCCGGAATAGAAAAAATTTAAATCATTTATCCCATCTCTGATCTGGTTACTGGTTCAAAAGCCCCAAAACATGATTGCCTGTTATTACGTGACTCAGACTGAGTTTCTGTATTACAGAATTTCTGTTTCTTAACATTGTTTTTTGCCATTTATGTTCTGAGCCCTTTGTGTATGCAAAACAGTCTTAGGTGCTGTATGGGATACCTGTTCTTTCCTCTCAAATAATTTACCAATTAGCATCCATGCATACTTACAGCTGGTTAGTCCCATAAACTTATGTTACTAAAAGTATCACTTGGATTTTATCCCAAGCATTTACTGTAACAAGGTATTATTTCAGGTTTTGTCTTCATTTATGTTCCTACATATGACATTTTCATATCGCCACTGAAACATCACAAATTGAGTTTTATCATTGGAAAATAAAGGACTTGGAATTTTAATAATGTGATTCTTGTGTTTAAACTTTTGGTCAACACAAAGATGTTCTTGGTGTGTTTAAATTCTGTATGTCTTTACTTAACTATAATAAGTTTTCATTTTCAGAGTAGCAAATCTTTATTTAGTAGAAATGGGAAAGCATATAGGATACTTGTGTGTCTGTTTATGTGTTTGTGATGGGGGGTAGAGTTCTTGTTTCATTTTATTTTACATTTGTTTTTCTGATTTTATGTATGTAAATGAAATGTTAAATACATTGTTCTGCAATTTGTATTTTAACTGAAGAGTATGTCATGGTTATTTTTCAATGTCAACATAAAGATCTTCTCTATTCTGTTTAACAACTTGTTAGTGTTCCATTATATAGATGTTATACTATTTTTTTAAGATTATTTCTCTGCTGAAGGCCATTTAGATTATTTCCAGTTTTGCAGTATTGCATCCAAACTGCAGAGCACGTTATTATACTTACATCTTTTCACATGTAAGCATATCTCTCTAGAATAGATTTTTTAATGGAATTGTTGAGTCAAATCATAATGCATATTTTATTTTGGTACCTGTTGTTAAATTGTTCTCAACAAAGGCTCTACCACATAGGCTCTCATCAGCTGTGCATGAGAGTGTGTATTTCATCATACTGTCAGGCCTGCTGTACATTATCTATCTTTTAAACTTTTGCTGACCTATTTTTATATTTGGGATATCTCCATATCATTACTCTTTCTCCTCCAGTACTATAGTATTCCATGGTACTATATTCAATAGTTCTTCATTTGGCCATTGAAGTCACTTCTAATACTTAGCTCTTTTACATACAGTACTACAAAATAGTAATAAATTTGTAATAATACAAAATTTGTATAAAGATAGAAATAGCCCTGTACAAAAGGTATTTTGCATGTATGCAGATATATCTGTAGGATAATAGCCCCAGAAGTAGAATTGTAGGGTTAGATGGCATATGCATCTGAAATTCTAGTTATTATTAAATGAAAAAAGCAAAATGGAAAACAGTGTGCATAGAATGCTGTCATTGGTTGAAAAGAGGGAGGCATAAGAATATACATATACGGACACACACACACTTACTATTTTCTGGATCAGTGGAGGACAAAACGTTGGACAAGAGTTAGAGGGGTATTTTTCACTCTACATACATACACATAATTTTACATAATTTTTAAAAATTTTAACCATGAGAATGTATTACCTATGTGATATTTTAAGTATTTCCTTAAGGTTGTGATAAAAGCCTGAGCTTTCAAGTTAAAACTAAATGTAATGTTCACTGTGTGACCTTTGGCATTTATTTTACTCTGGATTTCAGTTTCCTCATGTATGTATATGAAACTGGTAAATGCTGTCTCGTAGAGTTAGGAGACTGAAATAAGAAATTGTATGGGGAAAGCATATACACACCGGCCAGCATTTGACACATGTAAGTAAATAGTAAGTTCCTTTAGAGTTCTTTCATTCTTTCTGCCAGCTTTATTCCTGTAAGATGAAATCCTGAGAGGTAATGTTTAGAGGGATGAAACTTAGTCACAGAATGTCTGTTATCTATTCCACTCTTTGTAAATGTGAATATAGAGGCAGGGTGAACCATTTGGTTTACCAGGAAGGAGTCCTTTACCCTGGCCTGATTTTTGTAACAGTGACTTCTCTTATATTACCAGACAGTGAAAAAATGATCATGAGTTGGAAACTAATATATATCTGTATACACACATCACACACATATAAGAGCAGTTACAGTGCTTCATTGAGTAAAACACTTATTCAGAATCTATGACTGATACAAGCAGTCCTTAAGCCAGGTTCATATGTTATCAGGCATGTATGTTGCAGTCTTGCATTGATTGGTGTGTGTGTGTGTGTGTGTGTGTGTGTGTGTGTGTGTTGTTTGTAAATGGGATGTATTTAAAAGCCACTAAAATTTAGCTAGGGATAGCTTCTGGGAAGTTCTGTAAAGAAATTTTGAGTTAGTGATGTGTATGTACACAAAATAATATCCACTTTTTAAAATAACAAGTACAGGAGTGCCTAGCTGGCTCAATTGGTAGAGCATGCGACTCTTGATCTCAGGGTTGTGAGTTCAAGCCCAGTGTTGGGTGTAGCGATTACTTTAAAAAATAAAATATTAGAAAATAAATAGATAAAATAACAAGTACATCACTACAGTATATTTAAATGTCTTGTGTTCCTTCCATATTCACTTTACTAGGTTTTCCTTCTAAATCATTTGTACCTCAAAGACTTGATAAAACTTTGCTTATCAAAGATGTCAAATTAGAAAAGACTGCTGACAAGTTTATCCCTAGAAATTTCTGTGCCTTGGGCATAGGCTTCCAACTCCAAAGAATTGAAGAGGTCCTAAATGCAATTCTTTTTTTTCTCTTCCTAAAATTTTGTATCCTGTACACAATATTCATCTTTTTTCTCCGTATCAGTTTGCTTGGGAGTGCTTCAGATTACCTAGTCCACTCTCTGCCTCTTTGGATGGCCAGCAATTATAAAAGATAAATTACTAACACAACTAAATGTGTAGCTGTGAAAGTCCCTCTTTTTATATTTACTGACTAAAAGAATAGAACATGACTTCAGGTGATTTGAATTGACTTGGTAGGATATTAATCTAATTATTCTCTAGACTTTTCTTTTAAATGTTACAAGAATTCATAGTCAGAAGCATACTCAAGCACTGTAACTTATTCTAGAGTTAACTTGCTGCCTATTTTTCTCATAAGTCTTAGGATGACCTTTGCTCAATTCAGTGAAATATCTAAACATGTAACACACACACACACACACACACACACACACATTGCATTCTATCTTACTGAAAAGTTTCATTTATAATAATACTTTCATTTTCAAATGCAGAACATTCTGATATTTTATATTGTTTCACTTGTTTTACTATAGTTAGAGCAGCACTAAATTAATGGATATATTACTGTGTTCTTGTTCTGGTGACCAGCATTTCTAACCCTTTGAAGATGTTTTAACACCTCAGTGGTTTTCAAGTATTTTCCTTATAAGGTCAGCCTGCCTGTTAGCTGCCTTATCTATAAACATAGTTTCTACACGTAGACTCCAACATATACAATTATGCAGTAGGTCTGCAGCGTTCTGTTTGTATCCCATTCTACCTATATGATACGGAAGAACTATCCAATTTATAGAACATTCAAAAATATTTGGGGGTAACTTTTACAATTTCTATTTCAGAAATTTTTTTGTGGCTGCAAGGCTTGGCTAACACTAAAGAGGTGGTTTGTCTTGTTTTCTTTAAGAATCTTTTAATGGGACAAAAATACTGCAAAGAAAACAATAATACCTCCTACTTCTTCCAGAATGATTCTGGGACTTGTCTTTGACTCTTCCATTGCTCACAACCATTTTAGCACCCAGTCCTTTTGCCTCTAAAATACTTGATTTCTCTTGTCCTCTTCTTTTTAGCACAACTGTCACTACTGTGATTTGTACCTTCATGATGATTTTTGCTTGAATTTCCTTAATTGCCTCCTAAGTGATCTTGTCTCATTGTACTGCATGCTTCATATTGCCTGCCATATGCTTGGCGTATAGTTTGGAGACGGTGAATCTTTGACGTAAAATTCTTCATTGTCTCTATTTCCTCTCCCCATATTCCTCCCACACAAAAATATTTTTCTTAATATGGTATGTTTAGATCTTCAGAATCACTTTCTTGCTTTCTGCCACACCTACATGTAGTTTGAGTTCATTTATTCTCATTGCTCTGTAGTGTTCCAGTCCATGACTATACAACAATTTGTCAGTTCAACCATAGATAGAAATTTGAGTTATTTCCAGTTTGGAGATATTACAGATAAAACATATTATATTTTATTTGCCTCTTTCCCTATAGTCTCTTCCATATAGGTCCTGAATTTATCAAGGCCATATATTGTTTTTATCTTTGTAATTTCCAGCACATTGCTAGAACATTGCATGGCGTATAAATGTTTTTGAAAGAATGGAGAGAGGGGGCAGGAAGGTTATGCTACTGTTAGAACAGACAATACCCATTGCCTTTCTTAGAATGGTAATTTAAAAAAAAAAAAAATCTGCCCTGTATTTCTTAGGCTCCTTACTGCAGCTGTGTTCACTCATAGGCCTTTGTAATGGAAAAGCAAACTCTCAGTATCTCTTTTCAAAACTTTAGGGATTTATTAAGATACCACTTCTCCATATCTCTACTTAGTAAATTCTTCCACTCCTTTCCTGACTATTGAGCACATTTTTATTTCTCTAAGAGACAAACTTGTCTACATGAAATCAGTGGTAGAATATTCATATATACAGTCAAGCTGTTACAGTTGCTGGAAGAATACACATGACCAGGAATCAAACCTGTATCTTTCTGAGCCTTTCCATCTCAAGAATCCACTAGGAATGAATCCACCTTAGAGTTGACAAAAGAGTATCCTTATCATGGATTATAATCCGAGGATGTAAAGAATTACAAATTCCACTTTCTTTTTCAGATCCATTCATAAACTCAGTCTTTACTGATTTTACCCACAATTTTATTTACATGTTCTTACTCAGGAATTTATGATGATGTGATTGAAGCATAGTGAATAGGTATTTTGTTGTCCATTTAGTTTCTTGATGTGCAGCTACCCTGCTTATTTCCTAAACTAAAAGTGTGAAAACTTCACTAAAAGTGAAAAGGTAGACCCTTTCAGATCACAGTCACTCTAAGAGGAATCAAGATTGACTGGGTAGAAAATTAAGGTTTGTTTTCATTTAATAAATTTGAGAAACAAGTACAATCAACCCTCATTATTCATAAATTCTGCAAATTCACCTACCTGCTAAAATTTACTTGTAACTCTAAAATCAATACTCATGACACTTTCAGAATCATTTGTGGACATGGAAAGAATAGCAGAACTTTTTGACTCCCCCTACATGCCCATCACCACCTGAGATTGAACAAGGTGATGTTTTGCCTTCTTGTTTTAGCTCCCAAGCCAAACAGTTGTCCTTTTCATGTTCTGCTTCAGCCACATTTCACATTTTAGCATGAAGTACCATTTAGTGTTCCTAAGACACAAAAGCTGTGATGGATCTTATGGAGAAAATACGTGTTCGTGAACCTCCATTCAGGCATGAGATACAGTGCTGTTGGTGATGAGTTCAATGTTAATGAAACAATAACATATATTTAGTAAGATACCTGTGAACAAGAACACACATAAAATACAGTTATGTATTGATTGGTTGATGAAACTATTGTAGCCAGAGGCTTATCCAAACTTAACACTGTATTTTCCTTAGGAACAAAAGTTCGGTATTCGCTAATTCAGTGTTTGCAGCTGCTTTATACATTATAACTACCATGATAAGAAGTATTGACTGTACTTGATTGCCTTCTACTCCTGCTGTTATCAAGCTAAATTTATTCCTATTTTCTGAGTCTTTTTTCCTCCAGCACTTAACACGAAACAATTGACCTTCACTTTGCTATAAATATATGTAACTTTATCTCAAACTTAAATTTCTTTTGCTACATATTCTCATGTGAGACAGGTTTCTCTTGTAAAAGTAGCAGTTGCCTGGTGCACATAACCCAGTGGATCCTGGTTGTCAATGATGGTTTTTATTTAATCAATTATTCATTGAATTGTCAGTGTAGAAAATGCCACTTCTGCTTTGAATTATCAGTTTCACTTCAGAGTATAATTTAAAGGCGAGGTAGCTTCATTCCTAGAAACTTGAGACCTCTAAAGCATGCTCTATTCCTCATGAATGTTCTCTAGGGGCACTTAAAATAGAATACCTTTTACCCGTGGTTTTAGGTGATACACTGGGAAAGCATGCAGTTGCTTTAGAAGCCTTTATAAATAACACTTGGGTATTTGTATAGTAAATATTTATCTTCCTTTAACATTTCCTACTTCTCTTCCATAAGTTTATTGAATTCACTGCCCCCAACTTTATGGTATTAAGCACTTCTCTCCTTTTTTGCTAATAAAATGAAAGACTAAGAATCACTCCCACATTAATAGCATATTCCTATAAATAAGGGATTATTTCTTTCCATATCATGTTCAGCAGGTGCTAATCCTTTTAGAGCCAATGATCGGAGCAGTTTCTGTATTTTAATGCTTTGAGAAGTAGTCAGTTCTCTTCTTGCAAGTTTGTTACAGGAGAGTGAAATAATGTCCCTGTGCTCATATAGGATTATATACTTGAATTGATATCTACCTACTTGATGCAGTGGGGGACCTAGGTCTGAATTTGTCATATGCAGTGTTTGGAATTATGGGAATTTCTAACCTACATTTGGGGCAAAATACCTAACTGGAGACATACCCTTTTCAATATGAAATTGCAGAATTTGTTTACTTAACAAAAGTTAAGGAGCAAACTGTTATCTTTTTGGTCCTCATTCTATGTGGATGTTCTGTAGTAGTTGCTATACCCTACTAATTACCACCACCCCATTCTTTTCCTTAAAGCTGTCTCCTCCCTTTGGCTGTATGATACTTCACTCTTGTACTTCTTTTTATTTATTTATTTATATATATTATGTTATGTTATGTTAGTCACCATACACTACATCATTAGCTTCTGATGCAGTGTTCCATGATTGTTTGTGTATAACACCCAGTGCTCCATGCTTTTTATTTGTCTTCTACTAGTCCTTTTAATCTTTTGATAATGGGCAATAGCGAGTAGCTTATGACTGGAATGACGAGGTTAGGAGGGAAAGTTGGAAGCAACGCTATGAAAACATTCATATGTATTTCCAAAGATTTTGGCATTTTTTTCCTATATTTTGAGCCTTTATGCAAGAATATAAAAATAAGTTTGTATCTCTTTGGCAGATCACTCTGGTCACAAAATGGGAAGTAGATGAGGGGGAATAGAGATTGGGGCAGAAAGAACCTGTCAGGGAGCTAGGTCAGTATGCCAGAAGAAAGGTCTTTAATAAGAAAATGGCAAAAGGGATGGCCTGTTTCTAATTAGAAATCCATAGAGAATTAAAGTTACTGACACCTTTTGAGGCTGTTAAGAGGCAGTGCAATATTTTTTTTAATCATGGACTTCAGAGTCAAATAGAGCTAGGCACACATTCTGGTTCTGTTGTCTATTCTGTAGGTGTGACTTTGGGCAAATTAGTCTCCTTGAATCAATTTTCATCACTTAATGAAAATAAGAATACTAATTCACAAAGTTGTTGTAAGCATAACAGGAGTATTATCAACATGTGAAAATAACTAAGAATTCATGGTGTACATAGTGCGCTCTCAGCGCAGGTTGGTTTCCTCTCTTCCTTTCCATTTTCTTAGTTTACATTTAAGGAAAGAGGCATTCAGAATGGCTAAGTAATTTCTGCACAGTCAGAAGACCAATTTAGTGACAGAACTGGGACTAGATCTGCAACTTGGATTGCCCCTGGATTCTTTCCACCATATCAAGCAACATCCACATTCATTTATTCTCAAGTATACAGTTTTCAGTGAGAATAAACAAAACTGGTTTATCTTTTTCCCCCCTCTTTATAAGATCTAGTACTTAAAGAAATTCCTAAGAATTAAACACTCATTATACTAACCCCATTCCAGAAAGATGGGTGTTGAGTTCCAGTATAATCATCTTCACTAATGATATTTCCACAATTATCAGCAGTTGTTTTTAAGTTCACCTCTTCTCAACTGATAAAATTTTCCATATCTGAATTTTTATCCTTAGTGAAAGCTGCTGTAGCTTGCCTCAGTTAGCATTTTTCCATTTGGGGTATGTTTATATTTTCTAAATTTTCATTTCTAACTTGGTTTTCCAGTTTGCCAAACTAGTTTACCTATTTTATTTTATTCTACTTTAGTTTATTAAGATTTATTTACTTATTTTAGAGGTGAGGGGCAGAGTGAGAGGGGGAGAGAGAATCCTCAAGCAGACTCCCTGCTGAGCATGGAGCCTGATGTGGGGCTGGATCCCATGACCCTGAGATCATGACCTGAGCCGAAACCTAGCAGTCAGACACTTAACCAACTGAGCCACCCAGGCACCCCATTTTTCCCATTTTAGAACAGCCAAATTATCCCAGATTTTGCTAGATTAATTCCGTTATCCCTGACTTCATTTTTCATGTCTGGTTTTAGTCTTGCTGACTAAAAATTAATGAGTTTGTATGCCTTAATAGTAGATTGATAAAAAGAAAACTCTAGGAATTGAGAAACCTACTCTCTCTTGCATCTCTCTTCTTATTGCTAGGCTTCTTCAGCATCACAATAGGAAAAATTACATTTGTAAAGTGATTTTGTATCTTAAAAAAGAGGGCCCAGGACGCCTGGGTGGCTCAGATGGTTAAGCGTCTGCCTTTGGCTCAGGTCATGATCCCAGAGTCCTGGGATCAAGTCCCGCATCGGGCTCCCTGCTCCTTGGGAGCCTGCTTCTCCCTCTGCCTCTCTCTCTCTCTCTCTCTCTCTCTCTCATGAATAAATAAATAAAATCTTAAAAAAAAAAAAAAGAGGGCCCAAACTGATATGAATAGTTAACTTTGACAGATAATTTTGGACATAAGTATGTAGTGTAGGATAATTCTGATTTTAATGTCAGCACGCTTGATGACTTGAATTATGAGGCTGGTGATAGAAAAATGAAAGCTTACAACCTAAGATACCACATTTATAGTTACTTGCAATGTGTTCTGCCTTCACTTTGAGTATTAGCTTTCCTTCCTGCCAAGGTAAGCTATTAACTTTGAAGATAAAAACTACTTACACTTACATATTATAACTTTTGAAAGCACTTTTATATTCTAATATGTATATGTAAATAAATAAAATTATATTTCAGTGTAAAAAATGGTCAATGTTTATGATTCTTTTACTGACACACCATTTGGAAAAGACTTCAAAGCTTATTGTTCCATGTATACTGTAAACTGTAAGTAGGAAATTAAATGCTGTATTTGTCTAAGGAAAGCACAGTCATATCTAGAATACATTCTCTTAAGTTTATGTCTAAAATCTGTTTTCTCAGTATTCTTTTGCTGTTGTTGTTAAAAGATTTTATTTATTTATTTGACAGAGACACAGCGAGAGAGGGAACACAAGCAGGGGGAGTGGGAGAGGGAGAAGCAGGCTTCCCGTGGAGCAGGGAGCCCGATGCAGGCCTCCATCCCAGGACTCTGGGATCATGAGCTGAGCCTAAGGCAGACGCTTAACGACTGAACCACCCAGGCGCCCCTGTTTTCTCAGTATTCTTAGAAGTTTTCTCTCTGAGTATGGACAGAAAAGGTAAATTAGTTAGCAATTAAGATTGGTTAGAGATTTAACTATGGCTACATTTTACCCAGAGAAAAATTGAAGACTTGAACCCACATTCCAAAATAGAAAAGGCACTGGGAAAATATTTTTGCTTAGAAGGATTGATTGCTTTTGTTTTCTTCTCTGAAAACAAACAAACCAAAAAACCACACATATTCCTCATTTTAAATGTGCAACATGTAACTACTTATCTTGAGGCCTATACCTTTTCTACTTCCTAGGATACTTCATTGCTTTTACCAGGATTTCACTTCTGCTGTTTTACCTTCTGAATCTCTTTTCTGAATCTCTGTCGGACTTGAACCCAAGTATTAGCATTATATCAAAAGTAAGTTAGTGCTTTTATCTCCCCCAGCTTACATCTTGACTTTCTTACTCTTAATTCTGACAATAGAGTATTTGAGCGGTGCCCATTTAATCACATATCTAGTGTTAATTGTTTCCTATTCTGGGTTGAGTTAATTGATCCAGTAAATTAAAATGAATAAATGGGCATAGTAGGCTTAAAAAGTATCCGTCTGTTATGGATTTGCTTTTGCTTTAGAGAAGTCAGAAAGTCTGGCTGTTAGTGAGTGGTTTAGTCTTCTCTCACCATTGGAACTGAAAGACATACTGATGAGGTGATAATGAACTCAAAAGTCTGACCAGTGCCTGAGTGGGAAAGGAACTCAGACAGTAGGCATGCCTCACTCTGGAGGCTGCCAAGATTTTTACTTTTTAGTAGAATACATTTCGAGGTTAACAGGTAGACTTTCCTGGATACTTGTCAGAAGTGTAACATGTCATTCATGGGTACCAAAGAGGAATGTATGTTATCTTACTCTGGATGTAGCAAGTCAGAAGTCTTAGTCACAGTCACTGAGGATAATCCAATCATAGAGAAAGCATTGGAAGTAGGATTTGAATGCAAAGTCCATGTGCGTGTGTGTGTGTGTGTGTGTGTGTGTGTGTGTGTGTGTGTGTGTGAGAGAGAGAGAGAGAGAGAGAGAGAGAATTAGTTGCAGAGAATTAACTATGGCCACCTTTTACAAGGTGATTGGGATAAATATGTATATCATCTCCTTGGTGATCTCCCCTTCTTCAGATTCCTAATGAGCTGACTCTTCCTTTGAAGCTTCCATACAGTATCTTGTGCATATCTTTAAAAGGTATTATCACATATAAAAATCTCTATATATGTCTTTTCCTTCCATTAAAAAATTATCTGATACATATTGTATGCTATGTTAGACATCAGAATTATTACCTACTCCTATTTGATTTTTTTCTTATTTTAAAGATTATTTATTTATTTGAGAGAGAGAACTCGTGTGTGCAGGGAGGAGGGACAGAGGGGAGAGTCTTAAGCAGACTCAGTGCTGAGCGCAGAGCCCAACGTGGGGCTCGATCTCATGACCCTGAGATCATTACCTGAGCGGAAACCAAGAGTCCAATGCTTAACCTACTGTGCCACCCAGGCACCCCCAGCTACTCCTATTTGATTTCTGAAAATGTTTTCTAACAATCTCAAAATCAATTAAAAGCAGTGTCCATGTTTAAAGTTTAAGTCTTTCAGTTTTGTTTTCATTATGAATGCTAGTGAATCTCTTATAACCCTAAATTCACTTTATACTTCCATTGACCCTTTTTTTTTTCCAGGTTTCACAACAGTGAAGTATTTAATAGCTTATGCATCTGTCCCCCCTTTACATACTCTGCCTCCACTGGTAACAGCCCCTCATACACATACACTTTGTCCTGCACAGTAGGCAACTTGATGTAAATGTACAAAAATTTTTAAAGTTGATTACTGGATGTGTACTAAACACGGAATATTGGTGGGCTTTGAAAGTCTCTAAAATTGAAAAATAATTATATGTAGTAAAACTTAAATATTATTTTGGTAATATATGATACTCTGTATTTCTCAATGTTCCTTTTATAAACATTCTTGTAACCAAAACTCTTCACAGCAGGAAAACTTTCTATGATGAGTTGAAATGTCACCTTTTTTTTTTTAATTAATTTATTTATTTGTCAGAGAGTGAGCACAAGCAGGGGGAGCTGCAGGCAGAGGCAGAGGCAGAGGGAGAAGCAGGCTCCCCACTGAGCAGGGAGCCTGA
Organism: Callorhinus ursinus; assembly: GCF_003265705.2. Taxonomy (NCBI): domain Eukaryota; kingdom Metazoa; phylum Chordata; class Mammalia; order Carnivora; family Otariidae; genus Callorhinus; species Callorhinus ursinus. The sequence goes on along the minus strand of NW_027397136.1, from coordinate 2,554,501 downwards.
TGCAGGGCTCAATTCCAGGACCCTGGGATCATGACCTGAGCCAAAGGCAGACACTTAACCAACTGAGCCACGTGTGTGTTCCAGAAATGTCACCTTCTACTAGACAAGAAGAGTTATGTTTCTTCCTTTGCTTTGGCAACTAACTTTTTGTTTTTTGTAACTATTTTTTAATTAAGCCACTCAAATGAAAGTATAAGATAGTTTTAAAATTTCTGATACTTGGTCTGTAATTCAAATAATAACGTGATTCCAGTGTTTAAGACATGGGCTGTTTTTTTACTGTGGAAAATTTTAAACATATTCAAAAGTTGACCAAATAGAACAGTGAATCTCTGTATTTACCTATTTATTGGCCAAGCTTATGGAGCTTGGCATCCAAATCAGTGTACATATTGCAGTTAGCTTACAAGTCTCTTAACTCTCTTTTAAGTTACCCGTCCGTCTTTTCTACCTCTTTCAGTGTGTTTGTTGAAAAAAAAAAACAGAACAAATTCTTAGCTCTGCATATTAGATTTTGCTGATTGCATCACTGTGGAGATATTTAACAAATTCCTCCATTAATAGTATTTCTGTACATTGATTCTTAGATTTACAGGTCTATCACATTAAATTGTCATTTTTAGTAATCATACTTTTGCTGGTAGTAGTGGTATTTAAAGACACAGGTCAAAATTAGAGATAAAATCTCTGCCACTTTTTTGGCTATGTAAATTTGAACAAGTTAATTTATCTGTGTCTTTCCTATCTCAAATGAAGATAATCACATCTACCTTTTTGGGTTGTTGTGAAAATTAAATTATTATCATTATTGGTTGTGGTTGTGGCATTTGTGATCATACTAATGAAAAGATTGATCGATGGCTTGAAAGTAGTCCACTGATTTCAAGAAATATTTGATAGAACAGTATCCTAATATGTAATGAAAAACTTGTCGTTTTGGTATTCATAAAGAAGCTCTTTGGCTTTCCCTTTTCAGCTTTAGGCAGAACATGAAATTTGGAAAGTTTTAACAAATTATCTTATTAATACCCATCCAGGTTTCCATTTTTTCTTTATCTGCAGTAGTTTAGGAGATTGATAAGGAAGAAACAGAAAACTACATTTTTAAAAAGAAAATATGAATAAAAGCACTTTGCATCAGTGTTCTTGGAGTCTGTACTGATGCACATTTCCAAAATGTCAAGGTCTTTTCTTGTTTAGCTTCCACTGATAAATTTCAAGGAACCTACAGTGTACTGTTTTAAACTAGATTAGAGGATGAAAAAAGTTGCCAACTGATTATGTCTGGAGGTTTGTTTGGTCAACGTTGCTGATCTTGTCTGGTAACCCCTGAGTTTGGCATTGTTTCTTGTTCTTTTTAACTAGCATTTTCTGCTATAGGAAAACAACCCTCAGAAGCCAAGACAACTGATTTTATTGTTAAGCATATAAATGAGGGCATGTTTCACAGAATCCTGTAAATTTAACATTAGAAGGAGAAGGCAATTCAGTAAAAAGAATGTTATAATTTTAACTTTCTTCATTACGTTTGCTTTTCAGATTTGATTTTTAAAGATTGCAATTATAATTGACCTTACCAATCACTTAGTCCTTTTTCTTGAGAAAAAAAAAATGAATGAACAAACATGTGGAGACATTAAGGAATAATCTGAAGATAATAGTTTTGACTCAACATTTCTTCTTTCATCAGTATGGCTTATTTCTTACCACTTTCATAACACAAGATATGGAGTAATTTGCTGATTCCTCTTCACTTCCCCATGCCTGCTTGCTTTTTTGTGTCTTATTTTTTTTATTATTAATTGTTACCATAGGACACAGTTACTTCAATTTGATATTTGCTTTACTTTTGTAATATACAAACACGTACTGAAGTCAAACCTGATCAGTTTCAGGGACCTGCCTGTGATCTGAAACCATCACTCTTCTACTCTGATATTCATAATCGAAAAACTTCTCATTTTTTTTGTAGAAAATGAGCCAAAGTTAGTATGGTATTAGTAGTCCTAAAAATACATTTTGATTTCTTATTTTAAAAGAATGTCAGAATTTTTTACATATATGGTGTGAATCCTTAATGAAAACAAGATAGAAAAAGCCTCACTATATTGATCTGTAACCTGTGGCAAAGTGGAACAAGGTTAGAAGCAAGACATTTTACTCAAATGCTATTAGTTAAAAAGGGGTAAGTTGGAGTCTGGCCTAACAGTCCTTGACCTGACAAATTAGATTGAAGACCTAACTGCATTAAACCCCATTTTTCCACCTAAATTGCCTAATCATCAAGTGATAGCTTCTAGACAGCCTTAGGATAATCCTGAATCTATAAAACTGAAAGTATTCATAACAAAAGGTCATTTTAGTATACTGCCTTTGAAGCAGAAAGCAATTAATCTGTATCCAAAAATGATGCAAACTAAGTTTTGATCCTGCACGATAGTGCTGTTTCCAAATTGAACTTTGTTAAAACATTTTTTTATCCAAGCCAGAAAGATTGTATGCAAGAACTTGGGACAGACTAGGTGCCATAATTATTTGTGTTTGAAATGTGAGGTTTTAGATACAGAGCAAAAACTCTCCCATGAGTTTTAATAGGAACTGCTTATAAGGACAAATGTTTTAGGTTAAAAATCCAAGTATTTTTGGTTTGTTTGTTTCCTATTTATGAATAATTCGTAGGATAATAATATCTTCAGTCATTTAAAATTATTTCTCCCTCTTGAAAAGGTTAGGTATTGCCAACAGAAAGTAGAACTTCCTGTTTGTACATGTCTTTTTTTTCAAAATGAAGACTATAGCACAGTCATACTACTCCATGCTCAATTTTAGATAATCTTTTACTGCGCTGATTTTTTAAATAATTTCAGAAGCCTGTGGATGACATGTAATAAGTTTGCCCACATTCCACTAAAACTAAATTATTTCCATTGGTAATCAAATGTACAGTACCTGTCATGATAACTCATTTATAGTGGTCCATAAATCCTGAGATTTTTGTTTACTCTTTTTATATCTAACATTGAAAATCAACACAATTTAAAATTATTTTATGGTCCGGTTTTAGTTCTAAATCTTGGGTCCTGAATTTTCTAGTTGCCGTATTACTTCAAATTTATAACATGCCGCCACCACCCACCCCCCACTTTTTTTAAGGGCTGATTACTCTGAAGAGGAAACCATAAGATGTTCCTATTAAAGTAACAAGAATGATTTTTACATGTCTTTGTGGACCCATCCCTTTAGAATCCCTTTAGAATAATTTCTCATATCTTCATGTTCTAACAATGAACTTCTTATAAATTATTTTTAGCGAATAAATGTAACTTCACAAGTATTTTAGTTACTTAGAACAGCATTTAAAGACGTTTTACCCTGATGAGTATATAGCATTAAATGAATCTAGCTGGAATAAATTCTTCTATAGAAAGTTCTTCACATTGTTTGGAGATTGATCTTTGGTTCTTTTAATTACTTATCCTGGTTTTCCTCCTACCTCTTTGGCCATTTTTTAAAGGGCTCCTTTTTCTTTCTTTGCCTTAAGGTTTATGCTCCCCATGAGTCCATTTTCAGTTCTCTTCTCTTCTCCTCTACTTCCGCTCCTGATATTATCTCCCCAGGTAATTTTAACTATTTAATGGCTTCTACCATGTATATGTGCTGATGACTTCCAAGTACAAATTGACACACACACATACATTGTTTACTCCATCCAGCCCGTCTCTCTTCCAAGCTTTGAACATTTGTATCAGCAACCAACTGTAAATGACCTCCTAAACATTCCAATAATCTCAACATGGCTAAAATTATGCTCAGCATTTTCTTTTACGGAAACACTCTTGGGGAGCCTGGCTGGCTCAGTCAGTGGATCATGTGACTCTTGATCTCGGGGTTGTGAGTTTGAGCCCCATGTTGGGTATAGAGATTACTTAAAAATCAAAAACAAACAAAACCACTCTTACTCCAGTATATCCAATAATAATAAATGTGAGCCATTCACTCGGTTGTTCAAGGCAAAAACCCTAAGTAATTACTAATGACTGACTTTCTTTTGCCCCCCACAGCTTTTTCAGTCATGTCTTAACTGATCTTCAGAATTATATGTCCACATCATATTGTATTTCTCCCTGTAGCAGTTGTTCTCATGTTTTATTGCTTTAGTTTTTGCAACACCATCTTAAATAATTTTGCAACATCATCTTAAATAAACAAAACTCTGACAGTTTTGTCCTTTGCTAGTACTTTTCTTCTGTTTCTTCCAGATAACTACCTTTTAAAACACATATATGGTCATGTCATTTCCCCTTAAAATTTTCCAAAGGCTATTCATTGCTTTCATGATAAAATTCAGGCTCTCTCAGTTCTTTCTCTGGTCCTTTCCTTCTGTTGACCATTCCCTGGCCCTTAGTACCTCACTTTCATCTTGTTTCTTCCTCCCTAACTCCTCCCTCTGTTTTTCTTTTTTCTCTTTCCCTTCCGCCACCCTTCTCTGTCAATTTGGTACCACAGCAGGGAGTAGTCACCACTTTCTCTGAGTTTGATCTGAACCTCTCTTACTGCTTGTCATTTTCTACCACCAACTGAAATTAACTGTGTGCATGTTTTCTTTTCTATTAAATTATAAGCGTCTTGAAGCAGTGTTAGGATCTCTTTTACATCCCGGCAGTATAACTGTGAATAAGACACAGTCTCTGTTCTCAGGGAGGAAGGGAGGGTTCTCACCTTTTTCATTCTTGGAACTCCTAAAGAGTTCATTTGATAAATGAATAGATGTCTGTTTAAAAGGTAGCTTTTTTTAAATCTTAGAAAAAGTTGTATTTTTTGTCAATTTCTATATATATCTCTAATATCTAAATATCTCAAAAATAATTTTGTAGCAGTCTAAACCAAATCAACTACATATCACACAAATATTTAATGATAGCCTTCTATGAATGAAATCCTATTTGGTATGCAAAAAGATGCAGTAAATACACCACCACCACCACCACTAATAATAATAATATTATTAGATTGTTTCACATTTTCTGAGTGCATACTGTGTTAATTTATGGAAGAAGCCTCATCAGCCTGTGAGAAAGCTGCCTTCAGTGTACTCATATAATTGAGGAGACTGAGGCTCTAATAAAGTGAGAGTAATTTTGCAAGTTATACTAATAAATGGGAAGGAACAGATCTTGGTTTCTTTTTGCCACCTAATGCTACTCTTATAAATCTTACCTGCTTGAGGAATGGGGAAAATGTGAATAATTAAGATACTAAAAAAGGAGATGTTAAAGTAATCCAAGGAAGAAATAATGAATTAGGGTTATGTTAGAGGTAGACAATGAAGAAAACTTGAGGAGGTAGAATGAAAGAAGGTTTAATGACAAAGGGATATGTGGACTCTGAAGGAAAAGGAGGAGTCAACGATGATTTAAGCTAAAAGCTCCCAAGACTTTTGACCTCTATTTTCTGGTATGCTTGGTTTTTCCTTTAAAGAGACTGGAGAATAGTTTAACAATTCCCACTGGAAGCAAATTATAAAAGCTGAGACAGAGCTACTTATTTATTTATTTTTTTCTGTCTCAGTGAATGTTTATTCATTCAGTTTCTCAAGCCAGAAATCTGTATTCTTCTCATTCTCACCTCAAAATCATGAAGCTATGTCTCCATTTAATCATTATTTCCACTTAATCGTATTATATCACTCAAAGCCATCCTCTTCTCTTAGGTCAACTTCTGCATAAACTTACGTTATTGTTCTTTCTCTGCTGTGTTTCTGCAAGTTTTCTACCCATGTGTCTTTATTCTTTTCCCACTTAGTTCTATGCCACTTGCCGCTTGAGTGCTCTTTCTCAGCGTAAAGCTAATACGATCTCTTGACTACTTAAAGGCTTCACATTGCTCATTCTGACTTTCAAGATAAAAATTAACTATGTGGCAACGTGTCCTGGGCACTTCAGTATCTCTCTTGTGCTCATCTCCCCAGCCTTTCACATTGTCCTTTCTTCACATCACATTCCTTATTTTTGCCATACTTTTTCAATTTCTAGACATGGTTGGTCATTTATTTATCTATTTTTAAATATCCTCACATTTCATTTATTTACTTATTTATCTTTTTTATTTACTTATTTATTTTTAAGTAAGTTCTATGCCTAACATGGGGCTTGAACTCACAACCAAGAGTTACACGCTCTCCCAACTGAGCCAGCCAGGTGCCTCTAGACTTGGCTGTTTAAATTTAAATTAGTTAAAACTAGGGGTGCCAGGTGGCTTAGTCAGTTAAGTGTTTGACTTGTTTTCTGCTCAGGTGATGACCTCAGGGTCTTGGGATCGAGCCCCACGTTGGGCTCCTCACTGGGCATGGGGCCTGCTTGGGATTTTCTCTCCCCCTCTCTTGTTGCCTCTCCCCCCCAAATTGAATTAATTAAAATTAAATAAAATTTTGGGGAGCCTAGGTGGCTCAGTCGTTAAGCATCTGCCTTCGACTCAAGTCATGGCCCCAGGGTCCTGGGATCGAGCCCCGCATCGGGCTCCCTGCTCAGCGGGAAGCCTGCTTCTCCCTCTCCCCCTCTCCCTGCTTGTGTTCCCTCTCCCTCTCTGTGTCTCTCTGTCAAATAAATAAATAAAATCTTTTTTTTAAATTAAATAAAATTTTAAGATCTGTTCCTCGACTCCTATATTGGACAGCACAGATAAAGAACATTTCTAACATTATGTAAAAGTTCTAATGGATAGTGCTGTTCTTGGGTATATATTAAGCTCTCTTTTCCCTGTGTCATTACGTATGTTTCTCTCCTTTTCTAAATGTGTAATGTGCCCTTCCTTGTTTTACCTAGCTATTTGTTTTGTTTCTTAAATTCCATATATAAGTGAAATCACATGGTATTTGTCATTCTCTGAATGACTTGTTTCACTTAGCATTGTAGTCTCTAGCTCCATCTACGTCATTGCAAATAGCAAGATTTCATTTTTTTTATGGCTGAATAATAAAGAGAGAAGAGAGTGTGTGTGTGTGTGTATCTCATCTTCTTTATCCATTCATCTTTCGATAGACACTTAGGCTGCTTCCATAATTTGGCTACTGTAAATAATGCTGTTAGAAACATAGGGGTGCACGTATCTGAGATGGGGATATTTGAATCCTAGAGCCAGGAGCAGTGGACTCAATGCTGAAATTTTAAGTAATATCTTTTGTTTTGTGACTGAGAATCAACATCCTCTATTATGTAACTAGGAACAGCAATTTCACTTTTTAGAGGACCAACATTTTCTATTATCTTCTTTTGTGAGATACATAATTAACATACTACATGACTGTGGTGCAAAATCATAGTACAAAAGGACTTAAAAGGGAAAGCAACAGTACTACCTTTTCTGCCTCCGTTCGATCTCCTAGAGTACATTATTTTTTCTTTTTGAAGTTTTTTCATTACTCTAGTTTCAATACTGTTTTTTCTTACTGACTCCTTACTACAAATGTTAAGATTTAGCTCACTTACACTTCTGCTTGCCTTCCCTCACTGTCCCAGTACTCCTGTTTGTTACCTGTGTGACTTTGAATCATGCACTTAAACTGTAATTGCTGTTCTGTCAATGCCTTATAGGCTCTCTGATGAGCTACTATGCAAAATAAGTTCGTCAGTATCTCTACTCTTCTCTCTACTTCTTTTCCCCTCTAGCCTCCAGCTCCTAAATGTTGACAGAACTTTTATTTTTATTCATTTTTATACAAGACACACAACAATGCTTTAAAATTGAAAACTCATTTTTTTTTTCCTATTCTGGGAAATTAGCAACAATTACCTGTTCAAATATTCTTTCCCCAGTCTCTCTAGAGTTCTTTTCTTCTGCAACTCCTAGTGGACTTTATACTAGAGTCTCTCAGTTTTTCTTCCATGTCTCTTAATTTCTCTTGTCTATTTTTAGCTCCTTGTCTCTCTTTTCTGTGTTCTGAGTGAATTCCCAATACTATCTTCCAATTCATGTATTCTGTCTTCAACTATGTTCAGTGATAAGTCTCACACTTAATTTAGTTTTTGTTTTTAATTTCAGTAACTTATTTGTTAAATTCGTTTTTGAAATACACTACACTTATAGGACTACATTTTTACAAGTCGAAAAACATGTAAATTGGTCCCAGTTCAGGGAACACAGTATTACCGTCTTCAGAAGCCATCTTTGTGTTCCCCTCCCTTCAGTAACCAGCATTCTGACTTCTAAAAGCATATATTGATTTTACCTCTTTTTGTATTATCTAAAATGGAATTTTAAAGTAAATACTGTGTCTAGGCTCTTTCACTTTACATTTTTATTCCACTTGTTACATGTAGTTAATAGTTCTTTCAGTCTTGTGCTATTTATATTATATCACGTGACTGTATCACCTATTTATCTAGCGCTTATCCATCTAATAATTTCTGTAATGTTGATGGAGACATAGATTATTTAGTTAAGAGCACTTAAAAATAGGGGTACCATGGACATTTTCAGTATAGTGGTGGTTCCTGATGTTGAAGCTTTTACAGAGATCAGCTCACAGAGCCAGTAAATGTCCTCGTTCTGTTTCTGTTCTTGAGACTGTCTTCCTGATTCTCTGTGCCCTAATCCTAGAGAGCAATTAATTATTGGGAAGGATGAGGGGTAAGGAATTTTGGCTTCTAGTTTTAAGTAATGAGCTTATATCCCCTATAAACTGCTTTTAGTCCCATCATCCTATGGGAGTCAAATTCGAACCACTCCAGCCTACTTACTGATCCAGATTACAGGCAGGCTGTGTATCCAGCCCTGCATCTCACTTTCTACTTCTGTTCCATTTCTGATCCACAAATATGTTTAGATTATATTTAATCCCAGCTACAGCTTTTTAGAGTGCTCTCTGTTTTATCTGTCACTGCTATATATTTTATGCCCAAAAGCATGAATTTACTAAAACATCTTGACCAGAAGTCTTTCTTTGAAGACTCCTGGGTTTAGGAATATATCCATGTCTGTTTTTCCCCCTTTGCTTTAAGCTCAGAAAAGTTCTAGTATTAGTTCTTTGATCATTTTCTTTTCTCTATTTTTACTAGTCTTCTAAAATCTCTAATATGTGGATTTGAGATCTCACTAGATTAATCCTCACTTTCTTTTACATTTCTAACTTGTTTTCTTCTTTCAGTTCTAGGGGTATTCTCTTGACTTTATCTTCACTCCTTTTGAATTTTTTTATTTTGGTAATGAGATTCTAACTTTCTCATAATTTGAATGTTCTTTTTCATGCCCTCCTAAATCTTGTTTTGTAGCTTTAATATCTTCATGAATTTCTCTGAGAAAAGGAATTAAGTCTTTTTTAAAAGTTTTGTTTCCTGAATTGTTTTTCCTTCTACCTCAATTATTAAGATTTAAAAATGTCTCTCTCATTTTATTTTTTTAAAAACTTATTTGAGCGAGAGCAAGTGTGCACATGCCAGTGGGGGTGGGGGGAGAAGGAGAGAATCTCAAGCAGACTCCCTACTGAGGGTGGAGCCCCACACAGGGCTCAGTCCCACAATCCATGAGATCATGACCTGAGCCAAAACTGAGAGTTGGATGCTTAATCGACTGAGCCACTTAGTTGCCCCTCTCTCATTTTAGAGGTTTATCATATATATCTGATGATCCATAATTGTCATTTATATTTAAGAACTGAGTTGATTGTAGTAGGTGGCTGAATTGAGATTCCTTTGTTGGTGTTTGTAGGTTTACTTCTCTGCTAGCCTCTCCTCTGAATGGTGTAGCTGACAAGTAGTTTTATATACATAAGCAGAATTTGTCAACTGGCAGAGATCTCTTTAGGATGTATGGGCATAGATTCAGCTGTTAGGTTGGAGGCTATCCCCAAATTCAAGAATTAAAAATTTATTCAGGGCCACCAACCCTGACATAAACAGCCCTTATATCTCCCCAGCTAGTTTAGTTAGTGTCATAGAGAAGATCCCTTCAGAGTTCTTTAATTGCCTTTTATAGTTGGGGAAAATAACAAGCTGCTTGTTGTATATAAGAAGACAGGAAAATGAGGAGGAGCATTACACTATTCAAAAGATAGACCTTTAATGTGAAATCCCTTATTTTTGGCTTCTCATTTCTATTCCTCACACATGTTGATTTTTAGTCCTGAATTTCTTCAGAGTTTTGCAGAAGATCTCCCATTTCAACATTAGTCCTCTACTGCATAAATCCTGGACTGTAGTTCCCTGTATTTCTGTTCCTCTGTCAGCCTACTTGCTTTCATGTTATTTCTTCCAGAAATGTGTTGCATTCCCCCATCTGATATTAATACCAAAGAAATACAAGTAGAAAATAAACCCCTAAAAGAGAAGTTATATCCCCCTTGTATTTCTTTAGTATTATTTCCATGGGGTCTCCATTAGACTAGAAGAGCTTTCAGACACCAAGCTGAAAGGGATAATTGGAAAATTCATTTCACTACTGACGAATGATATAGTTATTTAACATCAATTAATTCATGTGCCACCTATTAAATAGCCCTTGTGTGCTAGAAGGTATTCTAATATCAAGAGATACAAAAGTGATTAAGACAGACAAGGTCCCTGCCTTTATGGACTTTACATTTTAGTGGGGGAAATGGAAGTAAAATGGTAAATAAAATAGTTTTAGACAATGAATAAGTAACAGGAAGAAACTATAAGAGTTCTTTTCAGAAAGGTAGACAGCTAGAGGAGTTTGATGGTATACTGGGAAAAACTTTAAATAAAGAGGTCAAGAAATGCTTTTAGTCATTCTTTTTTTTTTAATTTAAATTCCAGTTAGTTAACATAATGTGTAATATTAGTTTCAGATGTACAATATAGTGATTCAGAACTTCCATACATTACCTGGTGCTCATCACAACAAGTGGACTCCTTAATCCCCATCACCTATTTATCCCATCCCCCCGCCTACCTCCCCTCTGGTAACCATCAGTTTGTTCTCTGTAGTTCTCTCAGTTGGCTTGCTTCTCTTTTTTGTATCCCCTTACTCATTTGTGGTTTTTTTTTTTAAGATTTTATTTTTAAGATTTGACAGAGAGAGACACAGTGAGAGAGAACACAAGCAGGGGGAGTGGGAGAGGGAGAAGCAGACTTCCCGCCCAATGCGGGGCTCGATCCCAGGACCCTGCGATCATGACCTGAGCCAAGGGCCGATGCTTAATGACTGAGCCACCCAGGCGCCCCTACTCGTTTGTTTTTGTTTCTTAAATTCCACATATGAGTGAAATCATATGGTATTTGTCTTTCTCTGACATTTTGCTCAGCATAATACTCTCTAGCTCTATCCATGTCGTTGCAAATGGCAAGATTTCATTCTTTTTTATGCTTGAATAATATTCCTCTGTGTGTGTGTGTGTGTGTGTGTGTGTGTGTGTGTGTCTGTGTGTGTATACCACATATTCTTTATTCATTCATCAGTTAATGGACTCTTAGGCTGTTTCTATAATTTTGCTATTGCAGACAGTGCTGGTATAAACATCAGGGTACATGTATCCCTTTGAATTAACATTTTTGTATTCTTTGTATAAATACCTAGTAGTGCAATTGCTGGATCATAGGAGTTCTATTTTTAACTTTTTGAGGAACCTCCATACTATTTTCTAGAATGACTGCACCAGTTTGCATTCCCACTAACAGTGCAAGAAGGTTCCCCTTTCTCCACATCCTTTCCAAGGCCTGTTTCATGTGCTGATTTTAGCCATTCTGGGAGATGTGAGTTGATATTTCATTATAGTTTTGATTTGCATTTTATTTTTTAATGGTAACTGATGTTGAGCATCTTTTCATGTGTCTCTTGGTCACCTGTATGTCTTCTTTGGAAAAATGTCTATCCAGTTCTTCTGTCCATTTTTAAATTAGATTATTCTTTTTGTGTGTGTTGAGTTTTATAGGTTCTTTATATATTTTGGATACTAACTAACCCTTTATCTGATATGTCATTAGCAAATATCTTTTCCCATTCCATAGGTTGCCTTTTAGTTTTGTTGATTGTTTCCTTTACTGTGTAGAAGCTTTTTATTTTGATGTAATTCCAATAGTTTATTTTTTATTTTGTTTCCCTTGCCTCAGGAGACATATCTAGAAAGAAGTTGCTGCCTGCGCTCTCTTTGAGGATGTCTGTAGTTTCAGATCTCACATTGAGGTCTTTAATCCATTTTGGTTTTTGTTTGGTTTTTTTTTTTTTTAGGGTTTTATTTATTTGTCAGAGAGACAGAAGAGAGCACAAGAGAGGCAAGCAGAGGGAGAAGCAGGCTCCCAGTTGAGCAAGGAGCCCGATGCAGAGCTTGATCCTAGGACACTGGGATCATGACTGGAGCCGAAGGTAGATGCTTAACTCACTGAGCCACCCAGGCATCCCTTTAATCCATTTTGGAATTCATTTTTGTGTATGGTATAAGAAAGTGGTCCAGTTTCATTCTTTTGCATGTTGCTGTCCAGTTTTCCCAACACCGTTTGTTGAAGATATAGTCTTTTCCCCATTGCATATTCTTTCCTGCTTTGTCGAAGATTAACTGACCATCTAATCATGGGATTATGTCTGGGTTTCATAGTCCCATTGATTTGTGCCAGTACCATACTGTTTTGATTACTACAGCTTTGTAATATAACTTGAAGTCCAGAATTGTGATGCCTCCAGCTTTGCTTTTCTTTTTCATTGATTTGCTTTGGCTATTCAGGGTCTTTTGTGGTTCCATACAAATTTTAGGATTGTTCCTCCTAGCTCTGTGAAAAATGCTCTTGGTATTTTGATAGGGATTGCATTAAATGTATCAATTGCTTTGGGTAGTATAGACATTTTAATATTTGTTCCTCCAGTCCATGAGCATGGACTGTCTTTTCATTTCTTTATGTCATCTACAATTTCTTTCATCAGTGTTTTATAGTTTTTCAGAGTACAGCTCTTCACCCCTTTGGTTAGGTTTATTCCTAGGTATTTTACTGGTTTTGGTGCAATTGTAAATGGGATTGATTCCGTAATTTCTCTTTCTACTGCTTCATTATTGGTATATAGAAATTCAACAGATTTTTGTACATTGATTTAGTATCTTGCAACTTTACTGAATTCGTTGATCGGTTCTAGCAATTTTTTGGTGGTTTCTTTTGGGTTTTCTCTATGCAGTGTTATGTCATCTGCAAATAGTGAAAATTTGACTTCCTTGCCAATTTGGATACCTTTTATTTCTTTTTGTTGTCTGATTGCTGTGGCTAGGACTATCAGTATTGTTAAATAACAGTGGTGAGAGTGGACATCCTTATCTTGTTCCTGACCATAGAGGAAAAACTCAATTTATCCCCCTTGAGGATATTAGTTGTGGGTTTTTCATATATGACCTTTATTATGTTGATGTTCCCTCTAAAGCTACTTTGTTGAGGGTTTTTATCATGAATGGATGTTGTACTTTGTAAAATGCTTTTTCTGCCTCTATTGAAATGATCATATGGTTCTTATCCTTCTTTTTATTAATGTGATATATCACTTTGATTGGCAAATATTGAACCATCTTTTAGGTCTTTCTTGAATTTATCTCCTCAATATTGAAAAGAAATTAACCATGTGAATATCTAGGGTAAGAGCATTCCCGGCAGAAGATAGTGCAAATATAAAGTAACTGAGGCAGAATTGAGCTTAGAAAATAGAAAAAATATTTTTCCCTTCCTACTATCTTCTTTTTTTTTTTTTTAACATATAATGTATTATGTGGTTCAGAGGGATAGGTCTGAGATTCAGTAGTCTTACACAATTCACAGTGCTCACCATAGCACATACCCTCCCGCCATAGACCAAATATCTGGATCCTACAAAATTCATATGTTGAAATTTAATCCCCAAGGTGATAGTATTTGATGGCGGGCCCTTGGGGAGGTGATTAGGTCATGAGGGTGGAATCCTCATGAGTGGGATAAGTGCCCTTATAAAAGAAACCACTTCCCCTCTTCTGCCTATATGAGGACAAAGTAAAAAATAACCATCTCTGAACCAGGAACCAAGCTCTCACCAGACACTGAATCTGCTAACACATTGATCTTGGATCAACTAGCCACCAGAACTGTGAGAAAAATTTCTGTTGTTTATAAGGCAAAAAACAAAAAGGAAGGAAGGAAGGAAGAAAGGAAGGAAGGAAGGAAGGGAAAGAGAGAGAGAGAGAGAAAGAAAGAAAGGAAAGAAAGAGAGAGAGAGAGAGAGAAAGAAAGAAAAGAAGGAAAGAAAGAAGAAAAAATCGAAAAACAGAAAAAAAAAAGAGACCTTTGAGTTTAATAAAAGAGGAGATTCATAGGAAATGTGCCCCAAACAGTTGGAAAGACCCAGGTCATTTAAGACTTTAAAGGAGTTTGAGTTTTATTCTAAATGAAGTAGGAAACCATTGAAGTATTTTAAAGAGGGTGTTGGCATGGTTCAAGGTATGTCTTTGAGACTTATAGACCTATCATATATTTTGTAGGTTGAACCTTTGGCATTCTCATGGATTGAATATTGGGGGTTAGGGAAACAAAGGGATTAAGAATGGCTCATTTGTTTTTGGCTTGAATAATTGATCCTGCTTAGTTCTAGGGATACTCCCTATTTTGCTGTGGTTCTGTGTCTTGGGTGGCTCAGATTTCTGCAGCAGCCACCATGGTGACCTGTACTTAGGTTCCAAGATTTCTAATTTACACTCATGCTCAGACATTTATTTGGCATATCCAGGGTGGGTAAAATCAGAAAGACTTATGAGCCTAGCAATATGCTGTGCTGGAACTAGTCTTCTCCCATCAAGATGTCATGTTTTTGAATTTATGAGACAACTCTAAATTTTTAAGAAGCTACGTGAATGTGAGGAGTGCACTGTTAAGCCCACATAAGTAAGAAGATTCTGCCTTGGCTGTTTGTTCCAGTTTTTCAATCTTGTTTGCCTATAGAAGCAAATTCAGATGTATTCAGTGACCAAACAGGTAATATAAATTGTTGAAATGGGACATAATATAATGATTGAAGTGGGACATTCTGAGGCACTCAACTTCATTACAAATGCCATGCAGATAAATAAAACTGTAGCTGACCATATTTATACCACAGGAACCAATTTCTGATAACTCTCTACAATTTTGTTTGTTCTTGATGTGGGGGGTAGGGGTGGAGTGGAAAGGCAGAGAAGTGATGTCAGCTTTGTGGCTATATAAGATGCTTCTCATTTTAGTCCTTCCCACACACCCCCAACAATAAATACTTGGCATCCATATACAAACCAGAGTGTCTTTGTGGGAGCTATGGGATTTCCCACTGGACAACAAGGAACCTGGAAAGAATCTTGCCCACCCATACAACATAGAATAGGCAGACAGACCTTGTTCCTGTCTGTGGACGCTGAAGTGATCCATGTATCAGGTCTTGACCGAAGTCTG
This sequence comes from Callorhinus ursinus, assembly GCF_003265705.2. Lineage (NCBI taxonomy): Eukaryota > Metazoa > Chordata > Mammalia > Carnivora > Otariidae > Callorhinus > Callorhinus ursinus. The sequence continues at coordinate 2,539,127 of NW_027397136.1, read as the reverse complement.
GGAGCCCCTGGAAAACACTAACTCAGACAATCACCAACAAAGAAGAAAGCCTTTTTGAAAGTCTAGGTGCACAGAGGATGCAGCACTCTGTTGGAGCAAACAAAATGCGAATTTGGATATCCTGGAGTGGGTTGAGGCTCCCACTTCAAATGTGAAGACAACACAAAATTCAAAGAAACACCAGTAATCAAAGAAACATGACACCACCACAGGATCATGATAATCTTCCCATTACCAAACCCCAAAACATGGAGATCCACAACTTCTAAAGAGTTCCAGATAGCTATTGTGAGGAAATTCATTGAACTACAAGAAAGATTCAAGAAAACACAGAAAGAAAAAAAAAATCACAGAAAGACAATTCAACAAAACTGTGAAAACAATGTATAAACAAAAGTTTAACAATGAGATAGAAACTGTGAAATGGAACCAAACAGAAACTCTGGTACTGAAGAATTCAGTGAATTAAATAAAAAATGCCTCAGTAGCAGGCTTGATCAAGCAGAAGAAGGAATCAGTGAGAATTAAGACAGGAACTTTGAAATTATCCAGCCAGAGGAAGACACAGCAAAAAGAATGAAGGAAGTCTACATGATCTAAATGATACCATCAAAAGGACCAATTTGTGAATTATTGAAGTTCTAGAAGGAAAAGAGAATGAGAAGGGGGCAGAAAGTTTATGTAAAGAAATAAAAACAGAATGTCCCAAATTTGGGGAGAGATTTGGATATCCAAGTTCATGAAGCATGTAAATCACCAAACAAAATCAACTTAAAGAGATCCTCTCCTGGGGTGCCTGGTGGCTCAGTCAGTTAAGCTTCTGCCTTCGGCTCAGGTCATGATCCCAGGGCCCTGGGATCGAGACCCGCATCAGACTTCCTACTCGGCAGGAAGTCTGCTTCTCCCTCTGTTGCTCTCTCTCTCTCTCTGTCCAATAAATACATAAAATCTTAAAAAAAAAAAAAAAAAAGAAATCCTCCCCTTTCTATTCAACATAGTACTGAAAATCCTAGCCTGAACAATTAGACAAGAAATAGAAATTAAAGGCATCAGAATTAGAAAGGATGAAGTAAAGTTGTCTTTATTTATAGATGACATAGTTTTATAATAGAAAATCCTAGGGATGCCTGGGTGGCTCAGTCAGTTAAGCATCTGCCTTTGGCTCAGGTCATGATCCCAAAGTCCTTGGATCAAGTCCCACATCAGGCTCTGTGCTCAGCGGGGAGCCTCCTTCTCCCTCTGCCTACTGCTCCCCACCCCTGCTTATGCTCTTGCTCTCTCTCTCTCTGACAAATAAATAAATAAAATCTTTAAAAAGAAAATCCTAAAGACACTACCAAAAAACTGTTAGATCTAATCAGTGAATTCAGTAAAGTTGCAAGATGCAAAATCAACATATAAAAATTAGTTGCGTTTTTATCACTAACAGTGAGTTATCTGAAAAAGAAACAATCACATTTGCAATAGCATCAAAACAATAAAATAGTTAAGAATAAAGTTAACAATGGAGGTGAAAGATCTTTACAGTGTAAACTACCAGACATTGATTAAAGAAATTGAAGAAGATACAAGTAAATGAAAAGATATCCTGTGTTCATGGATTGGAAGAATTAATATTGTTAAATGTCCATACTATCCAAAGCCATCTATACATTCAGTGTAATCCCTACCAGTATTTTGATGGCATTTTTTACAGAAGTAGAAAAAATCCTAAAATTTGTATGGAACCACAAAAGACCATGAATAGCCAAAGCAATCCTGAGAAAGAACAGAGCTGGAAATATCACACTCTCTGATTTCAAATGACATTACAAAACTATAATAATCAAAACAGTATGGTATAGGCATACAAAAAGACATATATATCAGTGGAACGGAATTGAGAGTCCATATATAAACCTACACATATATACTCAATTAATTTATGACACAAGAGCCAAAAATACTCAATGGGAAAAGCACAGTCTCTTAATAAATGGTTTGGGGAAAACTGGTCACTATCATGTACCATATGCAAAAGTCAGCTCAAAATAGATTAACAACTTAAATGTGTAAGATCTGAAACCGTAAAACTCCTAGAAGAAAACATAGTAATAAGCTCCTTAACATTGGTCTTCAAGATGATTTTTTGAATTTAACACCAAAAGCAAAGGAAACAAAAACAAAAATCAGTGAGTGGGACTATATCAAACTTTTAAAAGCTTCTGTACAGCAGCGGAAACCATAAATAAAATGAAGAGCCACCTGTGGAATAAGAGAAAATATCTGCAAATCACATATCTGATAAGGGGTTAATTTCTAAAATATATAAAGAACTAATACAGTTTAATTGCAAAGTAACCCCCAGATATCCAATTAAAAATGGGCACCTGGGGTGCCTGGGTGGCTCAGTTGGTTAAGCATCTGCCTTTGGCTCAGGTCATGATCCTAGATCCTGGGAACAAGCCCCATGTCTGGCTCCCTGCTCAGCAGGGAATTTGCTTCTCCCTCTCCTTCTGCCCCTCCTCTCCTAACCCCCTCCTTACCTGTGCATGCCAGCTCACTCTCAAATAAAAATAAATAAAATCTTAAAAAAAAAATGGGCACAGGACCTGAATAGCCATTGTTCCAAAGAAGATACCCAAACGGTCAACAGCTATATGAGAAGGTGCTCAACATCACTAATCATCAGAGAAATGCACATCAAGACCACAATAAAATATCAATCACCTCATACCTGAGAGAATGGCGTTCATCAAAAGGACAATAAATAGCAAGTGATGGGGACGATGTAGAGCAAAGGAAAGGTTTGTGCACTGTCGTTAGGAATGTAAATCCGTGCAGTCACTATGGAAAACAGTATGGAGTTCCTCAAAAAATTAAAAATAGAACCTACCATATGATCTAGCAACTTAATGTCTGGGTATGTATCCAGGAAAAAAATCACTATCTCAAAAAGATATCTGTACCCCCATGTTCATTGTAGCATTATTTACTATAGCCAAGACATGGAAACAACCTAAGTGTCCGACAGGTGAACAGATGAAGAAAATGTGGTAGATATATACAGTGGAATATTATTCAGCCATAAGAAAATAAGGAAATTCTGCCATTTGCAACAAAATAAATGGACCCTGAGAGCATTATACTAAGTCAGAGCAAGACAGATACTCTGTTATCTCCCTTATATGTAGAATCTAAAAAGACCAAGCTCATAGAAAAGAGATATAATATGTGGTTTCCAAAGGTGGGGAATGGGGAAATTGGGTTGGGCTAAGATGTTCAAAAGGTACAAACTTCCAGTTATAAGATTAATAAGTACTGGGGATATATGTGTACAGCCTGATGACTATAATGCTGTTAATTTTTTCTCTTTATAAAAGAGTGAGTACTGATATATTTAAATTCAGTGATAAATATTTTAAGAGGAAATGAAAATCACTTGTAATCCTATCTAGAGCTAACTAATTAGTCATTATATAACTGTTCAGACTTCATTCTCTGTGTCTTCAGGAAAAGAATTTTCCAGTTTAACAATAAATATGAAAATCTTTTAAAATCAACTAATGTTGATCTTTATCATTATTTTCAATGGTAACATAATATTCTTGTGAATGATATACCATAAATTATTTTTCTGGCCCCCTTTTGTTAAGGATATGGTGTTTTCCATTTCCTGTTATCTTAACCATAAGTAGTATGCTGTCACTTTACTCCACCTCTGTGTTTACTGTTCTTCTAGAGGAACAAATACATATTGGTTTAAAGCATTAGATACTAACATTCCTATTTTCCTTTGAAATTCTATTCATTCTATACTATACAAAATACGTGACAGAATTTAGAGCCTGAATGAAGACTTGCAGAGACATAAACTATATCCCAGAAATATACATTATCTGCTAGAGAAATTTAGTTATTTAACTAAATTTAGTTATTTAAGTAAATTTAACTAAATATTGAATCATTAAAACTATTGAGTGTCTACCATATATCAAGCATTGCTCTAAAGCAGACTTTCATAGTCATTATATTTATGTTTTAGCTTGCAGTTGTCTTTTTAATTCAGGGTTTTCTTTATGGAGATAAAAAACACAAAACATTATATTCACCATTTCAACAATTTTTAAATGTGCAGTTCCCTAGTGTTATGTATTTTACACTGCTGTAAAACCTATCTCCAGATCTTTTTTACCTTGCATTAACCACCTCTTCTTTCCCCCCTCCCCTCTGCCCCTGGTAACCACCATTCTACTTTCTGTTTCTATGAATTTGACTATGTTAGGTAGGTGTAAGTGGAATCATTCAGTATTTGTCTTTTTGTGATTGGCTTTTATCTCTTAGCATAATGTCCTCAAGATTTATCCATGTTGTAGCATATAGCAGCATCTATATTTTTTAATAGGCCAGAAATTTGAGACTTTGAAATTAGCTTGGCATACTTTAGGTAATTCTGTTGACAAGTTTATTTCTGAATCACAGAATGGATATTCAAAACTCTGAACTTTGGAAAAATATTTATAAGAACTTCTTATATTTCACAAAATGTTAAGCAGTTTGTACCAGTTACTGGTCTTTTGGGAATACAGGAAATCATATATTGTGATGATAGATATAATGGAGATATGAACAGGGTTCAATGGGAGCTTGAAGAGTGAGAGGCGCCCAAGTCTACCTGGAATTAAGATAGGCTTCACAGACTACCTTCTTTCTTATGGAGAACTAAGAGAAGAAAGCATTGGAAGTATTCTTAATAGAAAAAATAGAATATGAAAAGTCATAAAGTTGTGAAATATTAAGGTATATTTGAGAAACTATCAGATTTAGTATTGTTGGAACAAATAATATTCAAGGTGAATTCTGAAGGATAAAGCTTGTAGGGTCTTGGGTGCTATGCCACTAATTAAAATTTTTATTCTGTATGCATAGGGAGCAGGAAAATGACATGATCCAATCCATATTTCAGGAAGATAATGCTGGCTCTGTTAACAATGGAGAGACTAGACCAGAAGACCAGTAAGGAATCCATTATATAGATCCAGAAGGGAATACTCTCTAAATTTAAGAATGAAATAAATATCAGTATATATGTAATCTGTCTTTTTTGCCTGTCGCTCACGCTGTCTGCACCTCTTCCCAGCCCCTAAACTAGCCAGTCCTGGTGCTAGGCAGCTTTGAAATGTTTAAGAAAATGTCCCTGTTTTGACAGAGTAGAGTAGAAGCACCTGGACTTAGAGCAGACTTTACAGCTTCTCCAGGGATTTCTCATGTAGGCAACATGAGATCAACAGAGCCCTGTGCAAATAAGCTTTATAAGCAAATGACCATTTTTTCCATTATAAATCCCATCACTCCAAAGAAAGTACCACTTGTTACAACTAGTATTTCCCCTTTTACCTGTATCTCTGATTTTAAAATATTTCATGGGATATTTAAATTATAGCAGCTTTGATATCAGTCTTTGTATTTTACAGTTTCAGAACTCTGTTTCTCATCATTTTGGCATGAAAATATCCCATGCAGTCATCATATTTTAAAAGGTTGCTATAAGCTACATCAGGAATACTGTACCTAGCATTAAAAACTACACGTCTCTTCTTCCTTCAAGCAGACTGTAACTTTAGAGTTTAGTTCTGTTGATACTGATATTGAGTCATTTTCTAGGAAGTTATGTGGTTACTGTCAGCTCATCACTTTCATCAGCCAGTCACTTAACTACCCTTCCTACGCTCTCAGAACATCTGTGTCATGTGTCTTCTTCACTCTCTCCCTTCTAACTCACTTCTCTGATGCTTTTACTTCATCCTCTGCAGGACTGGGAAAGATCAGCACATATATACTTCCTGGTAGTGCTGGGCTTTCCTTTAGAAAGTGCTTCTAAACTACATGCTAATTTAAATAAACTGTATTCTGAGGCTTATCTTTTAAAACATGTAACTGTGCATTCATAGAACTGAAGTCAGGGGAGTGTCCACTTCGGGGGAGGGTCTTTTTTTCTTCTTTCTTTTTCTTTTTTTTTTTTTTCGTTTTTTAAGATCACTGATCCACTCTTGTGTTGTTTTTCTTTGCTAATCGTGACCTTACTTTCAGGATGCAATGGATCCTGGCAGCATCTCAGTGGGGAAAAGAGACTTTTAATACACTTTAAATATAGTATTTTGTTTGCGTTGAGTCAAGAAGATACTGATTTCTCAGCAGGAGGAAAGACTCTGGAACCACACAATAGTTTATATTGTGAAACCCCTTTTACAGTGCATTTTGGTCATCATGTTGTAACAAAGCAAACAGTCCTTAGCCACACGAATCTAGGGAAATAAAACTTATGACTAAAGGATTCTTGACTAGATGTTAAAAGATATAATTGGAGAGAAATATAAAACCGAGGGTATAATTGGGTTTCTTCTTTCTATTTCTGTTCTCACAACCTGAACTTGAAGGAAAATTAGTATTTGTTAAGTGCCTTCCATGTGCCAGATTCACAGCTATAATGAGGTTTATTATTTGTAAGTGTCTCGATCTTAACAACTACTTTGGGAAGTTTAAGAATTTGTACTACCATTTTATAGATAAGTTCAGGAAGTCACTTGTCTCAAGTCACACAGGTAGTATATGGCAACATTGAAGTCCAAAGCACATGTTCTTATGTCTGATAGTGCACCTCAAGTCAGAGGTTTTTATTTATCTATTTGTTATTCTATTCTTTTTAAAAATTTAAACAATAGCAGGGGCACCTGGGTGGTTCAGTCCGTTAAGCATCCATCTCTTGGTTTCGGCTCAGATCATCTCAGGGCCCTGGGATCAAGCTCCACATCAGGCTCCACGCTCAGCGGGAAGTCTTCTCAAGATTCTCTCTCTCCTCCCCCCCAACTCATGCATGTGCTCTCTTTCTCTCTAAAATAAATAAATCTTTTAAAAAATTTAATCAATAGCAGAAGTAGAAAGAATAAAGCAAAAAAAAGCTTAAAAGTTAAGTGCTTAGGAAATAATCATCATTTGAAGTGAGTATTGATTCCTGTCATATTTCTATGCACATATACAAAAGGGAAAATAGGGAAATAATGGCATCATAACAACATGCCATTTTGAATAAAAATTGAATTTAATTTTACTTGACTTAAACAGAATGAACAAATGGAATTTCAACTGAATATTCTTTACTGTACAGGAGAATTTCCAAGACTTCCTTTCAAGGATAAGAAAAAAAGATTAAGAGATTAGGGTCATGTTTTTCAATAACACTTAATCAGTATTAATTCACCCCATGCTCTAAAAAATTAGGAAATTAACACTTCTCACCAATATTTAAATACATTTTTCTCATCTCAGCTTTGCCGAGGTTTGTATCATTTACATTTTATTGTAACTGTAATTCCCAGATTTACTTAGTCTACGTTCTACATTTAAATTCAGTGGTTATCACTATCCTTTATCACATTTTCTCTTCACTTTGTTTTTACTTTACTTTTTACTTTGTTTTTTGTTTGTTTATTGAATGTTATCTTTTTTAATAATTTTTAAATTTTTTTTAAGATTTTACTTATTTATTTGAGAGAACGCCCATAAGGATGAGTGGGGGGGGGTAGGTCAGAGGGAGAGGGAGAAACAGACTCCCTGCTGAGCAGGGAGCCCAACATGGGGCTCGATCCCAGGACCCTGTGATCGTGATCTAATCCAAAGGCCACCCAGGTGCCCCATGAATTTTATCTTTAATTGGCTTTTTCAGGAAAGATTTATGGATATTGAATTCCTCTTTTAATTTCTTTTTTTGTTTGTTTTTGCATGCCTGATGTTTATTTTGACATTATACTTGAAGAACTACTTAGCTGGTTATAAAATTCGTGGATGTGTTTCTGTTAATGTGGAGTGGGTGAATATTCTCTGATACCTTTCCTACCCCCACCTTATCTGAAACCTGGTTGCTTCACAGTAGTGTAGTGCTGAAATGACTTTGCTCTGCTTTTCCATAGCCTGAGGGAGGTAAGGCGATGGGACAGTACTCAGCTAGAGCCATGCATAGTCTTTGTTGTACCACCTGGGCTCAGTTTTTTTGTGTTCTCTAATTTGATAAAATGTCACATGGTCATCCTGGTAGGAGTGAGTAGGATTCAGATCACTTGTGAAATTCCTTAGTGATCCCCAGATAATGACCTATCCTGGTAGTTTTCTTGCCTGTACTCAGGCTTCTGTAGGTAAGTATTTCTCCTGATTGTCATTTTGTAAGCCGTCAATTCACCCTTCAATCTTATTTTCTCCAAGGTTGGGGTTATTACTCAGAATCCTCACCATTTTGTTGCCTCGTTTCTGACTTTGATACTGTTTGTGGCCTTAGAACACAGTTAAGAACTCCCCATTCCCCACCAGCATTTTTGTTTCATTTCCTTATCTGTAGCTCAAAATAAGGTTGTGTCCTTTGTCTTGTTTGGTTCCTGCAAGTGAATATTTGCAGGGTTTTATTTATTTCTTCTAAATATTGGAGAAGACATTCTGAAATCTGTCACCTTTGGGCAAAATTGCCATTTAATTTTAAAAGGCAATCTATATGATTTCACTTAATGTGGAGTCTAAAGAAAAAATGAACAAACAAATAGACTCATAAGTACAGAGAACAAACTGATGGTTGCCAGAGGGGTGGGTTGGTGGGAAGAAGGGCAAAATAGGTAAAGGAGATAAAGAGGTACAGACTTCCCATTACAAAATAAATCATGGAGATGAAAAGTCCGGCATAGGGAATATAGTCGATAATACTGCAATAACATTGTATGGTGACAGGTGGTGACTACACTTATCTTGGTGAGCATTGAGTAATGTATAAAATTGTCAAAATCAATATGTTTTACACCTGAAGCTAATATAACATAGTATGTCAACTACAATAATAAAAATGTTTTTAAAAAGAGAATACAATTTAAGCAGGGTGCTACAACAGACTGCTGTGTCAGGTGTGGGCCAAGAACAGCCTCATCTTATCTCAGTTTTCTGAACAAATATCACTTCCTTGTGCTCTGTGATCTGGAAAGGATTGGGAAACACTGATCTAAACTCCAGAACCTGAAATCCACATGTTTTGTTCTTTTAACAACAAATTTTGTTTTGTTTTGTTTTGGATGTGGATTACCTAGGATACATTCTCTATGTCTCTATAGGCTATTCCTTTGCTAGGCATAAAAAGTTTTGATTTGTAATTAGAATAATTAAAAATAGCAGATGAGAACTGTAATTAAATTTCTTGTTTTTTAAAGTTGTATTTTTTTGTAAGATTTTATTGATTTGTCAGAGAGAGAGCACAAGCAGGGGAAGTGGGAGAGGGAGGAGCAGGCTCCCCGCTGAGCAGGGAACCCAAAGCTGGGCTCCATCCCAGGACCCTGGGATCATGACCTGAGCCAAAGGCAGACACTTAACCGACTGAGCCACCCAGGCATCCCTAAAGTTGTATATTTTTTATTGAAGAATAATTGATACACAATATTGTATTAGTTTCAGAGGTACAACATAGTGACTGAATATTTGTATACATTATGAAATGGTCACCACACTAAGTCATTACCGTATGTTACCACACATAACTGTTACAGTATTGTTGAGTATATGCTGTACGTTATATCTCTGTGTCTTATTTATTTTATTTTTTTAAGATTTTATTTATTTATTTGAGAGAGAGAGAATGAGAGATAGAAAGCACAAGAGGGAAGAGGGTCAGAGGGAGAAGCAGACTCCCTGCTGAGCAGGAAGCCCGATGCAGGACTCGATCCCAGGATTCCAGGATCATGACCTGAGCCGAAGGCAGTCACTTAACCAACTGAGCCACCCAGGCGCCCTCTGTGTCTTATTTATTTTAAAACTAGAATATTGTACCTCTTAATTCCCTCTTCCTGTTTCATCCACCACCCACCCACCTCTGCAACCATCAGTTTGTTCTCTATATTTATGAGTCTGTTTCTGTTTTGTTTGTTCATTTGTTTTGTTTTTCAGATTCCACATGTAAGTGAAGTCATACGTTTTTGTTCTTCTCCATCTGATTTATTTCACTTAGCATAGTACCCTATAATCCATCCATGTTGTTGCAAATGGCAAGATTTCTTTTCTTTTTTGTTAATGGCTGAGTAGTATCATATTGTGTACATTTCCCATTGTGTACATTTTTTTAGCCATTCATCTATTCATAGGTTGCTTCCATATCGTGACTATTGTAAATAATGCTGTGAGGAACATAGGAGTGCATGTGTCTTTTCAAATTAGTTTTTCATTTTCTTTGGTTAAATACCTAAAAGTGGATTGCTCGATCATATGGTAGTTCTATTTTTAATTTTGGGGGGGAATTTCCATTACTGGTATCTTCTCTTTTTTTTTTAAGATTTTATTTATTAATTTTGAGAAAGAGAGCATGAGTGGAGGGAGGGACAGAGAGAGAGGCAAAGGGAATCTCAAGGAGACTCTGTGCTGAGCACGGAGCCCAATGTGGGCCTGATCCCCTGACCCTGAGATCATGACCTGAGCCGAAACCATGAGTCAGACACTTAACTGACTGAGCCACCCAGGCACCCCTCCATTACTATTTTCCATAATGGCTGCACCAAATTTACATTCACACTAACATTTTCTCTACATCCTCACCAACACTTACTATTTCTAGTCTTTTTGATAATAGCCGTTTTGACCGATGTGAGGTGATAACCTTACTGTGGTTTTGATTTGCATTTTCTTGACGGTTAGTGATGTTGAGCATCTTTTCTTGTGCCCATTTTTTTGCTCTTGTGTCCCATTTTTTAATCAGATTTTTTTTTAATTTAGTTTCATGAATTCTTTATATATTTTGGATATTAACCCCTTATCAGTAAAATTACATATTTTAAGTGTTTATGTAATCTGGTTATATTGAAAATTTAATACAAGTTTGTTCATTCAGTAAGTGTTTATTGAATACCTATTTTAGATGCTAAGGAGGGGGATGTATAAACACAGAAAAGCTGGCTAGCGGTTGATAAGACATGGAGAATTGTAAGTAATTGAGTAATATTAAAGCATAAATTAAAATGGATAATGGGAGTGAGAAAGCCATAATCATAGCTCATATGCCATGGTAAGGAATTTAGCCTTTATCCTATATTACTTACATATTTCCACATAACAAGTTATCCCAGATTTAGTTGCCTAAAACAAAAGTTTTTGTCTCAGCTTCCAACGGTCAAAAATTTGGGAATCCTTTAGCTGTGTGTTTCTGACCCCTGACCTCTTATGAGACTGCAGTTAAGATGTCAGCTTAGGCTGCAGCCATCTGAAGCTTGAATGTGGCTTCAAGAGCTATGACCCGGATGGCTAACTCACATAGCTATTGAGAAGAGTTCTCATTTTTTCATTGGCTATTTGCAGGAGCCTTTACTTCCTCACAGAATGAGCCTCTCTTGTAGGCTGCTCATAGCATGGCAGCTAGCTTCCCATAGAGTGAGTGATCCCAGGGTGAGAGGACACTGAAGACAGAAGCCACAATATTTTTTATAACATGAGCTTGGAAGCAATTTACATCACTTCAAGCATCTTATCTTATATTGGTGACACAGATCACCACTGGTATGATATAGAAAGAGTCTATAAATGGTATGAATACCAGGTTGTGGGGACCAATGGGGGCCATGTTGGAGGCTGGCTATCCTATCCTGGAAGCAATAAAGAGCTACTAAATATTTTAAGTATAGAAGTGACATTTATATTTTCATTTCAGATACATGATTCTGCTATGGAAAATGAGGTGTAGGGACAAAATTAAAGTCATGAAAACACTGTAGTAATCTAAAGTTTTTGAGACCCTGAAATAAAGTAGCACTTAAGAGGTTTAAGAGATTTTTGAGAAACACTTAAAAGACGGAAAAAGCATAATTTATTGGTTGGTGATTGGATATGGTGAGTTAGGAAGTAGAGGAGTTAAGGATGACTATTAGGTGTCTGGGTTGAGAAACTAAGTGGATATTGATGTGGTCCACTGAGATGTAAGAGAGTAAAATAGACCTATCCAGTAGACATTTGGGTATCTGTAGGTTTGAAGTTCAAACAGAAGGAATAATAGTATAAAGTGAGAAGAGGGCCTACAGTGTATCACTAGGGCATTCAACGCATGGATGAGGGGGGAATGATCCTGCAAAGGAGATGAAGAAGAATTGTTAGGAGCTAGATAGTAAACCAGCAAAGTGTGATTTTTATAAAAGCCAAGAGGGAACCCTGTGTTGAGAAAATAAGGAAGTATAGCTAACCTATAATCATTAAAATGTAAAGCTCAGTGAAGCTCTTAAGTATAGTTTGAAAAGCCTTAACTAAATGCTTTAATTTAGTTGGTATGGTGACCCTAACCTCAGTGTGAAAACAAAATATAATTTTTTCCAAGATAGTAGGATTTAATGATCCCCTTTCCATTACCCCCTCCAGAACGAACACACACACACACACACGTACATGCATGCACATGTGCATCCACCCTCCCATACACACAGAGCCCACATGACTTTATAAGACAAAATTAGCTGCTTCTCCACCCCTTCCACATCTTACTGTAGTGGACAGCAAACTTTTTTCCATAAAGGGCCAGATAGAAAAGATGTTAGTCTTTGTGGGTCATACGGTCTCTTTTACGATTACTCAGCTGTGTCACTGTAGTGTAAGAGCAATCCTAGACATTATGTAAATAAATACGTGTGGCTGTGTAACAGTACAGTTTTATTTACAAAAACAAGTCGGACAGCAGTTTTACTTCTAGGTACCTACCCAAAATAATTGAAAGCAGGAACTCAAACAGATACTTGTACACCATTGTTCATAGCAGCATTTACAATAGCGAAAAGGTGGAAGCAACCTAAGTATTTCTTTTTAAAGATTTTATTTACTTATTTGACAGAGAGAGAGCAAGAGAGCACAAGCAGGGGGAACGGCAGGCAGAGGGAGAATCAGGCTCCCCACTGAGCAGGGAGCCCGATTCAGGGCTCAATCCCATGACCCTGGGATCATGACCTGAGCTGAAGGCAGATGCTTAACGACTGAGCCACCCAGGCGCCCCGTAACCTAAGTATTCATTGACAAATAAGTGGATAAACAAAATGTGGTGTGTATATGTATATACACAATGGAATATTATTCAGTCTTGAAAAGAAATGAAATTCTGACATATGCTACCACATGATGAACCTTGAAATCATTATGATGAGTGAAAGAAGCCGGACACAGAAGGACAAATATTACATGGTTCCACTTATCTGAGGTACATAAAATAGGCCAAATTCATATAGACAGAAAGTAGACTAGAGGTTATCAAGGGCTGGGCAAGTGGAGAATGGGGAGTTATTGTTTCGTGGGTACAAAGTTTCTGTTTAAAAATATGAACAAGTTCCAGAAGTGGATTGTGGTGGTAGTTGCACAACACTGTGATGTACTTAATGCCGCTGAATTGTGCACTTAATGGTTAAAATGGTAAATTTTATGTATATTTTACTACAATTAACAACAACAACAATAATGATAAAATAGAAGGGTAAGTTTGGCTCCTGGGTTATAGTTTACCAGTCCCTGGACTAGAAACTCTTTGAGTGCAGAGACTGTGTTTCTTTGAACTTAAATCCTTAGCATCTAGCACAGCTGTTTTATTAAAGATGTACAGAAGCTCAACATAGCCAAATGAAATTAAGAATCTGGGTCTTTCTTTTTTACTTGTATATTTATTTTCATAGTCTGTTTAATGTTTATTTAGTACTTAAGTTTTTTATTGCAAATTGAACACATTTACTCTGATGTCTAAAGATCACAGGAGGAAAAAGAAAATATATTTTTGTCATTAAACATTAAATGACTTTAATCTTCTCCATACAATTTTGAAAAATATCAATTTTAATGAGCTCATATTAAAAATAAAATGTTTATGTTTTCTCTTTGTACATGTAAGTAACAGCCTTAGATTTTGCACAAGTAACTGGCTTATCTTCATGGTAGAATCTGTGACAATAAGTGGTCTGGGTGAGAAGTGGACCTGACTGACAAGAGTAGCTTTGTCTTCCTGTGAAGCTTCATGTTGGTCTTTAGAAATCACTAATAGTGGAGAGAACATCCAAAGGGCTTTTCCTAGAAGAAAACCTGTGCTTTTTTCACATTACATTTATATCATTTATGTTTTTTCAGGGCTATTTACAAATATTTATTAATGTTCATTTTTTTTAATATAGGTCCCTCTTTACAAAGGAGGAAACCGAGAGGGTAAAGCTTGGTAAACTTCAAAGGGGATCATAGTTCTTAATGACAGGAAGAATCTTCATGTTTCAATTAAGAACCTTAGTCAGCTATGGCCCAACTCAAAAAGTTGACAACCTTCCTTTCATTTCTAGGAGAATCACTGATTGATTGACCCTAACAGAGTAAGTAGATATTATCAGTCAGCCACTGTAGTACATAAGAACTAGAGTATGTTGTGACATTTGTTTACTTAATAGATGATTTTGGAGTTTTTTGCTTTTTGGTTTTTTTGTTGTGCAGTTTGTTTGGTTTTTTTTTAGACTTGGGATCAGAATCAATTGAGGATGGTATTTTTTAGTTCATTGTTTAAGTAGAATTGAATCAAGAATCTTAGCTGTTTTCAATTGTATCTTCTTGAAATATGTCATTGAAATACTAGGATATATATTTTAGTGCCAGTACTAGTGGCACAGTTTAGTTTTTCAATCTGTGCTTAATTTCTTAGTCATTTTAAAATGCACCCAAAACAAAATTAACTACCTTGAAGGGGAAAATTGAAATAATATAGTAGTTACTATGTAGAGAAATTTTTTTTTAAAGATTTTATTTATTTATTTGAGAGAGAGAGAATGAGAGATAGCACAAGAGGGAAGAGGGTCAGAAGGAGAAGCAGGCTCCCCACTGAGCAGGGAGCCCGAAGTGGGACTTGATCCCGGGACTCCAGAATCGTGACCTGAGCCAAAGGCAGTCGCTTAACCAACTGAGCCACCCAGGCACCCCTGTGTAGAGAAATTTTGATGGTCTATTTTGATGGTCCTTAAGCTGTATTTCCTACAAAATACTAAATAAATTTTGTGATTTTTATCAGTTTTCACATAAGCCAAAAAGTATTCTTCTCCTGTCAGGTTGAGAATTGAAGGCTTCTCTAGAAAAGAGGGCTTTTTTTTTTTTTTTTTTTTAGTGCCAGTTTTTCATATATCTTTCCAATTTGTTGATTCTCTAGAGTGTGATCCATTTTAAAGCTTAGCTGCAGTGTTTATTTACACTCTCTGGCAGGCTGTGAAGGCTTGTGGCATTTCCTAGTGAAAAACAACTCCAGGACCAATGTAAATGATTGCTAACTGCCTCTTCATGATTTGGGTATCTTTTCTAGTAAGACACAGATGCAAGAAGTGAGCCAGAGGTCATTAAGAAGGAACATATCTGCCCCTCTTGTTTACAGAAGCTTTAATATTTATTAATTAAAGAACTTTTGTTACTGAATTCTTTTTAGGAAACTTTTGGATTGTATGGTCAATGGTAAAGAAGCAGCTTTTAAGAAAAAAAAATGTGTAATGTCTTAAACATAATATGATGACAAGATTTACAAAAACCTGTGTCCCTTGAGATTTATGAGCGATCAATCCCATTGTCATCAACATGTAGTTTGTTTGTAGTTGCTGAGAATTCCCATAGTCGTTTCTTTTCTGTTTTTGATTCACTGGAAAGCTTTTGCCTTGATAGGCCTATGATTCAATTATTGTAGTTTGCCTTGATCTCCAGTCGCCTTGCTCAGATTTTTTGAACACCTCATGCATATGTACAGTCCAGTCACGTTAATGACTTGGGAAGGTGTGAAGAGGCTAAGGAGCTAGATCTCTTCTCTTGACCTGTTTCTTATTGCAAAGGAATGTAGTAAAGCACTGCAGCTTTTTGTATCTATTGATCGCATGTGCCCAAAACCTATTCAGTCAAGTAGGTCTTTATTGAATAAAAGTAAATTTGCCTCTGTTGTATCCCAAAAGATCAGGGCATTGGGATTAGTTCTGTGGTCATAATAGAGAGTCCCAACACTTTTTCTCCAGGGTTTCCTCAAGAAGTATAAAATAATATTCGTATGTGATAGGCCTTTGACCTGGAGGCTTCAGTAAATTCATAAAGTGATATTGATTGTCTAGCTAAAACTGACATCTTGGCTTAAAAGTAGTTCTTTTTGATAACCGGGAATGTGGTTTTGTTTGTTTTAGTGGCTTTAAGCATTTTATTCAAAAAGTTGACATGAAAAGATAACTTGATGATTATACTTAGATCTTAATGTAAAAAGCCGTTAGGAATTCAACAAACTTAACTTTTACAACTGGTTAGATTTCCAGTTTTCCCAAACAACAGTATGGAACTATTATCAGTCCTGGTTTAAATTATATCTGATACCTGCATAAGTCGCACTGATTCCAGTATTAGGTCTCCAAGCCCAAAGAATGTCCTGTTGACTTTGTCTCTAGGATTGCTCTAACTGGTGCTCCTTACTGAGTTACCTAGAGGAAAACCAGGTTCCTAGTCATTTGCTTTTTTATTTTGGGCACCAAAAGGTGCTCTTCTTGGCTTATGAGTTTTAAAGACCGGGAAATTTGACACGGAATATTATTTTTTGAGTGGGTAAATAAAGTTAGGGAAAAGCGGGGAACAAAGATAAAAAGGGATGGGATGCACAAATTTATTCTGTAGTTCTGTTACCATAATATTTCACTCAAAAGGGATTCATTTTGAATTTAGGATTTAGTGTTAAAAGGAACAGAGCTGGGGCAAGTGTAGGCCAGCACTAAGTAACAATGGTGGATTGAGACCTATTGTATTTTTTAAGTGATTCCAGGGCTGTCCAGGTGTCCTGATTTAAAGGCTGCTTCTTGAGTCAGGAAATTGTATCTTGTTCGGAGGTTTACTGTAATAAAGTGCATAGTCCTAGGGGATGGTACTGCTGGCCTCATGAATCACTTTACAGGCTGGCTGTACTGACCCAAGCCCCATGATTTATGTATGTCATACCATAGTAGGAATGGCAAATATGTAAGGCACACATGGTTTCTGAGATGCTTCCTTAACAGGAAAACTGCCATAAATCCATAAAGTGAGATAGGGCAGATCCAGCCACAGCTCATGTCATGTCCAAGAGATCTCGTCCTATTTTATAGGATGTATAGTTTTAGAACTGGTTAAATTTAACATTCTTCTTGGATTGTGTCCATGGCCTTTTTGTGTACTATGTTTTAGTCTACCCAGTCTTAGATTCATTACTTACATCATCTTTTGTATCTAAGCTTGTGATTGCCAGTATTGCAGTAAGATTAGAATTTTACCTCGTGTTTGAACTTCGTTTGATTCCCAGCACTAATAAAGAGATTCTCTTAGAATTGCTCTTAGGATTTAGGCTAGTCTTAGGCTAGTCAAATACTGAGCCAAAATGGACAAGATAATTAATTTTTCATTTTAATCTGAATGAAATAATGTTATTTTAATTAAACTTTTTATTTTGAAATAATTGTAGATTTTGTAGATTCACATGTAGTTGTGAGAAACAATACAGAGAGATCCCATTGTACTCTTCAGGCAGCTTCCCCAGTGGTAACATCTTGCAAAACCAAGATGTGATATTGTATACAGTAGCACAACCAGGATATGGACATTGATATGGTCAAGATACAGAACATTTCTGTCACCACAGAGATCCCCTTTTATACTCCCGCCTACTCCACTCTCATCCCACCTTCCTTATCTCTTGGCCACGTCTAATCTGTTCTCTAATCTGTTCTTATAATTTTGTCATTTTAAGAATGTTATATAAATGGAATCATACAGTATATAATCTTTCCAGATTGTTTTCATGCTGCACAGTTATCTGGAGATTAATCCAGATTAATCCATTTATCAGTAGTTCATTCCTTTTTATTACTGAGTGATATTCCATGGTCTGGATATACTACCATTTGTTTAACCAGGACCCTGTAGGACATCGGAGTTCTTTCCAGTTTTTGTCTATTATGGAAAAACCCTGTTATAAACATTTGTGTATAGTTTTTTTTGTAACTTAAGTTTCCACTTTTCTGGAATTAATGCCCAGATGTACAGTTGCTGGATCATATGGTAGTTGCATATTTAATATTTTAAGAAACTGTCTAATTGGGGGCTCAGTCAGTTAAGGATACAACTCTTGGTTTCCACTTAGGTCATGATCTCATGGGTCATGAGATCTAGCCCCACCTCGGCTCTGCACTCGGTAGAAAGTCTCCTTCACGATTCTCTCCCTCTGTCCCTCCTCCAACTCGTGCTCTCTCGCACACGCACTCTCTCTCTCTCAAATAAATAAATCTTAAAAAGAAAAAAGAAACTGCCAAACTGCTTTCCAGACTGGTGGCACCATATTACATTTTTACAGTGTGTAAGTGATCCTATCTTTCCCACATCCTTGCTAGCATCTGGTATTGTCTCTATTTTTATTTTAGCAGTTCTCATAGTTGTATAATGATATCTCATTGTGGTTTTTACTTTGCATTTCTCTGAGGGAGAATGATGTTGACTATCTTTTCATATGCTTGTCACCTGTATATTATTTTCAGTGAAATATCTCTTCATGTCTTCTTTCCATTTTCTAATTAGAGTGTTTATTGTTGAGTTTTGAGAATTCTTTATTCTGTACAAGTCTTTTATCAAACATGTGGTTTGCAGATATTTCCCCCAGACTGTATCTTATCTTTTCATCCTCTAAACAGACTCATAACTGTGACTTTAATAATTCAGTATATCTTTGAAATTAATTTTATTTTTGAGGACACATTTAGGTTAACAGCAAAATCAAGTGGAAATTACAGAGAGTCCCCATACACTGCCATCTCCATATATACACAATCTCCCCCATATATACATAATTTCTCCCACTATCAACTATGAATACCAGGGTGGTATATTTATTACAATCAATGAACCTACATTATGTCATTGTTACCCAAAGTCCGTAGTTTATATTGGAGTTCACTCATTGTTTTGTACATTCTGTGGATTTTGAAAAATGTATGTCATGTATCAACCACTGTAGTATCATATAGAAGTTTTACTGCCCTAAAAATCCTTTGTGCTCATTTATCTCTTCCTCTCCCTACCTCCTGGAAACCACCTATCTTTTTACTGTCTCCATAATTTTGCCTTTTCCAAAATGTTGCATAGTTGGAATTTTATACTATGTAGGCTTTTCAAAATGGCTCTTTCACTTAGTAATATGTATTTGAGTTTCTTTTACATCTTTTTATGGCTTTTATAACTCATTTCTTTTTAGTGCCAAACAATATTCCATTGTCTTGATGTATCACAGTTTATCCACTCATCTACTGAAGGACATCTTGATTGATTCCAAATTTTGGCAATTATGAATAAGACTGCTATAAACTTCCCTGTCCGGGTTTTTGGATGTAAGTTTTCAGTTCATTTGGGTAAATACCAAGGAGCATGATTGCTAGATTATATTGTAAGAGTAAGGGTTAGGTTTTTGAGCAGAAACTGCCAAACTGTCTCACAAAGTGGCTGTACAGTTTTGCATTCCCACCAGCAGTGATGAGAGTCACCAGCATTTGATACTGTCTGTGTTTTGGATTTTGGCCATTCTAATAGGTGTGTAGTGATATCTCATTGTTGTTTTAATTTGCAGTTCTCTAATGACATACGATGTTGAACTTTTTTTCATATGTATCTTCTTTGGTGAGATGTCTAGGTCTTTTGGCCATCTTTAAAATCAGGTTATTCATTTTATTATTGTTGAGTTTTGAGAGTTTTTTTATATTTTGGATAACAGTCCTTTATCAGTTGTATCTTTTGCATATATTTTCTCCCATTTTAAGGTTTGTCTTCTCAGTCTCTTGAGATCTGAAATTTTTAAGCACATGTTTTATGAAATAACAGTGTATGTTTGTTTTACAACAGACGTATCCAGAGTACAAAGACTTGTATGCTTAAATTAAGTAATTTAAAAGTGTTTGTTTTAATGTTGAGACATTATTAATGAAATGTAGGGGAAATAATTTTTAGATATACTTGTTAACCAAATAGGAGAGGGATTATTTTCCAGGTTTATAAGTGTCACTTACAAATAATTTTTTATTGGAAACAACCAGTTCCTTTTTTGAATAATATTAAACAATTGATAAATAAATTACTACTTAGTATATACTGCTTCAAAAAGCCCCCAAATCCATTAGGCCACCAGTTGCTACCCAGCACAACATACTATTCTCCCCACAGCTTCAAAAGACCTAAGTCTTCACCTGCATTATTGCCTCTAAGGGCACTCCAAGCTCAGTCTACCACCAGACTTCATAATGCACCCTTGTTCTAGTCACCTAGATTTCTCAGGATAACATTTTAAGATTGAAGCCTTATCTTGGCTCAATGCTTAGTGTGATGTTTATCACATACAAGACATTTAATGAATGTGTACTGAATTGAGCTGAACCAGCTGGAGTAAGCGGGATTAGAAGACTGAATTTTAAGTGAAAAGGATTTAAAAGGCACTAAGAAAGTATAGATTTGAAATGTGAAAATTTTCAAATGACTAAAGCATCAGGCTGGAAAATTTGGGTTGGAGCCAAACTGAATGGTTTGAATGTCTTGTAGTTTGTAAATTGATATACTTATCTTTTACATAGAATAGTGAATTTTTATAGCTAAAAGGTATTTAGAATTTATATTCTTAATCCAAAAAACATCAAATTGAGATCTGTCAGTAGATCCTCAAATAATTTCTCTTTCTCCTCTACCTTCAGTCTTAAAGCAAGTATCCTCAAGTACTGGCACATGCAAACAGAATTCAGAGAAATTTGCAAAAACTAAAATAACACACATAATTAGAAATTATCTGGGGTGTTTTTTGAGATTATAACACTTGCTTTTATTCTTTCTGTTGCTTTCTCTCTCTTTATTTCTTTCAAAGTACATCCAAATACAACTTCTTATATTCATGATCCCCTTTGTAAGACAATGTGTATTTACAAAAGGACTGTAATATTAAATGCCAATTCAGTATGTGTACTCAGTCAGTCTCTTAGTTTTCATTGTGATAAAATTCTCAGGTATGAGAAGCAATCAAGTCTTCTTACCCAGACATGTGTTTGGACAAATCAAATAATCAACTTTATAAATTAATACATAATGTTATGTTGTGTTGTTTTTACCTTCACAAAAAGCTTTTAATTTTTTTGTTAAACTAGTAGCAGAGATAAGGTGTCTTAAGAATTGCTGTTCTGCAGAGAGTGTCATAGAAACTACCACAGAAAAGTTAACAGAACTCCCAATCAGTAGATAATAAGCCCCTTTGTTAGGGGCCTAAGTGGCTCAGTCGGTTAAGTGTCTGCCTTCAGCTCAGGTCACGATCCCAGAGTCCTGGGATCGAGTCCCACATCAGGGTCCCAGCTCAGTGGGGGATCTGCTTCTCCCTCTCTCTCTGCCCCTCCCCCCCCACTTGTGCACTCTCTCTCTCTCTCTCTTTCTCTCTCACTCTCTTTCAAATAAATAAAATCTTAAAAAAAAAATAAGCCCCTTATCATCTGTGATATAATTCACAGGAAGTCATTTCATTTTGCCTCATCTGACTCAAGCAAGAACATTCCGTGATAATGTTATATTTTAATCCCTATAAAATTTAGTAGTATCACTCTAATCATGAACAAACCATGGAAGATGCACATTTGTTGTTTGTACTCTTTATAGTAACTTCTTAAGCCTTACTTTCTTCTCCAAAATAATCAAGGCAGGAGTTCCAACATCAATTAACTGTTTAACTGAGATTGTAAGAATAGACTTTACTCATGGACAACTTACAGATTGCTTTAAATAAAATATTGGGGTTTGAGTTGAAGATGGTGGCATATGAAGTTCATAAATTCACTCCCTTCCCTGGATACAATGAATATACAACCATATATGAAATAATTTCCTCAGAAAAAGACTAGAAAATTGGATGAGCAGAGCCTCCACACACAAAAAAAGGCATCAAGATGGGTAGGAGAGGGAGAGACACTGTCTTGCCAAAAAAGACCTACCCCATTTGCTGCAGTTCACCATTATGAGAGATCTCAAAAATACTTAACTATTCCCTGATAAATGAGCAGGTTTTCCTCCACATCAGGCATGCCAACCCTTGGATCCTGCAAAAGAAATAAGACCCCTAAATGCCAGGTTTTGAAAAACAACAAGGACTATGTCCAGGAAAGCCATAGATCTGTAGGGAATAGAGAACCACCCACCACCCACCCTCCGCCCTTAAAGGGCTCACTCACAGACTCATTCTCTTTGGGACCTAATGCAAAAACACCAATTTGAAAAGCACATAGACCAGATGTGAAAGAGTTCCACTTACTAATCTTAAAGTGCCTATTGGAGAGGTAGGAAACTGTTGGGACTTTCTTGATGGATGGAGACATTGGCAAATGCCATATTTGCCATTTCATTCTACCTTGCCATTGTCAGTGCCCCACATCTTCAGTGCAAGTGTGTGTCACAGCCAGGTTGGGCGACAGCCTAGCCCACATGTACTCTCCAATGTCAGTCACATGTTGCAGCTGGGCTGGGCGAGAGCCCTGCCAACCCCCTCACAACAAATATGCCCCATCATAACATGGGAACCCACAGTCCACACAGGGGACACCCCTTGAGTGCCTAGCTCTGGTGGTCAGAGGGGATTGCACTTCTGAGATCCATGTACCATCTCCTTAAAAAGGTGACTGACTCCTTTAAAAGTGGGAGAGGTAGTTCTTTTGCCTAATACACAGAAACAGAGTCAGGCAAAATGAGGAGACAGAGAATAATGTCCCAAATGAAAGAACAAGACAAAATATCAAAGAAAGACATTAATGAAATGGAGATAAGCAGCCCACTTTGTAAAGTATTCAAAGCGGTGGTCATAAAGATGCTCACCAAACTCAACAGAAGAATGAAGGAACACAGTGAGATCCTTAACAAAGAGAGAAAACATAAAGTTTCCAAGAGAAGTTACAGAGCTGAAGAATATAACTGAACTGAAAAATACACTAGAGGAGTTTAATAGCAGACTGGATGAACCCGAAGATCAGATAAACAAACTAGAAGACAAAGCAATAGAACTTACCCAAAGTAACAAAACAACAAAAGAATTTTTAAAAATGAAGATAAATTCACTTTGGGGATAATGTCAAGTGGAATAATATTTGCATAATAGGGCTCCCAGAAGAAGAGAGAGAGTAAAGGCCAGAGAACTTATTTGAAGAAATAATGGCTGAAAACTTCACTAATCTGGGAAAGGAAACAGACATACAGGTCCAGTAAACCCAGAGAGTTCCAAAACAGATGAACACAAAGAGATCCACACCAGACACGTTATAATTAAAATAGTAAAAGTTAAAGAGTGAATCTTAAAAGCAGCAAGATAAAAACAACTTAATGCATACAAAGGAAACTCAATAAGGCCATCAGCAAATTTTTCAGCAGAGACTTTGCAAACCAGGAGAGAGTGGCACAACATATTCAAAGTGCCAACAGGAAAAAAAAAACTTTCAATAAACAATTCTCAACATGGCAAGACTATCATTCAGACTTGGAGAGATTAAGAGTTTTCCAGACAGATCTAAAGATGGTGGCTTTGGCAGTGAGGGACTCTGTGGTGCTGTACATGAGTACTAGCCAGCCCATGGCTTTTGTCAGAAAAATTCCCTGGACCATGGCCTCAAGTGAGTTGAGCAAACACTTTGCACAGTTTGGCCATGTACGAAAGTACACTGTACCTTCTGACAAAGATACTGGATTTCACAGAAATATGGATTGGATTCAGTTTTCTTCAGAAGAACTTCAGGATGCACTGCAACAAGAATATCATATTACTGATGGAGTAAAGCTCCACATTCAAGCTCAAAGGCCAAAAGTTTTGCAAGGGGATCAAATATCTGATGAAGAAAAAGATTTTCAAGGCTATTAGTACCTATTAAATAAACAAAATTGAAAACAAAGTTTTCCAGACAAGCAAAAGTTAAAGGAGTTCATCACTACTAAACTGACCTTAGCAAGAAATGATAAAGGCACCTCTCTAAACTGGAGGGGAAAGCACTAAATAATTACAAGAAAAGATACAGAAGTAAAAATCTCACTGGAAAAGGTAAATATGTAGTAAAAGTAGTGGACCAATCACTTATAAATCAAGCATGAAGGTTAAAAGACAAGAAAAATTAACTAAAACTACAATAATTAGTTTAGACAGTAAAGGATGTTTAAAATGAAAAGATGTAAAATGTGACCTCAAAAATAGATTACTTGGCGTTCAGTTTTCCCACTGTTTGACTTATTTCACTTAGCATAATCCCCTCCAGTTCCATCCATGTCGTTGCAAATGGTGGGTATTCATCCATTCTGATGACTGAATAATATTCCATCGTATATATGAACCACATCTTTATCCATTCATCTGTTGAAAGGCATCTCAGCTCCTTCCACAGTTTGGCTATTGTGGACGTTGCTGCTATGAACACTACGTCAAAAACTAATGATGTACTATATATTGGCTAACTGGACATAATAAAAAAATAAATTACTTGGGCAGGAATGTAAAATTTTGAAGTGTATTCAAATTTAAGTTGCTGTCAACTCAAAATAGCTCATTCTATACATAAGAAGCTGTATGTGAACCTCTCGGTAACCACAAAACAAAAACTTATGAATAAATACCAGAAAGCATGAGAAAGGGCAGACAGAAAGCAATTAACAAAATGGCAATAAGTACATGATTACTTTAAATGTAAAGAGACTAAACTCCAATCAAGAAATTGAGTGTTCAATGGATAAATTAAAACAAGACCCATCTATGTGCTGCCTAGAAGAGACTCAGTTCAGAAGTCAGGATACATAGAGACTGAAAGTGAAGGGATATAGAAACCATGCAAATGGAAACAAAAAGAAAGTTGGTGTAGCTATACTCGTAGTATACTAAACAGGTTTTAAAACAAGACTGTAGCAGTGCCTGAGTGGTTCAGTCGTTAAGCGTCTGCCTTCAGCTCAGGTCATGATCCCAGGGTCCTGGGATTGAGCCCCACATCGGGCTCCCTGCTCTGCGGGAAGCCTGCTTCCTCCTCTCCCTCTGTGTCTCTCTCTTGTGTTCTCTCTCTCTCTCTGTCTCTCTCTGTCAAATAAATAAGTAAAATCTTAAAAAAAAAAAGACTAATGGACAAAAACATACATTATATAATGATAAAGGGGTCAGTCCAACAAGAGAACATAACATTTATAAATATATACACACCCAACATAGGAGCACCAAGATATATAAAGCAAATATTAAGGGACCTAAAGGGAGAAATTGACAGCAATACAATAGTAGAGGACTTTAACACTCCCTTACATCAATGGTTAGATCATTCAAACAGAAATTTAATTAAAAGGAATTACTGACTTTAAATGACACATTAGACCAAGTGGACTTAATAGGTGTATACAGAATATTCTATCCAAAAACAATAGAATGCACATTCTTCTCAAGTGCACATGGAACATTCTCCAGGATAGATCACATGTTAGGCCACAAAACAAGTCTCGATAAATTCCAAAAGATTAAAATTATATCAAGCATCTTTTCTGAACACAGTGGTATGAATCTAGGAATCAATTACAAGAAGAAAAGTGGAAAAAACACAGAAATGTGGAGATTAAACAACATTCTACTGAACAACCAATAGTTCATCAGAGAAATAAAAAATACCTAGAGACAAATGAAAATATAAATACAACATACAGAAATCTTTGAAATGCAGCAAAAGTGGTTCTTAGAAAGAAGATCATAGTAATACAGGTCTAACAAGAAACAGGAAAAATCTCAAACAGTCTAACTTTACACCTAGAAAAAAAAGAACAAATGAAGTCCAAAGTCAGTCGAAGGAAGGAAATAATAAAGATCAGAGGAGAAATGCATGAAATAGAGACCAAAGTAAACAAACAAAGAGATCTATGAAACTATGAGGTGGTTCTTTGAAAAGACAAACATAATTGACACGCCTTTGGCTTGACTAATCAAGCAAAAAAGAGAACAAGCTTTAATAAAATCAGAAATGAAAGAGGAAAAGTTAAACTGACACCACAGAAATGCAAAGAATCATAAGAGACTATTATGAACAACTGTATGCCAAAAAATTGGACAACCTTAAAGAAATTGATAAATTCCTACAAACATACAATCTTCCAAGCCTGAATCATGAAGAAATAGAAAATCTGTATATGAGTGAGGAGATTGAATCAGTAATCAAAAAAACCAACAGAGTCCAGGATCAGACAGCTTTACTGGTGAATTCTACCAAACATTTGAAGATTTAATACTTATTCTTCTCAAACTGTTCCAAAAAGTTGAAGAGGAGGGAACACTTCCCAACTCATTTTATGAGGCCAGCATTACCATTATATCAAAACCAGGCAAGGATACCACACACACAAGCACACACATACACACAATTACAGGCTGATATCATTGATGAACACTGATGGAAAAATTCTCAACAGAATATTAGCAACTGAATTCAGTAATATGTTAAGAGGACCAAACACCATAATCAAGTGGGATTTATTCCAGGGATGTAAGGATGGTTCAGCAGCCACAAGTCAATCAGCGTGATACACCACAATAACAAAATGAAGGGAAAATATCATGTGATCATCTCAGTAGATGCAGAAAAAACATGACAAAACTCAACATCCATTTATGGTAAAAACTCAACAAACTGTGTAGAGAGTGAACTTACATCAACATAATGAAGGCCATATGTGACCCACAGCTAACACCATACTCTGGTGAATAGCTGAAAGCTTTTCTTCTCAGATCTGGAACAAGATAACAATATCCACTTTTACCACTTTTATTCAACATAGTATTGGAAGTCCTAGCCATTATCAATTAAGCAAAAATAAATAAATAAAAGGTGGGATGCCTGAATGGCTCAGTCGGTTAAGCATCTGCCTTCGGCTCAGGTCATGATCCTGGAGTCCTGGAATCAAGCCCTGCATCGGGCTCCCCACTCAGCGGGGAGTCTGCTTCTCCCTCTGTCCTTCCCCCATTCCTTCTCTCTCTTGCTCACACTGCCTCCCTCAAATAAATAAGTAAAATCTTTTAAAAAATAAAAAAAAGAAAGCATCCAAATCTGAAAGGAAGAAAACTATTTGCAGATGACATGATATATATTAAAAAGACTCCACCAAAAAAACTGTTAAAACCAATAGATGAACTCAGCAAAGTAGCAGTATACAAAATCATCATACAGAAATCAGTGGTATCTCTATACACTAATAAAGAATTGTCAGAAAGATAAATTAGGAAAAAAATCCCATTTACAGTTACATCAAGAATATAATACCCAAGGAAAAATTTAACCAAGGAGGTGAAAGACCTATACAATGAAAACTATAAAACACTGATGAAAGACATTGAAGAGGACACAAATAATGGAAAGATATTCCACGCTCATGGATTTCAGGAATTAATACTGTTAAAATGTCCATATAACCCAAAGGAATCTATGGATTCAATGCAATCCCTATCTAAATTCCAATGGCATTTTTCACAGAATAAGAACAAATAAATAATTCTAAAATTTGTATAGAAACACAAAAGAACCTGAATAACCAAAGCAATTTTGAAAAAGAATAACAAAGCTGAAGAAATCATACTTCCTGGTTTCAAACTATACTACAAAGCTATAATAATCAAAACAATGTGATATTGGGCATAAAAACAAATAAATCAATGGAATAGAATTGAGATCCCAGAACTAAACTCACACATATACAGACAACTAATTTACAAGAAAGGAGCCAAGAACATGCAATGGAGAAAGGACAGTCTTTTCAATAAACGACATTGGGAAAATTGGACAGCCACATGCAAAAGAGTGAAACTAGACCACTGTCTTACACCGTACACAAAAATTAACTCAAAATAGATTAAAGGCTTAAATGTTAGACCTGAAAGCATAAAATGCCTGGAATAAAACATAGGTCATAA
This sequence comes from Callorhinus ursinus, assembly GCF_003265705.2. Taxonomy (NCBI): domain Eukaryota; kingdom Metazoa; phylum Chordata; class Mammalia; order Carnivora; family Otariidae; genus Callorhinus; species Callorhinus ursinus. The sequence continues at coordinate 2,511,145 of NW_027397136.1, read as the reverse complement.
ATATTGATATTGGTCTCAGCACTATTTCTGTGGCTCTGACTCCAGAGGCAAGGGAAACAAACAAAAACAAATAAATGGGATTATATCAAACTAAAAAGCTGCACGGTGAAAGAAACCATCATCAAAACAAACTGATTGGGAAAAGATTTTTGCAAATCATATATCCAACAAGGGATTAAAATCCAAAATACATAAAGAACTCATACAACACATCACAACAACAGCAAAAAAAACCAACCCACTTAAAAATGGACAGAGGTTCTGAAGACATTTTTCCCAAAAGAAGACATAGAGATGACCAACAGGGACATGAAAAGTTGTTCAACATCACTAATGATTAGGGGAATGGAAATTAAAGCTGTAATGCAGTATTACCTCATACCAGTTAGAATGGCTGTTACCACAGTTATGAAAAAGACTAGAAATAACAAGCATTGAAGAGGATGTGGAGAAAAGGAATCTCTCATATACTCTTGGTGGGAATGTAAAATTGGTACAGCCATTAAGGAAAAGACTATGGAGATTAATCAAAATATTAAGAATAGAACTACCATATGAACCAGTTCTTCCTTCTCTGGGTACTTATTCAAAGAATTCATAAATGCTGATTTGAAAATATATACCAAAAAGAGATATCTTTATTGTAGCATTACTTACAGTAGCCAAGAAATGGTAACAACCTAAATGTTCCTTGATGGATTAATGGATAAAGAAAATATTGTGTATGTGTGTGTGTCCATGTACACACAAACACAGGCACACACATATACACATATAATTGATCCCTTCACTCATTTTGCCCGCCTTTCAGCCTCCTTCCCCTCTGGTAACCACCAATCTGTTCTCTCTATATATGAGTTTTTCTATATTTTGTTTTGTTGGTTCATTTGTTTTGATTTTTTAGATTCCACATATGGGTGAAAATCTTACAGTGGTCTTTCCCTGTGTGACTTATTGCACTTAGCATAATATCTTCAAAGTACATCTATGTTGTTGCAGAATACAAGATTTCATTCTGTTTTCATGGCTGAGTAGTATTTCAATGTGTCTGTGTGTGTTTACTACTCAACCTTTTTCAATATGGCTTCTGCTACCAGCCCTGAAACTGCTTTCCACAGTACCTAGAAACATTCTAAAAGCTAAATCAAATGGCAGTTTTGCAGTCATAGTTTTGACTTGTCTATAAACACTTTAAAGTATTTGATCATTTATTTCTTGAAACTTACTTTCTTTGGCTTTCAGGATACCACTGTCTCCTTGTTTTCTTCTGTTGCTGAGACTGTCCCCCCTCAGTTCTTTACAGACTTTTATTCCACCAATGCTATGTGCCTCGCTTCTGATCTTGGTGCTTTCATGCACTCCTATTATTTCATCGACCTCCTATGTTGATCATTTCCACATCTATCTTTAATTCAGGGCCTGGCTCCAGGCCCATCAGTACAACTTCCTACTACATACCTTCTTTCTCAAATTCATAGAGTCTTTATAAGGATTAAATTACTTAATCCACGTAAAATGCTTAACAGAGTAGCAGGGTCTGTAGTAATCATGTTGGCGGTATTGATCATGGTGAATTTTTTCCCAGCACATTCATATTCTTTTATTCATTCTTTTGAGATCCATTAGTTTATTGTTAAGTCATCACTTTCCAAACTGTGTTCTTGGAATATTAGTATGCTTCCAGGTGTTAATTGGTGTTCCCCAGAAAACTGAGGAAGTAGGGTTCCATGGTCAACTAACTTTGGGAAATAGTTTATAAAAGGGTTGGTAGACTTTTTCTCTGAAGAGCGAGATAGTAAATATGTTGAGTTTGGGGACAATTTGGTGTCTGTCATAAGCACTAAGATTTTCTGTTGCCATGCTAAAGTAGTCATAGAAAATACATAAACAAATGAGTGTGTTTTGCCTCATTCATATTTTGTTTATAGACATTGAAATTTATATTTCAAATCATTGTCATAAAATATATTTTTATATATTAGAATATAAATTATATATTTTATATATGTTATATTATGTCACAAAAATATTTTTCTTTTTGTTTTTTTCAACCACTTAAAAATGTAAGAACCATTCCTTGCCTATAGGCTCTACATCAACAGGTGGTTATTCAGTGGCCTATAGGCAGTAGTTTGGCTACCCCTACTTTAAAATATAGCGTCCTATTAAAGATATGTAATCTACACCATAAAAAGCTCTTGTGAGTTCTGTACCGGCGGGATATTAGGCCCAGTGTTCCTCCTATTTATTTGACCATAGAAATCTTTTTTTCACGGGACATTTGTTAATATCTCTTTCCATACTTCTGTGGAATAAACTTTTGAGAAATGTTGACCTAGAGAATAACTGTATGTGCTAGAGGTGAAATTTTGAGCTGTGGAACAGACTGGAAGTAAAGGAAAGTATCTTGCCCTTATTACCTCTGATCAGGTAAGCTAACTAGTCATAGAGAGAATGCACTTTGGAAAATTGAATGACCCCTGTAAGAAAGGTACCAGTTAGACACTACAGCTGAGTCAGATTGGCTGAGTTGCAGGTAGACTTGATAACATTCATGCCATCAGTCAGCTTTTAGAAGTAGGGAAAACATGTACATTGCTATAACATGAAACAAAATGGAGGGCGCCTGGGTGGCTCAGTTGGTTGAGCAACTGCCTTCGGCTCAGGTCATGATCCTGGAGTCCCGGGATCGAGTCCCACATTGGGCTCCCTGCTCAGCAGGGAGTCTGCTTCTCCCTCTGACCCTCCCCCCATCTCATGTGCTCTCTCTCCATTCTCACTCTTGCAAATAAATAAATAAATAAAATTTAAAAATGGAGCTGCTCTAAGAGAGATAAAATATTCAATTGAGGAGGAAGACATCCAGAGGCCATAAACAAAATATAATCAGTAATAGTTATCATTTTCTCTAGTTTTAAACTATTTACTATTTTTAAAGTAATAAGCAAAGTTACAGAGTTTTTCTTTTTAAGTAATCTCTATACCCAATGTGGGGCTTGAACTTACAACCCTGACATCAAAAGTCACACACTGCACCAACTGAGCCAGCCAGGCACCCCTAAAAGATTTTTTTAAATTTTAATTTACATATAGTAAAATTCTAGAACTTGTTTTGAAATAGTATTTTCAGTTGTCATTTTACTATGTCTTTGAGAAGTAAACGTGTGACTTAGTAGGCTGTGATGGTTATTATGCTTTACTACTTTTGAACATACTTTCCCTATTAAAAATAATACCACTGCTATGGAGAGAAACTTCAAATAAAAAAAAAATCCACACTTATCAGAAGATTCTGCATTTCCCATTGTTTTATGCCTACTGTAACCATGTGCCCCTTATATGCATAAGAAAAAATAGGTGTAATAACCATGCTTCCCAAATTATGTTTGGCATTTTACAAGTAGCTAAATCCTAAGAAAAGATGCAGAGAAGGTGGGATCATCCAAGCTGGCAACAATAATAATTCATCTGCCAAATGCAAGCACAGTTCCTTGCCCATTCCTATAGAATTTCCCCACCAGATGTTTCATTCCAAAGCTGTGTAGGAGAGGAGTTGTTCTTATAATTTTTGCCAACAAATTGATAGCAGATGGACGATAGAATTGTTGAATCATTAATAGAGGAAGGTAATAAATCACTGAATTTGTTTTCATCTGTTTTGGCCACCAAGTGCTTTTGGTGACCTTCAAGATCTCAGCAACCCCACTGTCTCTAGTCCCCTCTCAGCACACCCCATAGTTACTCATGTATATCCCTGTAGATTTTATGTTTCATATATAGCCTAAAGAATATTGTAGATATTTAGTCATTGGAACTTTACCCACTTTTTTTCATGCAGTGTACCAACCAATTCAAACATTACATGTTCTGTATAATGTTGGATTTTTTTTCAAATCAAGACACACTGAGCTGTTGATTATGCTGCAAGGTGGAGAAATGAGTACCATGATACCACAGGCATTCTTCTAACAAATGTCATAGCAAACAGACTTGGAATGCAATGGAAGCTTTAAAAACAGAGGCAAGCCGGCCTCCACGGTAGCACAGTGTGGACAGCTGGTACGGACATGTTATCCATCTATGACTGGGAAAGGTTAACTAAACAGTGGGACAGTGACAAAGTGCAGGGATTAATTGCTTAAAGCATTCAGTAATTCTTAAAACAGACAACTAAATAAATGGAGCTATTCTGGAGTTTGAATTCTGAGAAACAATGTAAGACTTTATTTTCCTTTGGAAATAGAGACTTCCTTAAGAAGACACAATAAACGGTATAGCCTGAAAGTGTGAGTTAAAGAACAACAGGTGTGCCTTATTTTGAAGGGACTATGTCTTTATAAGGGGGGTTTGTATTCTGAAATTTTCTGTTCATATTATACCATTAAACTTGAGGCAGAACAGACATACTATTATGAAATAATAAAGACAAAATGAAAGAAAAGGCCAGTATAAATCTTTTTGTATACATCATCCCCAGATGTTACTGTGAACCCACCACTTAGCTTCATCTCTTGAGACTCATGCTAAAGCTGTCTCTCCACCCCTCATCTCCAACAGAAATCAGTGGGTTTAAGAACATAATTCACTAGGGATTTGATAGGATTTGAATAATGCCCAACAAAAACTCCCTTGGCTGCCAGCTATTGTTAAGGCAGAGATTTAGAAAGCAGAAGATCCTAAGTTCACCTGTCTGTCTTGTGATGGCCCTTGCCATAAAGAAAGGAGGAAATTTACCTATGAATGCATTATGTGATTGATGTTCATAATAATATATTATATAATATATATAAATATATATCATATATATGATAAAGAAGATATATATATATATACAATGGAATACTAATCAGCCATCAAAAGGAATGAAATCTTGCCATTTGTAATGATGTGGATGGAACTAGAGGGTATTATGCTAAGCGAAATAAGTCAATCAGAGAGTCACTCATATGTGGAATTAAGAAACAAAATAGGATCATAGGGGAAGAGAGGAAAAAATAAAACAAGATGAAATCGGAAGGGAGACAAGCCGTAAGAGACTCATAGGAAACAAACTGAGGGTTGCTGGAGGGGAGGGGGGTATGGGGATGGAGTGGCTGGATGATGAACATTAAGGAGAGCACATGATATAATGAGCACTGGATATTATATAAGACTGATGAATCACTGACCTCTGCCTCTGAAACTAATAATATATTACATGTTGATTAATTGAATTTAAATTTAAAAATATATTAAAATAAATAAAATAAATTTTGACCAGGAGGGCAAAAGGGAAAGCATAGCAGTTTAGGGAAAAGTAAGGCCAATGGAGGCTTTTTTTTTCTTTTAAGAATAAAATAATTGTAGCATGGGGAGAACCTGAACAATCAGTCATTTTAGATCAAATAAAATGCACATTTTTATTTTTTATGAGTTCTCTCTGGAAATAGCTAGGCATTAGATAGAATCAGAAATCACTTTTATACTGAACCAGAGATAGAGACAACTTACTCTAATGAACTGTGACTATATAGAGAATAGTCCAAAGCTCTTACCTAAATGATACTGCTTTCCTTTCTGATATAATGTTTCATTATAAATTGTAGTTCCCTGCATAATACATTGAAGGGACTTTTGGTGTCTACATATTTGGGTATCACAAAAAATACATCATTAGAATGATGAATTCTTCATCTAATTAGAATCCTCTAGAATGTGTAGATGCATTTATATACGATTTGGTAGTTAACTAATTTATAGTTCTAGATTTCTTTTAAAGATAGGTACTGTATACTATTATGTTACAAATTAATGTGGATCCTATAAATTTTTAGTGGATCTTATTCTAATCAGTAAGTAAAGTGACACATCAAATGAGTAGATACTACCTTAAAGTAATCCTTTCTTTATAACTTTTTTTTTTTAATGTATTCGGGGGGGCTCCTGGGTGATTCAGTTAAGCGTCCAGCTCTTGATTTCGGCTGAGGTCAAGATATGATCCAGAGTTGTGAGATGGAGCCCCAGGTCCACTGGGCGTGGAGCCTGCTTAAGATTCTCTCTCACTCTCTTCTTCTGCCCCTCCCCCTCCTTCTCTCTCTCCCTCTCTTAAAAAAAAAAAAAATGTTTTCAGAGCGCCTGGGTGGCTCAGTTGGTTAAGCATCGGCTTTAGGCTTAGGTCATGGTCCTGGAGTCCCGGGATCGAACCCTGCATCGGGCTTTGCACTCAGCGGGGAGCCTGCTTCTCCCCTCTCTCTCTGCCCCTCTTCACTCATGCTCTTTTTCCTCTCTCTCTCTCAAATAAATGGACAAAATCTTTTTAAAAAATGGATTCTGAGACTAATTCTGAAATTTATCTTCTAATTTTTAGATTCCAGTTATATTGTCTGTTTTCCTAAGACTTTTCATATATTTTACTTCATATATGCAAAATGCTAAGGAGATTTAAAACACTTTATTAAAACCAGTTAGAATATATGTTCTCCTGCTTTGACAAAAATAACAGGGTAAACTGTATATAAATCTGTGTCTCTTTCATGTAATAGCCCAAACTGTGGTATTATAATTCTGCTCCTTGAAGTTTTCAGGGGTTCAGAGTCTGAACTCCTCTCTTTTGCTTTGCCCGTCGCTGAGGTGTTACCACGTGATCCAAGATGGCTCACTACCACATTGCATTCCAGCCAACAGGTAAGGGAGAAGGAAAGGGCACACTGAGCTAAATGAGCAATAAACTACTTCAAGTATAATTCCAAAAGTAAAGAAACTTAGAATATCAAAAGCAAGAGTTTGTATGTCATATTCATCAGAAGGAAATTTCAGATATAACATTGTGTAGAAGAGATTGTGTTTTCCTGATCTACTCATAAAGAATATGAGGTTTGTCTAAGAATTGGTAAGAATATTTTTTTTTAAATAAGAACATTGGAACATCCAGCTGAGTGTCAAAATATTATTATCTGGATAATTTTACACTGATTCCATTGGTGCTGTCATTGCTAAAAATATATTTGTAATCCTTTTCTTAAGAGGTGCTTTCAGAGCCAGATTGTAAGATGCCCCCAACATAAATATATGCTTACTCATTGTGGTGTAAAAAACATATCCTAATTCGCTGTCTGACTTCAGTGCCCCAGACGTGACGTCAAAACTAAATTTCAGCTTAATAAAAAGGATATTTGTCATAATTTCAAATACTTAAATAATACAATAAATTTTGAAGCCAGTTTTAAAGAAAATTGGCAGCATCATTAGAATAAATGTTTTCTAACAAATAAATGAATTCTTTGAAAACTTAGCTTTCATTTGAAATGTAAGTACAGGTGTATTTCATGAAGGAAGCAACTGGATAACTTTTGCTGTATTTTAAGGAAGTATAGGATAAGAAGGAACGTCTTTATATCTTAGTAATGTTGAATTTGCAGCAGTCTTAAGGAAGCACTGGAATTGAGGCCATTGACTTTGGGAGAAGCCCATTTAATCACTGAACGTAGATTATGCCCCGGTGGACAACTGTAGTTTGCAAGTGCCTCATCATTTCTGCAGTCTTACCAAAATCAGTCTTACTCTTGTCCAGATGGAAAATTTAAAATGGGTGCCCAAGCTTTGTTAAAAGAAACCTAGGCTAAAGATTTTCTAGTTTGTTTTTTAATACGGAAGGAACTTTCCAACATTTTGACACATGGGTGTTATCATTAAACTAAAAAGAGCTTATTAAAGTTTGCATGATGTCTAACATTAAAGAGCAGAGAGAAACTCGTAATTATTTAGTCATGTGCCTAATTTTACTCAGTGTCTAGTTTCTGTAATAGACTAAGTTCTGTGAAGTCATCATTTCAGTATATCAGTTGTACTTAGCATGGACCTGGCACATAGTAGGCACTCCAAATATTTGGCAATTGGTAACTTACATTTTATTTTGTTTGTGGTAATGGGATTCTAAGTGTCAGGTCATAGGTTAGTAAGTAAATAAAGTAGTTCACGCTTCTGGACCCATTGCTGCTATAAACATCGGGGTGCATGTACCCCTTCGGATCCCTACATTTGTATCTTTGGGGTAAATACCCAGTAGTGCAATTGCTGGATCGTAGGGTAGCTCTGTTTGCAACTGTTTGAGGAACCTCCATACTGTTTTCCAGAGTGGCTGCACCAGCTCGCGTTCCCACCAACAGTGTAGGAGGGTTCCCCTTTCTCCGCATCCCTGCCAACATCTGTCATTTCCTGACTTGTTAATTTTAGCCATTCTGACTGGTGTGAGGTGGTATCTCACTGAGGTTTTGATTTGGATTTCCCTGATGCCAAGTGATGCTGAGTACTTTTTCATGTGTCTGTTGGCCATTTGGATGTCTTTGCAGAAATGTCTATTCATGTCTTTTGCCTGTTTCTTGATTGGATTGTTTGTTATTTGGGTGTTGAGTTTGATAAGTTCTTTATAGATTTTGGATACTAGCCCTTTATCTGATACATCATTTACAAATATCTTCTCCCATTTTGTTGGTTGTCTTTTGATTTTGTTGACTGTTTCCTTTGCTGTGCAAAAGCTTTTTATCTTGATGAAGTCCCAATAGTTCATTTTTGCCCTTGCTTCCCTTGCCTTCAGCGATGTTTCTAAGAAGTCGCTGCAGCTGTGGTTGAAGAGATTGCTGCCTGTGTTCTCCTCAAGGATTTTGTTGGATTCCTGTCTCACATTTAGGTCTTTCATCCATTTTGAGTCTATTTTTGTGTGTGGTGTAAGGAAATGGTCCAGTTTCATTCTTCTGCATGTGGCTGTCCAATTTTCCCAACACCATTTGTTGAAGAGACTGTCTTTTTTCCACTGGACATTCTTTCCTGCTTTGTCGAAGATTAGTTGACCGTAGAGTTGAGGGTCCATTTCTGGGTTCTCTAGTCCGTTGATCTATGTGTCTGTTTTTGTGCCAGTACCATACTGTGTTGATGATGACAGCTTTGTAATAGAGCTTAAAGTCCAGAATTGTGATGCCACCAGTTTTGCTTTTCTTTTTCAACATTCCTCTGGTTATTTGGGGTCTTTTCTGGTTCCATACAAATTTTAGAATTATTTGTTCCATTTCTTTGAAAAAAGTGGATGGTATTTTGATAGGGATTGCATTAACTGTGTAGATGGCTTTAGGAAGCATAGATATTTTCACAATATTTGTTCTTCCAATCCATGAGCATGGAATGTTTTTCCATTTCTTTTTGTCTTCCTCAATTTCTTTCATGAGTATTCTATAGTTTTCTGAGTACAGATTCTTTGTCTCTTTGGTTAGATTTATTCCTAGGTATCTTATGGTTTTGGGGTGCAATTGTAAATGGGATCGACTCCTTAATTTCTCTTTCTTCTGTCTTGGTGGTGGTGTATAGGAATGCAACTGATTTCTGTGCATTGATTTTATATCCTGCCACTTTACTGAATTCCTGTAGGAGTTCTAGCAGTTTTGGGGTGGAGTCTTTTGGGTTTTCCACATAAACTATCATATCATCTGCAAAGAGAGTTTGATGTTTTCTTTGCCAATTCGGATGCCTTTTATTTCTTTTTGTTGTCTGATTGCTGTGGCTAGGACTTCTAGTACTATGTTGAATAGCAGTGGTGATAGTGGACATCCCTGCCACATTCCTGACCTTAGGGGAAAAGCTCTCAGTTTTTCCCCATTGAGAATGATATTCACTGTGCGTTTTTCATAGATGCCTTTTATGATATTAAGGTATGTACCCTTTATCCCTACACTGTGAATAGTTTTAATCAAGAAGGGATGCTGTACTTTGTCAAACGCTTTTTCTGCATCTATTGAGAGGATCATATGGTTCTTGTTCTTTCTTTTATTAATGTATTGTATCACATTGATTGATTTGCAGATGTTGAACCACCCTTGCAGCCTAGGAATAAATCCCACTTGGTTGTGGTGAATAATCCTTTTGATGTACTGTTGGATTCTATTAGCTAGTATTTTGGTGAGAATTTTTGCATCCATGTTCATCAGGGATATTGGTCTGTAGTTCTCCTTTTTGATGGGGTCTTTGGTTTGGAGATCAGGTACTGCTGGCCTCATAAAATGCGTTTGGAAGTTTTCCTTCCATTTCTATTTTTTTGAAACAGTTTCAGAAGAATAGCTATTAATTCTTCTTTAAATGTTTGGTAGAATTCCCCTGGGAAGCCATCTGGCCCTGGGCTTTTCTTTGTTGGGAGATTTTTGATGACTGCTTCAATTTCCTTAGTGGTTATGGGTCTATTCAGGTTTTCTATTTCTTCCTGGTTCAGTTTTGGTATTTTATACATCTCTAGGAATGCATCCATTTCTTCCAGATTATGTAATTTGCTGGCATATATTTGCTCATAATATGTTCTTATAATTGTATTTCTTTGGTGTTGGTTGTGATCTCTCCTCTTTCATTCATGATTTTATTTATTTGGGTCCTTTCTTTTTTCTTTTTGATAAGTCTGGCCAGGGGTTTATCAATCTTATTAATTCTTTCAAAGAACCAGCCCCTAGTTTCATTGATCTGTTCTGCTGTTCTTTTCGTTTCTATTTCATTGATTTCTGCTCTGATCTTTATTATTTCTCTTCTCCTGCTGGGTTTAGGCTTTATTTGCTGTTCTTTCTCCAGCTCTTTTAGGTGTAGGGTTAGGTTGTGTATTTGAGACCTTTCTTGTTTCTTTTTTTTTTTTTTTTAAGATTTATTTATTTGACAGAGATAGTGAGAGAGGGAATACAAGCAGGGGAACTGGGAGAGGGAGAAGCAGGCTTCCCGCTGAACAGGAGCCTGATGTGGGGCTCAATCCCAGGCCTCTGGGATCATTGTCCTGAGCCAAAGGCAGACCCTTAAAGACTGAGCCACCCAGGTGCCCCAGAAACCTTCCTTGTTTTTTGAGAAAAGCTTGTATTACTATATACTTTCCTCTTGGGACCGCCTTTGCTGTATCTCAAAGATTTTGAACAGTTATACTTTCAGTTTCATTTGTTTCCATGAAATTTTTAATTCTTTTTGAATTTAATTTAGTTTCTTTAATTTAATTTCCCATTCATTCTTGAGGAAGATGCCTTTTAGCCTCCATGTATTTGAGTTCATTCCAACTTTCCTCTTGTGATTGAGTTCTCGTTTCAAAGCATTGCGGTCTAAAAATATGCAGGGAATGATCCCCATCTTTTGGTACCAGTTGAGACCTGATTTGTGACCCAGGATGTGATCTATTCTGGAGAATGTTCCATGTGCACTAGAGAAGAATGTGTATTCTGTTGCTTTCGGATGGAATGTTCTGAATATATCTGTGAGGTCCATCTGGTCCAGTGTGTCATTTGAAGCCTTTATTTCCTTGTTGATCTTTCGCTTAGATCTGTCCATTTCAGTGAGGGGGGCTGTTAAAGTCCCCTATTATTATTGTATTATTATTAATGTATTTCTTTCATTTTGTTATTAATTGGCTTATATAATTGGCTGTTCCCATGTTAGGGGCATAGATATTTAAAATTGTTAGATCTTCTTTTTGGATAGACCCTTTAAATATGATGTAGTATCCTACCTCATGTCTTATTTTAGTCTTTGGTTTAAAATCTAGTTTGTCTGATATAAGGATTGCCACCCCAGCTTTCTTTTGATGTCCATTAGCATGGTAAATGGTTTTCCACCCCCTCACTTTAAATCTGGAGGTGTCTTTGGGTCTAAAATAAGTCTCTTACAGAAAGCATATCAATGGGTCTTGTTTTTTTATCCAGTCTGTTACCCTGTGTCTTTTGATTGGGGCATTTAGCCCATTTACATTCAGGGTAACTATTGAAAGATATGAATTTAGTGCCACTGTATTGCCTGTAAGGTTACTGTTACTGTATATTGTCTGTGTTCCTTTCTGGTCTATGTTACTTTTAGGCTCTTTCTTTGCTTAGAGGACCCCTTTCAATAATTCTTGTAGGGCTGGTTTGGTGTTTGCAAATTCTTTTGGCTTTTATTTGTCCTGGACGCTTTTTATCTCTCCTTCTATTTTCAATGGCAGCCTAGCTGGATATAGTATTATTTATTCTTGGCTGCGTATTTTTCTCATTTAGTGCCCTGAATATATCATGCCAGTCCTTTCTGGCCTGCCAGGTCTCTGTGGCTAGGTCTGCTGCCAATCTATTGTTTCTACTGTTGTAGGTTATGGACCTCTTGTCCGAGCTGCTTTCAGGATTTTCTCTTTGTCTCTGAAACTTGTGAGTTTTACTATTAGATGTCAGGGTGTTGACCTATTTTTATTGATTTTGAGGGAGGTTCTCTGTGCCTCCTGGATTTTGATGCCTGTTTCCTTCCCCAAATTAGGGAAGTTCTCTGCTCTAATTTGTTCCAGTATACCTTCTGACCCTCTTTCTCTTTCTTCTTCTTCTGGGATCCCAATTATTCTAATGTTGTTTCGCTTTATGGTATCACTTATCTCTCGAATTCTCTCCTCATGATCTGGTAGTTGTTTATGTCTCTTTTTCTCAGCTTCTTCATTTTCCATCATTTGGTCTTCTGTATCACTAATTCTCTCTTCTGCCTCATTTATCCTAGCAGTTAGAGCCTCCATTTTTGATTGCACCTCAGTAATAGCCTTTTTGATTCCGACTTGGTTAGATTTTAGTTCTTTTATTTCTCCAGAAAAGGATTCTCTGGTATCTTCTATGTTTTTTTCCAGCCCAGCTAGTATCTTTATAATCATCATTCTGAACTCTAGTTCCAACATCTTACAAATATGTCTGTATTGATTAGGTCCCTGGCAGTCGGTACTGCCTCTTGTTCTCTTTTTTGAGGTGAGTTTTTCTGTCTTGTCATTTTGTGTAGAGGAGAATAGATGAGTGAGAGAACAAAATGCTAATAGGGCAACAAAGACCCCAGAAAAATATACACTAAAAAAATCAGAAGAGACCCGAAACCATGGGGGAAAGAAGGGGGGAGAAAAAAGAATATGATCAGGCTGGTGAATAGGACAGGGCCACACACTAGATTTTGGGTGTATTTTGGTCTGTTAGAAGAAATTACATCCCAAAATTTTTAAAAAAGAAAAACTTATATACAAAAATGAGGGTAAATACAATGAAGGGATGGAATAGGACTGAAAAGCTGAAAATTTAAAAAGAGTTTAAGGTGTGCCTGGGTGGCTCAGTCTTTGAGCATCTTGCCTTCAGCTCAATTCATGATCCCAGGGCCCTGGGATCGAGTCCCACATCGGGCTCCCTGCTCGGTGGGAAGCCTGCTTCTCCCTCTCCCACTCCCCCTGCTTGTGTTCCTGCTCTCGCTATCTCTCTCTCTGTCAAATAAATAAATGAAATCTTTAAAAAAATAAATCAAATAAAAAATATTTTAAATGAGGAATTGGTAAGAAGTTGTTTGAAAAAAGAATGAAAAAAAAATTTTAAAAAGAATGTAATCAGGCAGGAGACTGGGAAAACATCATACACTATATTTAGGGTATATTTTGGTCTGTTAGAAGAAACTGTATCCCATAATTTTAAAGAAAGAAAAACTTATATGTACAAAAAATAAGGTTAAATACAATGAAGGGATAGAATATGACTATAAAAATGAAAATTAGAGATTTTAAAAAAGGAATTGATAAGATGTTGGTTGAAAAAGGAAAGAAGATAAATTCAGCAAAAAAAATTAGAAAAAGAAAAAAATAAAGAAAATTTTAAAAATTAACTTTGAAACACTAAAGAATCATGGGAAAAAAGCCATGAATTCTATGTGCTGTATTCCCCTAGCACTGGGGTTTTGCCGTTCTTGGCTGGATGTTCTTCCTGATCTGGGGGAGGGGCCTGTTGCAGTGATTCTCAAATGTCTTTGCGGGAGGTGGAATTGCCCCACCCTTGCCAGGGGCCAGGCTTAGTAATCTGCTCGGGTTTGCTCTCGGGAGCTTTTGTTCCCTGAATGCTTTCTGAGAGTGAAAATGGTGGCCTTCCTATCTCTGGACCCAGAGGATCCGAGAGCTTAGTGCCCCACTCCTCAGTCAGCCCTCATAGAAAAGCAGTCAATCACTCCTCTCTCCCCAGTCTCTGGCCACACTCCGTGCTCACCCGGCCTGTGACCCATGGTTTCTATCTCTGGCACACAACCCCGTTTGGAGTCTCCAAACCCAGCAGATTCCTGCAGTGTGTTCCCATGCCGCTCCTCCCAGGGGAGGAAGGGGAGTCTTCCCAGATCTGCCACTTGTTGGGTCCCTGCTGGAGGAGTAGTGGCCCGACTGTGCCACGGATCAGGGTTTATGGCCACCCCAAGCTGAAAGCCCACTTTTCAGCTCCATCTTTGCAGCTGGATTCCCCACTCCAATACCTGGGAGCTCTGCCAGTCAGGCACCCCCAGTCTTTCTGTGACCCCGAGAGTCCTGTGACTACACTGTCCCAGTGAGGGTTCCACACCCCCCATACCGCCCCCCCCCCCCACGTCGCCACTGGAGCAACGTTCCTCAGTGGAGCAGACTTCTAAAAGTTCCGATTTTGTGCTCCGGGGCTCTATCACTTGCCGGTAGTGGCTGATGGAGGCTCCCTCCCCTCCTCTGTCTATCTTCCCGAATATTGCCTCGGATTCACTTCTCTGCATGTCTTACCTTCCAGAAAGTGGTTGCTTTTCTGCTCATAGGATTCCTGCTATTTTCTTCCATCTCCTGGGTCCTCTCAAGGGAGATCTGAGATGTCACAGAGTATTCCAAAGTTCACTTGGCTCCCCATGGGTCCCTGCAGGTGTCCGTGCGTCTGTCCAGAGGAACATGTATTGTGTTAACTTTGATTCTTTTCAGGGACTTCTGAAAAATAAGTCAGTCTGTATTGGGATAAGTTTTCTACCCATTCTTACATCACTGTATTTCTTAATATAAATTGGCTTTCTTCCCGTATTTCAGGAAATAGACTAAAGCAGGAGAAGATTGAGAAGATTCCAAATTATTCTGGGCAAAGGCCTTGCTACTATGCTGCAAGAAGGTTATATGAGGGAGGACCCCAGCATGCATTATTGGACCAAATGCCCTGAGATAGTCTGTATTTGGGACATTTGAAAGTTATTTTCCAGGGGTGCCTGGGTGGCTCAGTGTGTTAAGTGTCTGACTCTTGGTTTCTGCTCTTGTCATGATCTTAGGGTCCTGAGATCAGGTACTGCATCGGGCCTCTGCTCCTCCCCAGGCTCACGTGCACACGCTCTCTCTTATCTCTCTCTCTCTCTTTCATAAATAAATGAAATCTTAAAAAAGAAAGAAAGTTACTTTCCAGCATCAATATATAAATGTGATATATTTTTATATTTCATATTCATTGAATTATATAGTGATTTGTCATAGTCCCACCTGTGACTCGAATCCACAATTCAGACAGCATCATTTTATTCTTCATTCCTTAAAAATAATTTTTGTAATATGAGAATTCTGTTCATAATACATCTCCAGCAGTAACATTCTGACCTTTCTGCTTTGAGAAGCGTCCAGTCTCCGGTGTATGCCTCTAAATCAGTCTTTTCTAAATCCTTTACTTTTGTGGAACTTTTAATGCTACCATATTATCAAAATCAAATCATTTATTCAGCATTTTGAGTAAGCCCTATTTGTCAAGGTTAGGTCAGAATCCTCAAGGATTTCATAATCTATGTTTATTCCTTACTGCTATTCCCGGACCATCTCCACTCTGATCCAAAGCCACCTTTTCAGTCTCTCTTTCCCCATAGAAACCCTTGAATCCAGTTATGCAGTGTGTCTTCACATATGCCTGTGCTTTTACACTTGCCACTTTCTCTTTCTCACTGTCCCTGTCAAAATAAGGTCCCTCTCAAGTCCCACATTCTCAACCCAAGATGATTTGTTTGTCTACTGTATTACTTGAACATCTGCTGTCCATGCGATTTATTGGCACTTATCATTTATTGTCTCATTCATTTTATTGAAATACTACAGTTAAAGAGGATAGACTAACTCAGAAACAAAACCATTTATACAGTGTCTCTGATAATCTCTTTAAACACCCAGTCATGGAAAGCTCTACCAGTTTTTAGGCTTCCAATTCTACTTGTTAACAAGAATTAATACATTAGATGTTCATTATATAAACTGAAATCTCTTTGTGATTTTCCTCCCTTTAATGCCATTTGTGCCCTCTAGAGGAACACAGATTAAATGTCTTTTTCTGCTATTCTGACAGCAATTATCATATTATATGGATAAATCTTTTTGGATTAACATGCCTTTTTATAACCCCATCCTGTCACCTTCCTTTGGATATGCTCTACTTTGACACTGTCTCTTAAATTACAGCATCTAGAATTGAGCCTATGACTCCAGTTGTCATCTGTCTACTTAGAGAAAAACAAAACTCTTTAAGTGAAATATAAATTAGCTAAAGTTAGTGGTCTCTTTTCCAGTCTTGGTTTTCTTCATGTTTTCACATTTTTCCCCACTCTCTGTGCTCTCTAGCCTTCCATGCTATTGGGGAAAAAACAAAAAATAAAAAAAAAAAACCTTAAAATGAAATAAGGGAATAGCTTCAATAAGTGAATACATTGGAACAGTTGGGAAAGCAAACCACCACATTGGATAGAAATGGAGTCAGTATTGGAGGAGCTGTTGGTTCAAGATAAATTTGTAAAGTGCCTACTCCATTCCAGGAACTATTCTTGGCACTTGGGATACATTAGTAAACAAAACAGATGAAGATCCTGCTTTCATGGAGCTTATATTCCAGTTATTTTGAAGCAAAGGCTTTAGGCCAATAAAAGACAAACAGTAATATCAGAGTATATAGAATGCAGAGAGTAACTCATACCAAATAAAAGAAAAAATTGTAAATGGTTTAGGCACATGCAATGCAGAAAATTAATATTTGTAAGCTTCTGGTGTGCAAAGCCATAAATTAAGACTCTAGAAGGAAAATTATATATTTTTAAAATTAAAGATGGGATATTATTTACAATAGGCAGAGGTGGAAGCAACCCAAATGTCCATCAACTGATGAATGGATAAACAGTGTGGCGTATACATACAGTGGAAATTATTCAGCCTTGAGAAAGAAGGAAATTCTGACACATGCTACCACACAGATGAACCCTGAAGACATTATGTTAAGTGACATAAGCCAGACACAATAAGACAAATACTGCGTGATTCCCTTTATGTGAGGTTCCTAGAGTAATCAGATTCATAAAGACAGAAAGTAAATGGTGGTTGCCAAGGGTTGGAGGGGGAGGAAGAATGGGGAGTTCTTTAATAGGTACAGTTTGAGTTTTGCGAGATAGAGTTCTGGAGATTGGTTGCACAACAGTGTGAATGTACTTAACGCTACTGAATGTACACTTAAAAATGGTTAAAATGGTCAACTTTATGTTATATGTATTTTACCACAATAAAAAATAAAAAGTTTAAAAATATTTTTAAATTAGAGTTAATAAATTGAAAAACCAATAAACTCATAGAAACATTAAAAGAAAATTTTAAAGACATAAACTTAAACATAAGATAGTTGAGGAAGCAGACCCTTGCATGTGTAGAAGAATTTTTTTTTAAAAGATTTTATTTATTTATTTGAGAGAGAGAGAATGAGAGATAGAGAGCACGAGAAGGAAGAGGGTCAGAGGGAGAAGCAGACTCCCCGCCAAGCAGGGAGACCAATGTGGGACTTGATCCCGGGACTCCAGGATCATGACGTGAGCCGAAGGCAGTCGCTTAACCAACTGAGCCACCCAGGCGCCCTGCATGTGTAGAAGAATTGAAGGACATTTACAGAGCACATGCCTGTTAATATCACTGAAAGTGAATTTACTGAAAGGAAATGCTGAATAGATAAAAATTAGCAGTCAGGTGAGGAGTTAGGTTTAAAAGGAGAGAAAGCTACAGGCATTTCAGGTAGAGAGCCTAGCATAAACCTAAGTGAAAACAAGTAGTAACTTAGTGATACAGGGTCCTTGGAGGACAATGAAGAAGAAGTTGGTTGAAAATTATAGCTGGTCAGATATTAAGCCAAAGCACTTAATGTGGTAAGAAACCAGATGAAAGTGAATTGGGAGAGTAGGACATTGTAGAAGGATGGTGAAATCAGAATGGGCTTAAGAATTGCATAGACCCAGGGTGTCTGGGTGTCTCAGTTGGCTAAGTGCCTGCCTTCGGCTCTGGTCATAATCCCAGGGTCCTGGGATTGAGCCCTGCATGGGGCTCCTTGCTCAGTGGGGAGTCTGCTTCTCCCTCTCCCTCTGCCTGCCACTCCCCCTGCTTGTGCGCTCTCTCTCTCTCTCTCTCTCTCTTCAAATAAATAAAATCTTAAAAAAATGATGTAGACCCATGATAAAAAGATGGTAGTGACTATGATAGTGAACTTGCAGATACAAAGTCATGGGCTCATTAAAAACTATTAGGAAGAGCAAACAAAATGTGAATGTTGGTTGGGGAGAGCAAAGAAATCAAATTACTTAGATGTTGTCAGCCTTTGGATCTAGGAATATAGTGCTTTAATTAACATGGAAAAAAATTTATTATGGTAGATGAAAAGTTTTATTTAGTGTTGACATTCTACATTAAAGATATTTTGGGGTACCTAGAACAGAGATAATAAGACAGTCGGTGACCAGAGCTTGAAAGATCTGACATTTCAGTCAGGATTGCCCAAGTAGGCTCACCTACAGGCTGGTTTTCACTGAGCTTAATTAAGGTAGAGTGTCCACCTTACTCTCTGAGTCCCCTCTGTAAGTGAAGTTAGAGAAAATAATAATCAAAAGGATTTTTTCAGGAAATGATATGGGAGAGTGGAAGAGATATCTCAGTAGTTTACTACTCACTCTGGATAGTTAAATGGTTAAATAATAAGTAAAGGAGGCATCAGAATCAAGGAGGCATCAATAAGAGAATCTAGATTTCAGGTTTATTTTAAAATTGAAGTAGATTACTGTGCTTACATGTCCATGACAGTAATAGATCTAAAGCAACCGACCTTATTCTTACTTTCCTCTGATCTCTCTCCTGATGTTTTCAGGATTACGGAATTTATGAAACATGATTGTGTAATCATTCAATTTGAAATACCCAGTTGGAGGAAGAGGGAAAAATAAACCTTGGTGGCATCCCTTCATTCATACCCCTTTTCTGTCTGTCATTTCTATTAAAAACACTCACATATTCAGAACTCACTCTTAAATTGTTTACCACCATCATTCCAACACTGATTGTATTTCTTTTTTACTTGTGATAGCAGGCTAATATTGTGTTGTTATCAAAGATTCAGGCATTATCAAAAAGATTTTGCACTCCATTTATTTGCCTTGGATATTTGCATCCTATTTCTAAATGTTCTCAGAAGGGAGAAGGGGACAGAGGAGGTGGTCTTACTATTTCTTAAAGCTCAAATGACACAGTAGAGTACTTTTAGGGACATCTTGATTCTATTAGAATTTTCAGGTCAAAGGGCAGGTTCAACTGTTATGTAGTTTAAAGCACCAGGGATGGATTGACAAGACCTCTTTAATGACTTAAAGTTGGATTTCTGCTACTACCTACTCATTATGCAAGTAATATGGCATGTTAGTCAAGCAGTAGGGGGCCACTAATCACTTTGAAAGGTTCTGTGTATACATTTTCTTTTTCTTTTTTTTAACTGAGGAAAAGACATTAACAGAACAAGGAGAGTAATTTAGCAGGACGAGCATTGCAGTTCTTATTTTGCTCTGGGCTTGTGGCATACATATATTACCTTTCACATTATACGTGCTTGTATCACTCCCTAGGGGCTCATGGGAAATGAAGTCAGAATGTGCTTCACTAGCAAGTCTTCCTTTTCTGTAGATAGACTTTAGTTAGTAAAGCTCTTGAAGTCAATTATTAATCCACATCAAGGTTCATTTTCTTTAAAATAGCCATGTTAGACTTAGAATAGGTGACTTCCACATCTCAAGCAATTGATTCTGATTTAAAAGGAACTATTTCTGGTATTTTTATCTTCTTCTTTTTAATTTTCTGGATCTTCCAGTTTTTATTCCAGGAATGCATATTACTTTTGTCAGAAAATACCTTTCTTTTTTCAAAGAACCAATTATATTAAGAGTTAAGTGGCTACAAAAATAAGATTCTTTTTGTAATTTGCTTTTTTTTTTCCCACTCTGAATTCCATTCCCTCTGAAAAGCAGGATGTTCTTTAAAATTTTCTAGTTTCAACACTTTTGAGTGCTCTCTGTAAAACTTAACCACATAAGTTCAACCATACCATACGGTCTTTTCTATCAAATGTATTGAGGGAACAGCAGTTTTTCTTATTCCCAAAAATTAGATGGCTGTTACTATTTATTAGCTTTAATATTCTTGCCTATCTTCCAAATTTTTAAGAGATTGCTCTCCCCTGTAGTTGTCTATTTCAAATTTACCAAAATTGTAGACAAGAGAACAATATTCTCTTTCCAAAAACAAAAGAAAAACATAAAAGCTAATATATCCATAAAAAATACTGACATTACCCAAAGTTTATATGCTTATATTGCGGTATGTAATCAACACATTTTATTCTCCTAACTATCAATTGACCTTTTTAGGCACATACACATGTAGAAATCACTATTAGGAGTATACTTTTAAAATGGAAAAGACAGTGGTATGTTAAGCTTTTAGGGAATTTTTGGTTGAGAGCAATGGGTATGGGAGAGAAAGTTTGATTCTGTGCAATTTGTAGTATATTATCAATGCTCAATAAAAAAAATGACAATAAAATTTCTATTTGGATTTTATATAAAAAGAACAAAAGACTTAAATTATGTATCTTAGTAAAAAAGGCATTATTCCAGTGGCTCAGAGTCTAGTACTACATCCTTTATTTTAAAATTTAGAATCTGAATTGTCACCTGTTATATCATATTGCAGTTTGGGAATGTGACATTTTACCCCAGAGATTAACTGTACCACCCACCCTAGCTGGTCAAGCATATCATTTATAAAAGAATTTGGAATTCAGTCAAGATGCTTCACCAACATAGAATAATTTTTACTATTTCCCATTACGATGCTTTTCTTAAGCACAGAATGGAACTCAGATCCCATCACCTTTGTATATTCCATTTTGCAAGGGTGCGCTTTACTTCATCTGATTGGATAGAGTAATTTATCTTTCATCTTCTGTTATTTGCCAGCTGCTAAATGTGTACTTCTGACTATTGGTGCACAGAAATACTGCAGCACCCTTATTGAGAAAACACATTTCTCATTACAGCTTTGTCAGTCTTTGAGCTTCCCCAAAGGGAACAGATGACAGCAATGAGCAGGAAATTGTGCATAGTGAGACCAACTTGAACTCCTTCACCTTTAAGCTTATTTCACCACTTAACATATTTTTTTCAAGTGGTCAGTGGATATATTTAGACTATTGTTATCCCTTTGCTGTTGACTAAAGCTTCATGGGATAAGCCGTCTGCTGTTTTTTAGAATTATATAGAGTGTGGGGACAGTGGAAAATTACACTGGGGTCAATGAGAATCTTTTTCCCTTCCAACAACAAAGACTGGTTAAACAAATCTTCATTTCCATGATGTAAGCTGATCTATCTCCTCCATTTGTTAGTACTGCTTGTTCAGAGTTCTCCAGACCTACCCAACCAGAAAACAGAAAATCCTTGTCAGAATATGCAAAAGATAGTCTTCCAGTTTGTGGCTAAACTAAAACTCTTCCAGATGACTACTATTGAAGCATAATTATCTTAACAAAAGACAGAAGCAAGGTTAAACTTGGGCACTTCATTCTCAGATTCAGCATTTCCTCAGGTCAAAAGCTCAGGCCACTTAAATAGTTCCTGTAAATCAAATCTGCATTCTTACAAATGATTTAAATAATAGATGAGCTATTGAGGAATGCATTTTTGCCAAGGAGAATAATTGTTCACCAACTTCGTTCAGATTATTTTGTAAATTTCTCATGTTCACCCCTCTTCTAAATCCCACCTTCTTTTCCTTCTGGATGTGAACCAAAAAGTAGTTAGCTAAACCACAAGGAATCTGTAAGGTTCAAGTTATTGTTTCAAAGTGCACAAATCATTGCCAAATAAAGCCACGACTGGAAACTTATTTGCATTGATGAGAGAAAGAGAATTGTAGATGTTTAGAATGTCCCAAGAACAGATGGCTGATTTTCTAAATCCTGTTTCCTAATGTTTACAATTTGTTACACACTCTATACATAAGAATGTTTTCAGTTTCAGTAATGCCTCAATTTGTCTGGCAGGTACAGAATGCTTATCAAAAGAATGAATTAAATGGGTAAAATGTATGGGTGAGAGTTTTATTCTTAGTTTTAAAAAGTTATTAATTTTATTTACTTTTTAAGTCTAACTATAAATAGGAACTCTTTATTAAGATGTCAGTATAACACATGATAAAGACATTTAGAGTGGAGAAACCTGAGTGGGATTCCTAGCTGCACCATTTACTTCAAATGTGAGCTTGGGCAAGCTATATAAACTCTCTGAGCCTTGGTTTCATCACCCATAAAATGGGGGTGATAATAGTAACTTCAAAGGATTGTTTTGAGGTTAAATGAAAGTCCTGGAATTTTCTTTATTTTGTAGGCAAGAAGCTCTTCTGGCTGCCATTAGTGAAAAAGATGCCAACATAGCTCTTTTGGAGCTTTCATCCTCTAAGAAAAAGACCCAAGAGGAAGTGGCTGCACTGAAGCGGGAGAAGGATCGTCTGGTGCAGCAGCTCAAGCAGCAGGTATAATGAAATGCCAGGGAAGGCCCATGGTGGAGGGGCAGTAAGACCAGCTCTCACGCCATTCTCTACCTTTGTCTTTGCCAGCTTATATTTTAAGGTCTCGCGTCTCATATTAGACGTCTGATCTTTTTATCTAGCTAGGTTGTTTGTTTGTTTTTTTCCCCCAGAGGGAGAGAGGGGAGGGAAGGGACAGACAGAATCCTAAGCAGGCTCCACGCCCAGCACAGAGGTCTTTGCAGGGCGCAGTCTCACAACCCTGCAATCACGACCTGAGCCAAAAATCAAGAGTTCCGTTGCTTAACCAACTGAGGCACCCAGGCGCGCCTCTAGTTAGTTTTCATAAGCAGGGACTTTAATCTTCTTCACAAATCTTCTGGCTCTACCTAGGAATTAGAGAGTGCTCTTGGTAAGAGCACTGGTTTAGAAGATGTTACAAGACTTCTATGAGAGGGTTTTTTTAACATAGCTGGATGAAATTAGCAAAGTTCTGCCCGCTTAAAATGAAAAAGGCTTATTTTTTACATCCAACCAAAGTCCTACTATAGAAGGCACTAAGTATGTTTTTACTTAAACAATTTCTAGCTACTCAGAGCTGAGTAAGCTTTGAAGGTAAGAGCAAAGTTTTGCCCTTTTCTTTTCCGACCTAATCCCTCCCCAAATTTAATGCTTCATATTTATGTAAGACCTGTGAAAATAAAAGCTAAACATTTCCCCTTTGTTAATGGTTGGACAACGGTCCAACCATTAATGGACACTTAAAAATGGTTAAAAGGATAAATTTTATGTTATATATATCTTATGATAATTTTAAAACTTGGGGGAAAAAAATCTTTGAGAATGAAGAGAAAGCCGAATTTTAAAATCTAAATCCCCTTTTTTATCTTAATGCTCTTCGCTGGCCACTCTTGCCGTGTCCGCAAGTCCTGTCTTCCGGTACCATCTGCATTCTCAGTAACATTTTCTGTGCATTGTGTCTGCCTGGACTTGCTCTTCTACCTGAAGTAGTAAGACTGGGAAAGAGTTTTTCAAGTGAAGGAATTTCTTCTTTTCTGCTCTGGGGGATCAGTCATCAATTGATAGCATTTTTAACATAATATTTAATGTTCCAATTAACAAGAATCAGTATTTAAACAATAAAGATATTTCTGTTTGTAGACCAATATTAAAACTGCTTAGAAATAGATTTTATGTTTTATGTGGCCAACCACATAAATACCAAAAGATCTCCCTTTTCTATAGGATAGGTCGATGACCAGCAAAAAAATAATTCTTTGCCCATTTATAAGCAGAAGAATCTTTTCCAGTGTCCTAAAATATTTTGCCACAGGAAGAAGACATCATCTAGTATTTGGATACCTATTAAGTAAAACAGGAAGAATGTGCTTAATATTAAAGACATCTGTCCAGTAGTTCAAAACTGAAATTTGGCTTATCGAAGCTGATAATATGAGTTGAATAGTGATTGCAGTGGCCTAGGAAGGTGGGGAAGATGGGGAGGTGTTGGTCAAAGAGTACAAAGTTTCAGTTATGCAAGATGAATAAGTTCTGGGGATCTAATACACATCATGGTGACTATAGTTAATAATATCCTATTGTATATTTGAAATTTGCGAAGAGTAGATTTTAAGTGTTCTTTAAAAAGGTAACTGTGAAGTAATAGAAATGTCAATTAGCTTTATTGTGGTAGTGATTTCATGATGTATACAAGTATTAAAACATCACATTGTATACCTTAAATAAATACAGTTTATATTTGTCTGTTGTATAACTGCTGTGGGGGGGTGCTGATATATGAAAAAGGAGGATGTTGTTGAAGAAAGGCGTTCACTAGTTTGTGAGTGTGTATATTTAGCAATATCGGTTCTCCTAAGTAGTTAGGCCTAAATATATAGACATAAGATTTAAGTGGTTCCTGGTCCCTCTACTTTCAGACACCAAACAGAATAAAATGTCTAGCAGACTAGAGTACTGTATTTCATTCATAGTGGCTTTTGATTACTTCATTCTCAAGGCTATATGTTTTCAGTAGGTGAAAGTTAAGGATATTCATTAATCTATGAACTCATAATCTTAAAAAAGAGCAGCTTAATGTCTTTCCATCTCACTATATGCCCTGAATATTCTGTAGTGATGTGATATATGTAAAGAGAAAGATAAATGTAGTTCTTGGGAGTCCTTCCAACAGTGTTTTTTGTCTGCTTTCCATGTAAAGTTTCACATTCCTGCCCTCTCGGAGTGTCTAGGATGCTGTGAGCAAGAAGGAACTGGTCTTGCCAAAGATATTTGATTCTTTAATTTTTTCTAAGTGTGTGTACTGACTTTTAGACAAGGGAGAGGCCTTTTGGAAAGAGGATATGGCATCAATATTGTTTTAATTTAAAGCTTCTAGTCCTTGAATTGCTGGAATGTGCCTCAATCCAAAGGCCATTTCCTACCAAGGAGGCAGTCAGCGTTGACCAGGCTTTCCAGTAAGCAGAGCTGCCACTGCCTGATGGGCTCTTGGCATTCGTGTGCAGTTCCTAGTGTTCGAAAGAGGTGAAGCAACAAGGGGTTTACAGATTTGGGGGTCACCCGCTTAAATGGGCCCAATTTGCATACCCACCCCAGGGTACCTTGTCTCCTTGACTCATTCATGGCAAAGCAGCACTTGGAGAGGCTGCATCAGAGGAAGGGGCCAGAGCCAATGAAAAAACTAAAAAATAAAGGTTGTCTAACAAACTCCAGATGTGCTGTGGTGGGTGCCAACCAGTGTGTTCGGATTATAAGTCATGAAGAAGCCCCCGCTGTGATTGTCAAGCACCCACGCTGGATTTAATGTAAACTCACATGGAACCCTGGAAAGCTTGAACACAGTCCGTTTAGCCACAGCAGCTGTCACAAGATGGCCTTTCTCTCAGCATTATTTTCTTCTTTTCGCCGCTGGAATTTTACAACCTACATATTGTATTTGCTGTTAGTGTAAAGTCTGGCTCTGCCCCTGTGTGCTCTATACAGAATGTGTCATGGGCAGATTGGGCTTTTCAAAACAAGCTGCATGGTTTGGTTTGGTTTGGTTTGGTTTTTTTCCTGTTTTTTAAAGGTCAACTATAACATTAGAAGAGGAAAGGCTACAAACTTAAACTGATTTGGTTCGAATCTAGACAATCTCATTTACAGCTATGATTATAGAATCCTCTGCATTAGGATGAAATGTCAGACAATATATTCCTTTGTTCCAGCATAGTCTAGGCGTGAGGGATAGAAAGAGACAGTACTTGCCTTAAAAAAGAAGCTCACAGTATAGTGCTTAAAATACTAGTTGTTCAAAACATTTGGCAAAACCATTCTGTAGAAGGGAGCCTTACCATCTTTTCCTGCTGACAGCCTCAGCAAATCATCCCTGCATTACATGATTTATTTGCCCATTCATTTCAGATTCTTTGAGTATCTACTGTGTCAAATATTGTATTCGTGGAAAATAAATGTCTCTCTTCCTAGTTAACAGCCTGGCAGCTAATCAGACCTAGATTGTACCTCTAGCTGTCTCTTTTACCAGTTTGACACATTATTTCTCTGAGATTCATGGGCCTCATCTATAACATTTGGATAATGTTACCTACCTCACAGGGTTGGTGTGCACACCCATAGCACTTAAGCTCCCACTTCTGTTCCCTCTCAGAGATCTCTGTTTCAAAGTGAGCACTGTGCTATGGGTATTACAGGCTACATTGAGAAAAGGGGGGACTTCAACAGCTTTGGTTCTCATTCAATCATCTATAATAACTATTGAATTTTCAATAGGAGTATAGTATTTTTCTTAAGATTTTATTTTTAAGTGATCTGTACACCCAGGGTGGGGCTTGAACTTACAGCCCTGAGATCAAGAGTCACATGCTACCGATTGAGCCAGTCGGGCGGCCCTCAATATGACTGTAGTATTTAGAATTCTACAACTAGCACATTGTGTTCTACTCCTGTGAGGAAGAACATATTTCTCAGAGCAGTTATCAGAATAAGTGGTACACTTTATCCTTCCTTTTTTCTACCTGTTTTTTTTTAATGATACAACTATAAGATAGCTGTTTTCAAAAATAATTTTAATATGTTTTTCTTAAGTCTTACATTGTCATCATCAAAGAGAATTATTAAAATGCCCACCTGCCTGAAATTGTCAGCACTAGGAACATTATAACTCCAAGCATGCGTTCTGTCTCACTCATTCTCTAGTTCTGTGACTTTCCACTTGCATACATGCCTCTTCTATCCCTGACTCATACGACTTTGCAGAAATATGTGAAAATAGAATAACTACAAAAATGGCTACCACTTATGAGTTGACTATAATATGCTGGGCAGAGTTGCTTTGTATACATCATATCTAATCCTCACCACAGTTCTGGACATATATGTCTTTATTATGTGGATGAACCACCTGAGACCCCAAAACATTAAATTTCTTGGGTAAACTTCCACAAGGACTAAGTGGTGGGACGAGAGAACTGGTTCTCTTCTTACTCCTACCATCTTATGTGGCAATTCCAGACAGTTGGTAATTAGAAAAGTTGTAGTGGAATTAGAATAATACAAACAGTGCAGGGGCACCTGGGTGGCCCAGTCGGTTAAGCATCTGCCTTAGGCTCAGGTCATGATTCCAGGGTCCTCGGGATCAAGCCCCGAGTCAGGCTCCCTGTTCTACAGGGAGCCTGCTTCTCCCTCTGCCTCTGCCACTCCCTCTGCTTGTACTCCCTTGCACTCTGTCTGTCAAATAAATAAAATCTTTTTTTTAATTAAAAAAATAATACAAACAATGCTATTTCAAGTCTTTATGGCACTCATTTGTTCCCCGGAGAGATAGGAAAGGGTATTTATTTATATTCCAAACCCTCCCCTCTCTGCCTCCGAAGAACTTGAAACAAAAAGGAAATAGTGGATTTGTCCCTGTTCTTCAAATTACTGAAAGGAGTGATATGAACTTGAAGCTACAGAATTACAGTGAAGTATAATTTAGCTTCTTTTATATCTTTGGAGATGGCAGTCCTATAGCAGAACTAAACATACTGTTGTTCTCACAGTGCGCCTTCACGTTCTGCCTTCTTTGAACCATCTGCAAACAACTCCTAAAAGCACCAGCTGGGAGCCAGCCTCCCAGAGACTTTGACCATCCTGAGTATGTGGAGACTTCAACTTCAGAGCGATTATAGAGGAGTGTTTGGTCCCCTGGGTCCCCAGCCTATATACCGATAGTGAAGGAATATTCTAACTCTGTAGCTATCCAGCAGGTAGCCTGTGTGGCCAGTCTGTTTGGCCTTTACATGGGGTTAAGAAAATTGCCCACCTAAGCAATTCCCCCTGAACCTTTATCACCTGTGAACGTGACGTGCATGAATTAAAGAGCAATTACAATCTCCTTCCGAGAGCAGGCATCAGAGTAGTCGTTTCAGGGTCCTAGAGGTTTAAAACTATTGTTCTTAAAGAATATTTAGCTGACCACCCACTTGAGATTTAGACTGAATTAATTTAATTGCTTTTCAGGATGAGTTTCTTTTTAAAAAACAAAAGGGGCGCCTGGGTGGCTCAGTTGGTTAAGCATCTGCCTTCAGCTCAGGTAATGATCCCAAGAGCCCCCACATCCGGCTCCCTGCTCAGCAGGGAGCCTGCTTCTCCTTCTCCCTCTGCCTGCCACTCTGCCTACTTGTACTCTGTCTCTAGCTCTCTGTCAAATAATTAAATAAAATCTTTTAAAAATACAAAAACAAAACAAAAATTAGAAAATCATTATGCTTTTAAAAAATAATCTGAAGTAACCACCTCTAAAATACTAATTTTTCACAATCACAGATTACCTTGGAAACTTAGTTCTCGATGATGTTATTCACTGTGAACTTTAAGCTCTTGAGTTCCATAGGCAAATGCTCTACTTTCTGTAATAAGATAATGCTAAATTAGATCTAAGTAAAATAAGTAGATAAGGCAATTCACTCATAATGAGAAGCCCCAAATTTTGATTGGTTGCTTTTTTTTTTATGAATCACTGCTTTTGAGTTATATCACGAAAATGTTTTAGGCTTTAACCTTTTCTTATCAAATATTAATTTCTTGTATTCATAATTTTTTATGAAAATTACTGTCAGCATTAAGCCTATGATTCTTTATACCTTCTGTATTCCCCTTCTCCTGCAGGACTGGAACTACTCTCATTGATGATATGTTAAGACAACTATCAGGAACTCTCCTCTGTGGGGATACTGACATCAAATATCAGTTGAGTTTTAAAAAGATCTTTATAAAGTCAGGATAGCCTCACATCTTTTATTGCACACACACACATTTGGCTGTCTGTAATGCTGAGTATTTGTCTTGCTCCCCGTTGTTGTGTTTGCAAAATTCTATCATCATTTTCTAATATCTCCTGTGAGGAAAGCACGTTATTAATAATGTAGTTCCATTTCACAGAAAGTAAAATCAAGGCCACTGATCAGCTAACAGCACAAATCAGCTATAGGTATCAAAGAGTAGGTCATACTTTAGCACAGATAGCATACACCATCCTGTTGGTGTTCCTACTTGGAATTCTGGGGCCATAATACAAGACAACCTTAGCATTTCCCCTGCTGTCCAGGAATCTCTTCTTCCTTGACCCACACCCTTTACTGTTAACAAACCCTTCCAGACTCTCATCTAAACTAATTTAGCAACATTCACCAATTATTATTTAGTCCTTACTATATACCAAGCCCTCCCCTAGGTGTTGGTGATAGAAGGGTAAGCAAATAAATATGGCTCTTGGAGACTTCTCTTTATTGCACATTCAACTACTTTAGCATACCTAGGTATTTTGTCACATAAGAATTTTCAGGTCATCTAGTTTGGCATAGAAGTTGTACTTCTTTCATACTACACAAGAAAATTGAGCAAAAATACTTATTAATGATTTGTCACACAATTTCTCATTGTAAGAACTCTAAACTAATTTTAATTTGTCCTTATTTTATATATTCTGAACAAATTGTCAGTTTCCAAAATGCTCAAATACAAGAATTATAAATAGATTAAGGATAGCTAAGTGTACTAGCTGAGTGGGCCTGAAGAATCATAAATAATGCATATATATAGTTTGGTGGATACAGAAAAACCTTGGATAAGTTGCTATGTATCCGTGCTTCATTTCTCCCAAACAAAATGAGTATTATCTCTGTCCTCTTTCTGTTCAGGAAGTTTGAAGATCAATTAGAACCAAAATCTTCTTGGGGCATCTGGGTGGCTCAGTCAGTTGAGCATCCAACTCTTGATTTTGGCTTGGGTCATGATCTTGGTGTTGTAGGATGAAGCCCTGTGTCGGGCTCCATGCTCAATGACGAGTCTGCTTGAGATTCTCTCTCTCCCTCTGCCCCTCCCCCCACTCGCTCCCACTCTTTCTCTAAATAAATAAATTCTTAAAAAAAAAAAAAAAGACCCAAAACCAAGATCTCCTGGAGAAGAAGATCTGTATATAGTATATAAGTACAGAGCTGTGTGATGTATCAGGATCTCCTGGTATATATTCTGCAGAAAGGTGTTTGTCACATGGGGAAGCTAGCTGACTGTCAGATACTAATGCCCAGGTTCATCTGCACATTTCTCAGCTAACCAGTCTTTTTACTGTTCAGTCTGAATGTCACCTTTCTGTTCACAGTCTTTCCCAGTTGTACCAGTTCTGTTTCTTTGCAGTTACACCCAGGTGATCCTGATTGGTAGTGGAGGTGATCCTATACTGTTCAGTCAAGTGTCACCATCTACTTTCTTAGTTTTCTCTTGTATTATGTGTATTTTATTTGTTTAACCCTCATAAGACTACTTTATTTCCCTAATCTCTATAAGTTCTTAATGGAAATGGGTTGCTTCAGTCTTGCTCCAAGTATTTTTAATAAGTACAGTATGAAAAACATCTGAAGTGAATTATACTTTGTCTTTTATTAAGTTCTGCCCACTCTCTAGTTAAGTTTTTTAGTCTCTTGCAAGGAACTATGTATGATATATATGATACCTTGTATGATACTGTTATTTATTGCTTTATCAGGTAGAGCTAAGGACTTTGACAGCCTCTGATTAGGTCCAGGAAACTGGCCTATGCTTTGAGTTGGCACTTAACTACAGTCCAGCTTAGCATACCTTCACTCATCCATAAACCCACATCTATATATTCTCTCAGACTTCCTCGTCCCTGGTTACCGAGAATGACAGTATACAATGTGCTGTCCACATACCTCACTCAGAAACAACCTATTCTATAATATGGACTTGTTCTCTTTTGCTTCCTTTATTTCGGGTTATTTTACACCCTTGTTAATAGTGAGCAGAATGTGTGTATAGGTTAACACCCTTCTTATTTTGACTTTAGACCCCTTTTCTCACATGTTATAGGGCTGACCATTGGCCCACCTTTAAAGAGAAATCCATCATCTCTCTTTTCCTCCTCATAGCAGTGAAGGCTACTATTATACTAGCATGATATGCTAACTATGAAGTTATAGTTGAAAAGGCACTTATAACCACTCCAGGCACTTGGAACTTTCCAAATAAATTATCCTTTGGACTAAAATTTCTCATGGTTATTCATGGTCCAAAGGAGAATAAATATTTGAAAGTTCATAAATTCCTTTTGTTTGGTACTGAGAGGGCGCAACAAAATATCATTTGTTCCAACTCCAACTTTGGTGCATATGTTTTTCTTATCACAGTTTCGATGAAAGAAAATGCTGTTTCAATATTGATTCTAAGTAAGCCAAGCTCAAATCATTTTATTTTGTTTGAAGTATCTTTTTCTCTGCCTATCTCATAGTTTTGAGTAAAGAATGTAAATCTGTTGTTTTGTATGTAAAAATGTGATTGTTTCTTAGATTTACTAAGTCTTGGGAAGAACTGGCTAAACTTTATTCTGAAAAATGAAAGTATAAGTCAAATATATTAGAACAAACACAACAACTCACATTTGGTTTTCATATTCTTAGCCCCAGGCCCTGACCCACTTATTGGAGTAACATTTAGAACTACCAAGTTGGAGCATGGTAAATAATTGGATTCTTACTTGCCATACTTATTGTTGATTCTCCGTAGTATGCATAGGTTTTTTCTGAACAGAGCTAAAATAGTGTGAGGGCATACTAATAATATACCAGTATGAACCCAGTTTAGTGAAGGTCACGACTTTGGATTTATCATTTTTTTTCCTAAACGGAAAAAATTTTACGAAAAGTCCTTTTAACTAGCCAAGAAAATAGACATTTCAAAGGCTGCTTATTCATTTAAAGCTTTTTCTTTGTGAATGAAATTCTTCATGGAAGTGTTTTGCCAGTAAGTTTAATATTTGTTAAGTTCCGGGGCACCTGGGTGGCTCAGTCATTAAGCGTCTGCCTTCGGCTCAGGTCATGATCCCAGGGTCCTGGGGTCGAGCCCCGCATCGGGCTCCCTGCTCCGTGGGAAGCCTGCTTCTCCCTCTCCCACTCCCCCTGCTTGTGTTCCCTCTCTCACTGTGTCTCTCTCTGTCAAATAAATAAATCTTTAAAAAATATATGTATATATATATATATATTTGTTAAGTTCTCATAAACTTAAAAGGACAAGCTAAGCTGTCCTTGGGGTGGACACACTAGTGTTTTTCTTTCCTGTCATATAAGAAGCAAGAAGGAGCCAGGACACACCTTCAGGCCTCTAGCTGGAGGTCTCCTTAACTAAATCACTCAGTTCATCAAGTGCAGTTTTTGACCTTCCACATTACAGCTGGTAATGTTGTTGCTGAACTTTCTGCTACTACTAAACAAGGATCCCCTTCACATGTTGCTCACTTCTCTTGAGGGCCCCATTCGTAGCCTCCTCAAAACCTACGTCTCTACTATCAGTCTATTCAAGGCACATTACATTTTCACTAACACTGTCCTCAAAATCTTTCCAGCTCTTCCAGCTTCCAAACCACTGCCCAATTCCAAAGCCACTCCCACATTTTAGGTTTTTGTCATGGCAGTTACTACAATTATTATCTATTACTGCGTAAAAATTACCTGAACTTTAGTATCTTAAAACAACAAACATTTAGGGGCTCCTGGCTGGCTCAGCTGATGGAGCGTGTGACTCTTGATCTCAGGGTTGTAGGTTCAAGCCCCACAATGGGTATAGAGATCACTTAAAAATAAAATCTTTAAAAACAAACAAACATTATGTCACATAATTTCTGAGTGTCAGGAATCTGGGAGCAGCTTAGCTGATTGTTCTGACTCAGGGTCCCCTATGAGTTTGTAGTCAGGCTATTGGCTAGGTCTACAGTTATCGGAATGCTTGCCTGGAGCTACGAGATTCGGTTCCAAATTCACTCATTGTATACACCATCAAGGCTTCTCTGTAAGGTTACTTAGTACATGACAGCTTGCTTCCCCTGAGCATGTGATCCCAGAGAGCAAGGAAGACGGAAGCCACAATGTCTTTTATAGTGACATAAATAATCATAATCTCAGAAGTGACATACCATCACTTCAACTTTATTCTGTTGAGCACATAAACCAACCCCTATGATACGGGAGGGAACAACACAGTTGTGTGAATAACTTAAGACAGGGATCGTTGAAGGCTGGCTATCACAAGTGAATGAATAAACAAATTGTGGTGCATACATGTAATGAAATACTGCTTGGCATTAAATAGGAATGAACTACAAACACACATGACAATGTGGATGAATCTCAAAAACACACCAAGCAAAAGAATCCAGACAGAAGAATATTCCATATTTATATTAAACTCTAGAAAAGACTGTTTAAATTTATGACCTCAGAAAGCCAATCAGACAACAAGGCAGAACGGGTTTCATCTTCTCTTCCCTACCTCAGCTCACAAGCAGGGCCTACAGTGGGAAAGGGGCAGGTTCTGTTCTCTCTCATTCCTGTTTATTTCTTCCTTTGGTGTCGGGGGCCTCAGATGTTGTTGCAGTCCTCTCATGCAGTTCTCTGACCAACACTGACCCCCAGTTCTTTGGGAAAGAGCAGTAACCGAAAGACACAAACCTGGCTGCTTTCTCTAATGTCACTTGCCTCGTAGGGAACTTACGCATCTTTGCCATGCCTGTTAAAAAGTGAGCATCTATAAGCCTACAGATTTGGTAGTTCTCTGTCCAGCCTTCATCTGTCTCCAGTGGTCTTTTTGCCTTCTCAGATAAGCACAAGGCAAATCAACAACAAGTCTGATGCCTAAGTAGGCACCAAACACAGGAATGAGATGCCAATTTCCTTTCCTTTTACTCTCACCCAGTGTTTAGGATTGAATACACTAGGATTTAGGATTGACTTCTGTTTGAGCCCTCTCACTCAGCTCAGACACGGGGACCCTCATGTGATTGAATATATATCCCTGTGCCATCAGGATTACTTTCCCAGTCCTAACATCACCCCCACAGCAGTCTTAAGCAAAAAAGGCATGTGCTCACATGTTGGACAGGTGGACAGTTGTCCCTTTTCTGCCACTTCTTAGTAAGCTTTCTTTAAAATATGGCTTGTTTAGCTCTTCTTTGTCCCCAGCTTTAGTCCCTAGTCGCTAATTCTGGAACCACTGGAAAAAACCCAATTATAGTGTTAACACTAGTTTAAAAAGGGACCTCTAAAATTGGAGAGAAAACAGTAAAACTATGTTACATTCTTTAGAAAGAATATTAGTAAGGTAAAGCTACAAAGAGCTCCTGAGTTGTTAATGAACAAAGGGGAAAATAGCCATAGCAAGTGTTGAAGTAGCTTGAGTACTACAGAAGCTGTTGGTGGAAAGTAAAATTTAGTAGTCATCTGTCCATCTCACTAGGCAGTTTGATAATGGAGAGCATTCAAGTATCCATTTGTCCACCACAGATATATAGTGCCAGGTATCTTTTGCTTGATGGGGCAGACATTCTTCAAGAGGACATATGTGCAGGCACACCCCTTGATGTTGCACTTGACTCTGCCTGCTTTCTCCTTTATTTGCTGTATATACATGTCCACCTCTCAGCTCTCCAGTCTGCCATTGTCTCCTGCGAGTGACTGTTATTTTGTGATCACAGAAAGTGAAAACCATCTGTCTAGCTAAACACATAATATTCAGAAGTTGCCAGAATAGAAGATTGCAGTTCAATCAGTATTTAATGATTCAACAGCCCTTATTGACTTGGTCATATAAAAATGTTAATCTCAGTGGCTCAGTTGGTTAAGCAGCTTAGGTCATGATCCTGGGGTCCTGGGATCAAGCCCTGTGGGGCCCTCCACCCGCACCCCCTCACCCCGCTCAGTGGAGAGCCTGCTTCTCTCTCTCCCTCTGCCCCTCCTCCCCATTCATGTGCTCTCTCTCTCTCCCTCTGCTCTCTCTCAAATAAATAAATAAAATCTTTAAAAAAATGTTAATCTCTTTTTAATTATCCTATCTCCCTCCAAGTCTAGATTTTAATGTATTAAGTATTCAGTATACATATTTCTTTCTCTAAACCACTACAAATATTAAGATCAGCTAGATTTTTCCCGCTGATAGTATCCAGATTTATTTGAAAGGAACTGGATGCAAAGCATTTCCCATTCACTGTCCTCACCTCTGGAATTGCCTCCTGCTTCCTCATCTTAATTTCTACTTTAATCTTCACTTCAAGACTCATCTTTGTAGTTGGAATTTCCTAACCATGAAATCTGGTTTGCATTGTTGTTTTTTTGTTTGTTTGTTTTGTTTTGTTTTCCTTAGCAAAGTCATTCTATGCCTTTTTTCATTTACACATTCATCCTCCTTTGGGTAGAAGTTGAAACATGAGAGTGGGGGAAGAAAGAAAAAGAAATTATTCACTGATAGTACTACAGCTATTAATTTTATTTATTCCAAGTCAAATTATTTTCATGGGGCATGGCTGTTTCTTCAGATATAGGAATTCCCATTCTGTAATGGTACAGTAGAAATAGTACGAAACTGAGTGTCAAGAGACCTGAGCTCTAGCTCCAACTCTGTTGATAACTAAGTGTATAATCTTAAGCAGTAATAACACTGTCAACTAAAATGCACAGTTCACAGTTTATAAAGCGCTTTCAAATACCTTATGGCACCTAACCCTGTGCCTGAATGAGCCAGGCATACATGGGAGGTTAAAGAAGTGAGTGAAGAGTGTAAACAGTAAGAGAGAGAGACAGTGATTAACTAGAGGCCACGTGCTTTTTCTATAAAAGCAGCCAGTTTTAATTCCAACATGGGACCATGCACGATGTGACCCTCATGTTATGCAAGCATCCATTTTTTCTTCATAGAATCCACAATTTTATGTAATAAATCTCTTTTCTTAATTGAGATATAATCGACATGTAACACTGAATTAGTTTTAGGTGTATAGCATAATTTGATATATATATGTACTGTGAAATAATTACCACAATCAGTGTAGTTAACATCCATCACACACATGGTTACACATTTTTCTTATGATGAGAATTTTAAGATCTACTATCCATGACTTGCAAATATACAGTACAGTTTTGTTAACGATGGCCACTGTGCTGTACATTACATCCCCGGGACTTATGTATCCTGTAACTGGAAGTTGGTCTTTTTTGACCCTCTTCACCTTTAAATCTCTTGATACCTAAATGTTGGCATCTAATTTATTTTTTGTTTGTTATTTATATGAAGCCAGGCCACAAGTTGCCCAACTTTTACCTCTCTGGGTTTTATCTTCCTCATCTATAATATCGGATGGATAGATAAAAGGAATTTTGAATCTAAAGTTCTTTATTTTCCATGTTTTGACAAATTAATGTATTTTCTTATAGCTATAGTATCTGCTAATTGCTGACATTAGGAATATTTTTAAAAGAAGCAGTTATAGGGGTGCCTGGGTGGCTCAGTCATTGAGCGTCTGCCTTCGGCTCAAGTCATGGTCCCAGGGTCCTGGGATCGAGCCCCGCATCGGGCTCCCTGCTCAGCATGAAGCCAGCTTCTCCCTCTCCCACTCCCCCTGCTTGTGTTCCCTCTCTCGCTGTGTCTCTCTCTGTCAAATAAATAAATAAAATCTTAAAAAAAAATAAAAGAAGCAATTATAAAGCATAAGAAAACATATGGATGTAAGGATTGTTTAAATCTGTCTATAGAAATTTGCTTATTTTATGAAAGTATTGCATTTTGGGCGCCTGGGTGGCTCAGTTGGTTAAGCGACTGCCTTCGGCTCAGGTCATGATCCTGGAGTCCCGGGATCAAGTCCCACATCAGGCTCCCTGCTCAGCGGGGAGTCTGCTTCTCCCTCTGACCCTCTTCCCTCTCGTGCTCTCTATCTCTCATTCTCTCTCTCTCTCAAATAAATAAATAAAATCTTTTAAAAAAAAAAGAAAGAAAGTATTGCATTTTGAAGTTGAAAAAAAATCCTAGTTACTTAGTATCCCTTGAAAACCTTTTTTATATTCTACAAAGAAATAGATCATCTTTTGATGAGTTTTGCTTGTTTGGAGTTAAGCGAAGTCCAGAGGTTGGAAGATGTGGGGAAATCTGGATTCCTCCCAGTCTCCTTTCATCCATCTGTTCCATCATTTTTGTCATCAATTCCAGATGTAGGAAAATTCTTCACAAAAATTTGATAAGACTTTTTCTTCCCTTCTTTTCTAGCATCAAATCTAACTTGCCCTTCCTATTGTCAGGCTGCTGCCTTTTATGATGCAACAGGGAATTTATAAATCTTCTGAATTTCCTGATCCCTCTTGAATTGTCTCAGTGCAAATAAATCAACCTAGGTTTCCTGCCCCCATGCTTGTACCCCTCCTATTCCTGCTTCTTCTATGTCTGTCAGGTGGCATGATCTACAGCTGTGTTTCTTGTGCTCATTGACCTTGGTCTGAGGAACTCATTAAGCATAAGTAAAACTAGAAAGATTGGTTTGAGGGTGTTTCCCCTTTCCCCCTCTAAACTTGTCTTGGGTAGGAATCAGTCAGACCAGTATATTCCACACAGTGTATTTCTACTGCCTCTTTTTGTCTCTTTTGAACTAATGTGGATACTTATTAAAAGTGAATATGGAATTAAATGATACTTACATTGAAGAACAAGAAGAGTGATATTGGATATTAGATAAGCTACAACATTTGCTATCACAGAGTGCCCTTTACATGGGCAGTTTACATAACCAAATTAAATCATACGTACTACTACAGATGAAAATAGTATTCATGCCATTAGTCATCTCACAGATAATAATATCTAACATTTATTGAGCTAAGCCTTATTTCGAGTGCTTCACATGAATTAACTAATCTCTACAACAACCCTGTGAAGTAGTAATCCTCATTTTACTGAGGAGATGCTGGGAGAGAGAAGTTAAGTAATTTGCCCCAGGTCACATGGCCAGTCAGTGACTGAGCCTAGGAATCCTAACAGATCCTATCACTCCAGTGCTGACCTACTAATCACTACACCAAAAGGTGTTGCCGTCACTCTGTGCTTTTGGTTAGCGATTTCAGTAGTCTTCAGCCATTATTAATGACCTCATAATTCTGGCTCGTGATAAATAGTACTTTAATAATCTCTTATTTGTTTGTTTATATTCCAGTATAATTAACATACAGTGGTACATTAGTTTCAGGTGTGCAGTATAGTGATTCAACAGCTCTGTACATTTCTCAGTGCTCATCATGATAAGTGTACTCTTAATTCATTTTACCTGTTCCCCACCCCCAATCCCCTTCCTCCTGGCACCCACCAGTTTGTTTTCTATATCAAAGAGTCTGTTTTGTTTCTTTGTTCATTTGTTTTGTTTCTTAAATTTCACATATGAGTGAAATCATATGATGTCCGTCTTTCTCTGATTGACTTATTTCACTTAGCAGTATACCCTCTAGATCCATCCATGTTGTCGCAGATGACAAGATTTCATTCTTTTTTATGGCTGAGTTGTGTGTGTATATATGTGTGTGTGTGTGTGTGTGTGTGTGTATATATATATATATATATATACACACACACTACACCTTCTTTATCCATTCATCAGTTGATGGACATTTGGGCTCTTTCCATAATTTGGCTATTGTAAATAATGCTGCAGTAAACCTAGGAGTGCATATATCCCTTCAAATTAGTGTTTTTGTATTCCTTGGGTAGATACCCCATAGTGCGATTACTGGATGATGTGGTATTTCTATTTTTACTTTTTGAGGAACCTCCATACTATTTTCCACAGTGGCTGTACCAGTTTGCATTCCCACCAACGTGCACAAAGGTTCCTTTTTCTCCACATCCTTGCCAACATGTGTTGTTTCTTATGTTGTTGATTTTAGACATTCTGACAGGTGTGAAGTGATATCTCATTGTGGTTTTGATTTGCATTTCCCTGATGATGAGTGATGGTAAGCATCTTTTCATGTATCTATTGACCATCTGTATGTATTCCTTGAAGAAATGTCTGTTCATGCCTTCTGCCCATTTTTTTAATAGGGTTATTTGGTTTTTTGGTGTTTGGTTGTATAAGTTCTTTATATATTTTGGATACTAACCCTTTATTGGATATGTCACTTGCAATTATCTTCTCCGTTTCCATAGGTTGTCTTTTAGTTTTGTTTCCTTGGCTGTACAGAAGCTTTTAATTTTGATGTGGCCCCACATAGTTTATTTTTGCTTGTTTCCCGTGTCTTAGGAAACATCTAGAAAAATGTTGCTAAGGCTGATGTCAGAAAAAGTACTGCCTGTGCTCTCTTCTAGGATTTTTATGGTTTCAGGTCTTACATTTAACTCTTTTTTTTATTTAAAGATTTTATTTATTTGATAGAGAGAGACAGCGAGAGAGGGAACACAAGCAGGGAGAGTGGGAGAGGGAGAAGCAGGCTTCCTGCCGAGCAGGGAGCCAGATGTGGGACTCGATCCCAGGACCCTGGGATCATGACCTGAGCCGAAGGCAGAGGCTTAGCAACTGAGGCACCTAGGTGCCCCACATTTAACTCTTAAATCTATTTTGAATTTATTTTGGGTATGGTGTAAGAAAGTGGTCCTGTTTCATTCTTTTGCCTGTAACTCTCTAGTTTTCCCAACACCATTTGTTGGGGAGACTTTTTCTCATTGCATATTCTTTCCTGCTTTGTTAAAGATTAATTGACCATATAAGGTTTATGTTTGGGCTCTCTATTCTGTTCCATTGATCTATGTGTCTGTTTTTGTGCCAGTACCATACTATGTTGTTTATTATGGCTTTGTAGTATATCTTGATCTCCAGGACTGTGATACCTCCAGTTTTGCGTTTTTTCAAGATTGTTTTGGCTATTTAGGGTCTTGTGTGATTCCATACAAATTTTAGGATTGTTTGTTCTAGTTCTGTGAAAAATACTGTTGGTATTTTGATAGGGATTGCATTGAATCTGTAGATTGATTTGGGTAATACGGACATTTTAACAATATTTGGGTAATACGAACATTTTAACAATATTTGTTCTTCCAATCCATGATCATGGAATGTCTTTCCATTTGTTTGTGTCATCTTCAGTTTCTTTCATCAGCGTTTTATAGTTTTCAGAGTATGTCTTTCACCCCTTGGTTAAGTTTCTTCCTAGGTATTTTATTATTTTTGGTGTAATTGAAATAGGATTGTTTTCGGGCGCCTGGGTGGCTCAGTTGGTTAAGCGACTGCCTTCGGCTCAGGTCATGATCCTGGAGTCCCGGGATCGAGTTCCACATTGGGCTCCCTGCTCAGCAGGGAGTCTGCTTCTCCCTCTGACCCTCTTCCCTCTCGTGCTCTCTATCTCTCATTCTCTCTCTCTCAAATAAATAAATAAAATCTTTAAAAAAAAAAGAAATAGGATTGTTTTCTTAATTTCTCTTTCTGCTACTTTGTTATTAGTGTATAGAAATGCAACAGATTTCTGTGTATTGACTTTGTACCTTGTGACTTTACTGAATTC
Source organism: Callorhinus ursinus (assembly GCF_003265705.2). Classification (NCBI taxonomy): domain Eukaryota; kingdom Metazoa; phylum Chordata; class Mammalia; order Carnivora; family Otariidae; genus Callorhinus; species Callorhinus ursinus. Next base: position 2,470,658 of record NW_027397136.1, on the reverse strand, counting down.
GTTTATTAGCTCATGTAGTTTTCTGGTTGAATATTTTTTTTTTAAGATTTTATTTATTTATTTGACAGAGAGAGACAGTGAGAGAAGGAACACAAGCAGGGGAAGTGGGAGAGGGAGAAGCAGGCTTTCCGTGGAGCAGGGAGCCTGATGTGGGGCTCAATCCCAGGACCCTGGGATCATGACCTGAGCCAAAGTCAGATGCTTAACAACTGAGCTGCCCAGGCGCCCCTTTCTGGTGGAATCTCTAGGGTTTTCTGTATCTAGTATCATGTCATCTGCAAAGAGTGCAAATTTTACTTCTTTCTTACCAATTTGGATGCCTTTTATTTTTTTCTTGTCTGATTGCTATGGCTAGGATTTCCAGTACTATGTTGAATAAAAGTGGTGGGAGTGGACATCCCTGTCTTATTTCTCACCATAGAGAATAGCTCTCAGTTTTTCACCATTGAATATGTTAGCTGTGGGTTTTTCCTATATGGCCTTTATTATGTTGAGGTATGTTCCCTCTAAAGCTATTTTGTTGAGGGTTTTTATCATGAATGGGTATTGAAATTCTATTTCTGTTGAAATGATCATATGGTTTTTATCCTTTCTCTTATTGATGTGATGCATCATATTGATTGATTTGCAAGTATCAAACCACCCCTTGCATCCCAGGAATAAATCTCACTTAATTGTGGTAAATGATTTTTTTAATGTATCATTGGATTTGTTTTGCTAATATTTTGTTGAGAATTTTTGCATCTGTGTTCATCAGAAATATTGGCCTATAGTTCTCTCTCTCTCTCTCCTTTTTTTTTTTATAGTGTCTTTATCTGGCTTGGAGATCAGGGTAATGCTGGCCTCATAGAATAAATTTGAACACTTTCCTTCCTATTGTATTTTTTGGAATTAGTTTGAGAAGAATAGGTATTAACTCTTCTTTAAATGTTTAGAATTCACCTGTGGAGCCCTCTGGTTCTGGACTTTTGTTTGTTTGGAGTAATCATCTCTTATTTTAAATTATACTAAAAATATATAAATTATCATAAAAGACTGCTCTCAATTTTGAAAAATTATTCAGAATCTCTTTTTTAAGATGTATTTACTGATTTTAGAGAGAGTGAAAGATCGCAGTGGGGGGGGTGAAAGGCAGAGAGAGGAGGAGGGACAGTCCCAAGCCAGCTCCATGTTTAGCACAGAGCCTGATGTGGGGCTTGATCCCATGATCCTGAGGTTACAACCTGAGCTGAAACCAAGAGTCCAACGCTCAACTGACTGTGACACCCAGGCACCCTTTATTCAGAATCTTGACAGGTCAAGACTCTTCCCTATCTTATATCAAAAGATGTCTTCTCATTTCAGGGTAGTCTTAGAAATTATTGACTGGGTTAATGAAAGTTAGAGATCAGAGAGTTCTGATTCAAAGAATATCTGAAATCAGATAGACTGATTTTTAATCAGCCAAGTTTGAAAACCTGTGTGCTGGTAACCCTAAATTACCATCACAAATAATTCTGGTATGAAAATAGTCATATATACATATATATTGAAATCTGGCCCCAAGGTATGACATGGCATTTATTAAGATAGCTTTAGGACACCAACATTTTCTAGTTTTAAGAATCAGTAAATTTGCAGGGCACCTGGGTGGCTCAGTGGGTTAAGCATCTGCCTTTGGCTCAGGTCATGATCTCAGGGTCCTGGGATCGAGCCCCACATCAGGCTCCCTGCTCAGCAGGGAGTCTGCTTCTCCCTCTCCCTCTGCCTGTGTCCTCCGCACTTATATCATTACCATGCAAGACAATAATCCAGGATCTCTTGATCTCTCACTCTCTCCCTGAAATAAATAAATAAAATCTTAAAAAATAAAGAATCAGTAAATTTGCATTCTCAGGAAGAGCTCATAGAAATGAGAGATTGAAAAGCTGTTATTGGAAAGCCTCCCCAAATTAATGACTGTCAAAGAATGAACTTTGATTATACCTGAGCTCAAAGTTTTTTTCCCCTCGTATTCCCAAAAGTTTTATAAAATATAAGAATTTAATTAACTAAATTGTTGAGCTTTAGTACAAAAATAGTATTGTGATAATTGGTTTTCAAGGTAGACAATGCTTAAAATAAAGTTTATGGTATCACCAGTCATGTTCCCGAATAGGGCATTCTGAATTGGATATGATGTTTTCCCTGGACTTGTGTAAAATTGCAGCCTACTAATGGCCAAATCTTAAATTATGAAATCTCTGAAAACAATTTTGAACATGCCCTAGCTTTTAACTAGCCAACTTACCAGAAATACACAAAGAGATTCAATTGATGTTTAAATGTCTGTATGTTCTCTTTAAAAGTATAGCCAAATTACATACCTGAAACCAATACCAAACTCTCTAGTAAGACTCAAAATGAACATACTTAGAAGCCTAGCTGACTCTTCATTGGCTCTGTCACTGGCCTGAAACCAGTGAAAGAACATGGTTATATCTTATCCCTGTAGTCTGTGTTCAACATTTGTTAGTATCAGTCATTGTTAAATGGAAGATTCTTAACATCAAGTTGTCTTTGTAATGGTTTTCCCACAACTGCCTCTCTATTTGCCTTATTATTTAGGGGGAAAACAAAATAGCCAAGCAGAATTATATGGCACAGGAAACCAGTTTTCAGTGCTGGTTCTACTTCAGCTGATTGCCATCATTGACTCTATTTGTATTTAGACATCGAAACAATGGTCACAGCAATATTTCCTAATCCTGGATTATTGTCTTGAATGATAATGATATTACTAGCTACTGGCTTGCAGCTGTTCCTATGGCTGCACAGTGAAATAAATACTTCTCTTAATGTGTAATAGGAAAGATAGCTAAATTATATCTTTTAATCTGAGACTAAGATAGGTTTCTCACTTTTATGTCAGCTGGTGAGGACACTCATAACTTATCATCTTTCATTACCATAACATTATAATTATAGAAAAGACAAAACATGAGCTATAATTGAAGGAAATGACTTTCCATCAAAGATCATTTCCGCTATTGCTTAAAGCTTCTTGTGATACAACCTTTTGAAAAAATCTTTTTTATTGAAATACAACTTACACATAGAAAAGTCACGTCATAAGTATACATATCAGTGAATTTTCACAAAAGAACTTATTCATGTAACCAACATGCACATCTAAAAAGCAGATGATTAGTTACCAACACCCCAAAAAGTAGCACTCATGCTCCGTTTCAGGCACTGTACTCTACCCAGACTTGCAAGAGTAACTGTTCTCCTTGACTTCTAACAATATTGGTTAGTTTTACCTTAAAATCAAGACTAAAGATATTATATTACTGAAGCTGCTGGGGGTAGGGGGGCCCAGAGGCAGAGGCCAGTGGAGCCAGCACATGCCTAGAGGGCAGAGCTATGAGCCACACAGGCTTAGTCACAGGTCTTGAAACTTAATAGAATTTGTTCTGCTGGATTTCAAACTTACTTGGGACTGATGACCCCTTTATTACTTCCAGTTTTTCTCTTTTGGAATAGAAATGTCTATCCTGTCTATACCTGTCCCAGCATTATAGTTGAGAAACTGACATGTCAATGGAGAGGAATTTTCCCCAGGCTGGATCATACCCAGAGTATTCTTGACCCAATTTTGATGATGAGATTTGAGACTTTTGAGCTGACAGTATTTAGATGAGAATTTAAATTTAGAGTTGATGCTATAGTAGGTTAAGACATTGGGGGATGTGGGTTAGAGTGAATGTATTTTGAATATGAGAAGGATATGAATTTGGGGGGCTAGAGAACACGCTACGGTGGGCTGAATGGTGCTCTCTAGAAGTGGATGTACATGTCCAAATCTCTAGAATCTGTAAATGATCATAAGGTCCAAATAATTCCCAAATAATTGGAAAAGCAGTCTTTGCAGATGAATTAAGATAAAGATCTCAAAATTAGATCGTTCTGGATTATCTCGGTTGATCCCAAATCCAATAATAAGCCCTTGTAAGACACAGAGGAGAAGGCAGTGGCAGAAACTGGAGTGATGTGGCCATGAGCCAAGGAATACCAACAGCCACCAGAAGCTGAAAGAGGTAAGGAAGAATTCTCCCCTAGAGCCTTCTGAGGGAGTATGCCCTACCAACTTTTGGATTTCTTGCCTCTAGAACTATAAGAAAATGTATTTATGTTGTTTTAAGACACTAAGTTTGTGGTAATTGGTTATAGTAGCTTTAGGAAACTAATACATGGGTGTAGATGGTACAACTTCTTGAGTCCTTCATACTAACCATTTCATTCTCCTATATTCAGGGTCCATAATATATAAATAGAAGTGGTTATAAAAATATATAACTTTTTACACTTATATTCTGAATTTTATTTTGTCTAAAGTTTACTCTGGGATGTGGGGTAGGAATTCAGTTTAACCTTTTAATTTGTGCCAAGTATTTTTCTGGGTGTAGGAATACAAAGACAAATGGGACAAATTTGTTGTCTTTGAATGTGTTAGGTTTGCTCTTTATTTGAAAGAGAAATATAAATCATTTCTGTGTAATGATTAGCATTCATTGATACAGATGAGATGTATGCATTCTATCAACAGACATTGTTGAGACAGTCAGGAGGCAGCCGAGGTCAAATAATATTTTCTGAGAAAGGAGAATCCTGAAAGACTAATAAGAGGTAGCTTCATGAAAAAAACTGGTAAAGAATCCTTTTTAGGCAGAGGCATCAAATGAACAGACATGCTAAAAGCATGAAGCATCATGAGATCAGAGGACTATAAGACATTCGTTATTACCAAGTATATACTGCTCATGGGAGTGACATAAAATGAGACTCTGGAGCTGGGAAAGAATGCTATCATAGAAAGCCTTGTATTCACAATGCTGAGGTTAGTTTAGAATTGATTGTGTAGGTAATGCCAGGCTGTGGAGAGGTTTTTAATCTCACTGATATTTTCAGAGTGTTCTTTTAGGTAAATCACTCTGGGAGTTAATAGGAGTTTGAGGGGTCCTGGAGTAATAAGAGGGTAGTAAGGTTAAAGACAGGAAGATGGAGAGTCTATTCCAATTATCTAGATATGAAAGGATGAAGCTGAGAATACAGGGCGGAATCAAGAAGATTCTGGTAAGATGGCATAGTAGGAAGCACTAGGAATCCCCACCAAAACTGTTGTCCTGGCAGAATCTGTCCATTGTAACTTTTTTGGAACTCTGGAGTCTGTTGAAGGCTTGCAGTTTCCAGGGGGAAGACTTGGTGGGTAAATTATGGTTAATTACAGTCAATTTCAGCTCTTAGCAAAGTAATAGCTACCCATCCTCCACCACCAGCCATGTGGCAGGCAGCTGTGCATGTGTTCCTGTAGCAGCTTGCGCACAGCTTGCAGGAGGCAGAATTAGCAAAAACGGCCCCATCCTGCAAATTCTGGAGATCTGTGATCTGATCACTGATTGCTGCTTCTGATCACCGAGGTGCAGAGAAAGAGGCAGATAGTCATTGTTGTTGTTCCTCCCTCTGCCCCCCCCCATTATTGTAAGGCCCTCCTCCTTTGGCTGAAATGACTTCCAGGGGACTTAAAGGGCTAGCACCATTTTCCCCCCTTTCATTCTTTGCATTTTCCGCAATTGGGAGCCAAACTTTAAAGACCAGGACATTCAAAAACAATTGAATATACAGGGAAAATTAGAAAATGACCATGCATGCTAAGGGAAAGGCTCAGAGGTCTGAAAAGACCTTAACTTTACACTTCAGGCTGATCCTCAGCAGAGAACCTACAACAATAAATCAATCAATTAAAATAAATTAACTCAATTAAATTAAAAAAAATTTTTTAAGTTCAAAACTCTAGTGAAGAAAGAGAATTTGATTTCCAGAGTTACCACATTAGCAAATTCAGATGTCCAGTATTCAACAAAAAAATCATAAGGCATACAAAGAAATAGGTAAAAGTTTGTGGTATTCAAAGGAAAGAATAAATCAACAGAAACTGTCCCCGAAAAAGATTTAATGGCAAATATATTAAACAACGACATTAAAACAGCAGTCTTAAAGATGCTCAAAGAACTAACAGAAGATGTGGGTAAAGTCAAGAAAAAAATGTGTGAATAAAATGGAAATATCAATCAATAAATAGAAAATGTGATAAGAAACCAAAAAATTTCTAGAGGTGAAAAGTACAATAACTTTTGAAGTATAATAAGTACAGTTAAAGCAGAAGAATCAGTGCACTTGAGGATAAGACAATGGAAATTGTCAAGGCTGAGGAGCAGAAAGAAAAAAGATTACAGAAAAGTGAGCATAGGCTAAGAGATATTAACAAGTGGATGAACATATATGCATCATAGGAGTTCCCAAAGGAGAAGAGAAAGGGTTAGAATAATTGAAGAAATAATGGCTTTTAAAACATCCCAAATTTGATGAAAGACATGAACATAAACATGCAAGAATCTCAACAAACTCCAAGTAGGATAAATTCAAAGAGATCCACACCTAGACATATTATAATTTCAAAAGATAAAGAGTGAACTTGAAAAGCAGCAAAAGAGAAGTGAATTGTCACATACAGTGGGGGTTTTGATATGATTTTCAGCAGATTTCTCATCAGAAACTTTGAAGCCAGAAGACAATAGGCTAATACTCAGAGCACTAAAAGAAAAAAGAAAAAGAATCCTCTATCTGGTAAAACTGACCTTCAAAATTAAGACATTCCCAATTAAAGGGAGTCAGTCCTGCAGTGAAATGAGAGGACACTAGACAGTAACTTGAAACCCTGCAGAAATAAAGATTTCAATGTAGGTAAAGAAATAGAGACTTTTAAAATCTAGTATTTCTGTAACAATTGTTTGTGACTTTTTGTTTTCTATATGATTTAAGAGGCTAATACACTTTCAACAAGCAGTTATTAACGTAAAAGCTCATGTTACTCTAACTTTGATTTATAACTCCACATCTCATTTTCTGTATAATTTAGGAGATGAGTAATTTATGTTTTCAGGTACACAATGTATAATGATACAATTTTGTACATTAAAAACTGAAAAGGTTGATACAACTGAAAAGGAGCAGAGTTTTCATATGTTATTGCAGTTAAGCTGGTATAAATTCAAATTAGAGTGTTAGAACTTTAGGTTGTTAAATGTAATCTCTATAGTAACTATGAACAAAATAGCTATAGAATATACACAAAAGGAAATGAGGAAGGAATTTAAACATTTCACTACAAAACAAAAAATAAATACAAAATAAGATAGTAATGCAAGAATTGAGGGATAAAAAAGCTATAAAGCGTATAAAAAACAAATAGCACAATGACAAAAATAAGTCCCTCAGCAATTACTTAAAATGTAAATGGATTAAACTCTCCAAAAGACAGATTGGCAGAATGGATGCAATACATAGGATCCAACTATATGCTGTCTGCAAGAGACTCACTTGAGATCTAAAGACAAAAACAGTTTAAAATGAAAGGATGGAAAATGATTTTACATGCAAATAGTAATCAGAAAGAGGGGTGGCTGTACTAATATCAGACAAATAGACTTTAAATAAAAATTTACAAAAGACAAGGATATTATATGTTAATAAAAGGTTCAACACAGCAAGAAAATATATAACAAATTAAGCATTTACATGCCTATTGACTTCAAAATACATGAAGCAAAACCGGACAAAACTGATGGGAGAAATAGACAGTTCTACAGTAATAGTTGGAGACTTCAATACCCCACTCACAATAATGGATATAACAACCAGACCTAATATAAGTAAAGAAATAGAGGATTTAAACAATGCAGTGAACCAACCAGCCCACACAAACATAAAGAGCACTCTACCCAACAACAACAGCAAACGCATTCTTCTCATGTGAACATGGGACATTTTCCCAGACAGACTATATATTAGATCACAAAATCAGTCTCTATAGATTTTTAAAGATATCGTATAAAGTATCTTCTCTGACCACAACACAATGAAGGTAGAAATCAGTAACAAAAGTAAAACTGAAAAATTTAAAATAATTATGAAAATTAAACAATATACATTTAAATAATAGATCAAACAGGAAATGATGGGTGAAATTAGAAAAGACTTAGAGATAAATGAAAATGTAGATAGAACATACTAAAACTTATGGGATAAAGTGAAAGCAATGCTAAGAGGGAAATTTGTAGCTGTAAATGCTTATGTTACAAAGCAAGATCTCAAGTCAACAGCCTACCTTCCCAACTTAACAGAAGTAGAAGAACAAACTAACCAAAGCAAGCAGAAGAAAGGAAATAATAAAGATTAGAATAGAGATAAATGAAATAGAGAATAGAAAAACAGTAGAAAAAAAAATCAATGAAACTAAAAGTTGGTTCTTTGAAAAAGTTGACAAAATTGGTAAACCTTTAGCTAGAGGGACTAAGAATAAAGAGAGAAATCTCAGGTTACTAAAATCAGAAATGTAAGTGCAGACATTACTACTGATTCTACAGAAATAAAAAGGATTATAAGAGAGTATGGCGAAAACTTGTATGCCAAAAAAATTGGATAACATGCATGAAATGGACAAATTCCTAAAAACACAAAACCTACCAAGACTAAATCACAAGAAATAGAAAATCTGATTAGACCTATAACTAGTAAGAAGATTGAATCAGTAATCAAAAATCTCCCAACAAAGGAAAGCTCTGGTCCTGAGGGCTTCTCTGTTGAATTCTACCAGACATTTAAAGAACTAATGACTATCCTTCTCAAACTTTTCCAAAAATGTGAAGTCCAGGAAATACTCCCTAACTCATTCTGTGGGGCCAGCGTTACCCTGATACCAAAGCCAGAGACTACAAGAAAACTACAGACCACTATCATGAACACTGATGCAAAGATCCTCAGCAAAATATTAGAATACAAAATTCAGCAGTATAGTAAAACAATTATACACCATGTCCAAGAGAGATTTATTCCTGGGATGCAAGAATGATTCAATACAAAAATCTATCAGTGTAATGCACCACATCAACAGAAAGAAGGGGGGGGAACCACATGATCATCGCAATTGATGAAGAACAAGGACTTGGCAAAATTTAACACATTTGCATTATAAAAACACTCAACAAATAAAGGCATATATGAAAAACATAATAATAAAAGGCATATATGAAAAACCTGCAGCAAACATCATACTCAGTGGTGAAAGACTGAAATGAAAGCTTTCCTCTCAGATGAGGAACAAGGAAAGAATGCCCACTTTCACCATTTCTATTCAGTATAGTACTGGGAGTTCTAGCTAGAGCAATTAGACAAAAAAAGAAGTAACAGATCCACATTGGAAAGGAAGAAGATTATATCTTTGTGCAGATGATACGATCTTCTATGCAGAAAACCCTAAAGATCCACACAAAAGAAACCTGTTAGAACTAATGAATTCAGCAGAGTAGCAGGATGCAAAAAGTCAACATAGAAAAATCAGTGTATTTCTATATACCAACAATGAACAATCTGAAAAAGAAATTATGAAAGCAGTTCCATTTACAATAGCATCAAAAAGAATATTTACCCAAAGAAAACAGAAACACTAATTAGAAAAGATATATGCACCCCTATGTTTACTGCAGCATTATTTACAACAGCCAAATTATGGAAGCAACCCAAGTGTCTGTCAACAGATGAATGGATGTAGAGAAGGTGGTATATAAAAACAACGGAATATTACTCAGCTATAGAAAAGAATGAGATCTTGCCATTTGCAACAACATGGATGGGAGAGGATATTATGCTAAGTGAAATAAGTCAGAGAAAGACAAATACCATATGATTTCACTTATGTGGAATCTAAAAAATAAATAAATAAGTATATTCTTAAATATAGAGAACAAAGTGATGGTTGCCAGAGGGGAAGTAAGTGGGGGTATTGGTATAACAGATAAAGGGAACTAAGAGGTACAAACTTCCAGTTATAAAACAAATAACTTATGGGGGCGCCTGGGTGGCTCAGTCGGTTAAGCGTCTGCCTTCGGCTCAGGTCATGATCCCGGGGTCCTGGGATCGAGCCCCGCATCGGGCTCCCTGCTCAGCAGGAAGCCTGCTTCTCCCTCTCTCACTCTCCTTGCTTGTGTTCCTGCTCTCGCTGTTTCTGTCAAATAAATAAATAAAATCTTTAAAAAAAAAAAAACAAAAAAACAAATAACTTATGGAGATGAAAAGTATAACATAGGGAATATAGTTAATAATATTGTAATAATGTTGTTTGGTGACAGATGGTGACTATACTTATGGTGAGCACTGAGCAATGTATAGAATTGTTGAATGAATGTTGTATACCTGAAAACAGTATAACAGTGTATGTTAATTATACTTCAATTTTAAACAAGGAGAAAAATGAATATAATTTTAGGAAGAATAAAATATTAGGAATTAACCAGGGAGACTTACAAAATGAAAACTACAAACAACATTCCTGAACAAAATTAAAGAAAGCGTAAATAAATGGAAACACATCCCATATTCATGGATTCGAAGACTTACTATTTAGGGCACCTGGGTGGCTAAGTCCGTTCAGTGGCCAATCTTCGATTTCGGCTCAGGTCATGATCTCATAGTCCTGGGATCAAGCCCCATATCAGGCTCCCCACTCAGCAGGGAGTTTGCTGTCTCCCTCTCCCTCTGCTCCTCCCCCACCCTTTGCCACTTGCTCTCTCTCTCTCTAAATAAATAAATCTTTTAAAAAAAAGACTTAGGGCGCCTGGGTGGCTCAGATGGTTAAGCGTCTGCCTTCGGCTCAGGTCATGATCCCAGGGTCCTGGGATCGAGTCCCGCATCAGGCTCCCTGCTCCTTGGGAGCCTGCTTCTCCCTCTGCTTCTCTCTCTCTCTCTCTCCTCCTCTGTCTCTCATGAATAAATAAATAAAATCTTAAAAAAAAAAAAAAAAAAAGACTTAATAGTGTTAAAAAGTAATATCCAAAGCAATCTACAGATTCAGTGTGATGTCATATAAATTCCAGTGATGCCTTTGCAGAACTAGAAAAATCTGTTCTAAAATTCATCTGGAATCTCAAGGGACCTCAAATAACCAAAACAATCTTGAAAAAGAACAAAACAAAATTTCTGATTTCAAAACTTATTACAAAGCTACAGTCATCAAAACTGTATGCTAATTGGCATAAAGACAGACATATAGACCAATGGGATATAGAGCCCTGAAATAAACCTTCATATATATGATCAAATTATTTTTAACAAGGGTGCCAGGATCATTCAATGAGAAAAGAACCATCTTTTCAACAAATGATACTGGGAATACCGGATATCCACATGCAAAAGAATGAAGTTGGACCCTTACCTAGCATTATATACTAAAATTTAATTTAAAATAGATCAAGGACCTAAGTGTAAGACCTAAAACAATAAAACTCCTATAAAAGCTTTATGAAATTGGATTTGGCAATGATTTCCTGGATATGACACCAAAGGCACAGATAACAAAAGGAAAAAATAGATTAGACTTAATGAAAATGTTTAAATTTGTACATCAAAAGTTACTATCCAAAGAGTAAAATGGCAACTAACAGAATGGAAGAAAACATTTGCAAATCATATGTCTGATAAGGAATTAATATCCAGGATATATAAAGAATTCCTAAAAACAACAATAAACAATCCAATTAAAAAATTGGCAAAAGATTTAAGTAGAAATTTCTCCAAAGTTATACAAATGGCCAATAAAAACATGAAAAGATGTCAATATTACTAATTATTAGGGAAATGCAAATTTAAAAGTACAGTGAGGTATCATGTCACACCAATCAGGATGACCACTATCAAAAAAATAGAAAACAAATGTTCCCAAGGATGTGGATAAATTGGACCCCTTGTGCCATACTGGTGGGAATATAAAATGGTATAGCTGCTGTGGGAAACAATATGGCAGTCCCTCACAAAGTTAAAAATAGAATTATCGTATGATCCAGAAGTTCCACCTTTGGGTATATACCCAAAAGAATTGAAAGCAGGGTCTCAAAGAGACATTTTTACACCCATGTTCATAACAGCATTATTCATAATAGCTAAAATGTGGAAGTAACCCTAATGTCTATCAAGGGATGAATGTATAAGTAAAATGTGATATATACTGATGACTCTTCAACAACACAGGTTTGAACTGCATGGGTCTACTTATACGTGGATTTTTTTTTCAATAAATATGGCACTATGAATATATTTTCCTTATGATTTTCTTAATATCGTTTTTTTTAGCTTCCTTTATTGTAAGACTACAGTATACGATACATGTAACATAAGATATGGGTTAATTGACTGTTTATGTTATCAGTGTGGCTTTAAATCAGCAGTAGGTTATGAGTAGTTAAGTTTTGGGGGAGTCAAAAGTTATATGCAGATTTTCAACGGCATGGTAGCTTAGTGCCTATAACCACCATGTTGTTCAAGGGTCAACTGTACATACAGTGAAATATTACTTAGCCTTAAAATGGAAGGAAATTCTGCAATATCCTGCAACATGTATGAAACTTGAGGACGTTATGCCAAATAAAAATAGCCAGTCACAAAAAATCAAATACCGTATGATTGCACTTATACGGAGTGCTTAGAGTAATCAAAATAATAAAAACAAAATATAATGGTGGTTGTCAGGCGCTAGGGAGAGGGCAGATTGGGGACTGACTGTTTAATACGTATAGAATGTCCAAGTCACAAGATAAAGGGAGTTATGAAATTAGATGTTAGTGGTGATTGCACAACAGTGTGAATGTATTTAATACCACTGAACTGTACATGTAAAAATCGTTAAAATGGCAAATTTTACATATGTTTTACCACAATAAAAAAAAGAAAAAGGTTTTAAGTTAAATTTTTTTTTAAATATAGGGCAGTTGAGATGAAGAGACAGTATATTTCGTAGGCTGTAATGTGATAGCAAACACCACATAATCTGAGTGGTTTAACACTGTAAAAGATAATTTCTCCATTACACAGAATCCGCTACATGTCTTGCTGACTCTGTGAGGTGTTACTCTTCGTGCAGCAATGCAATGATCTCGACCTGTTTACATTTTTATAGCTTAGTTCTGTCACTCTGAAGTCTCCTTAGTAATGACTAATTCCACGTAAGTGAAATCATATGGTATTTGTCTTTCTCTGACTTATTTCACTTAGCATAATATCCTCTCCCATCCATGTTGTTGCAAATGGCAAGATCTCATTCTTTTCTATAGCTGAGTAATATTCCGTTGTTTTTATATACCACCTTCTCTACATCCATTCATCTGTTGACAGACACTTGGGTTGCTTCCATAATTTGGCTGTTGTAAATAATGCTGCAGTAAACATAGGGGTGCATATATCTTTTCTAATTAGTGTTTCTGTTTTCTTTGGGTAAATATTCTTTTTGATGCTATTGTAAATGGAACTGCTTTCATAATTTCTTTTTCAGATTGTTCATTGTTGGTATATAGAAATACACTGATTTTTCTATATTGACTTTTTGCATCCTGCTACTCTGCTGAATTCATTAGTTCTAACAGGTTTCTTTTGTGTGGATCTTTAGGGTTTTCTGCATAGAAGATCGTATCATCTGCACAAAGATATAATCTTCTTCCTTTCCAATGTGGATCTGTTACTTCTTTTTTTGTCTAATTGCTCTAGCTAGAACTCCCAGTACTATACTGAATAGAAATGGTGAAAGTGGGCATTCTTTCCTTGTTCCTCATCTGAGAGGAAAGCTTTCATTTCAGTCTTTCACCACTGAGTATGATGTTTGCTGCAGGTTTTTCATATATGCCTTTTATTATTATGTTTTTCATATATGCCTTTATTTGTTGAGTGTTTTTATAATGCAAATGTGTTAAATTTTGCCAAGTCCTTGTTCTTCATCAATTGCGATGATCATGTGGTTTCCCCCCCCTTCTTTCTGTTGATGTGGTGCATTACACTGATAGATTTTTGTATTGAATCATTCTTGCATCCCAGGAATAAATCTCTCTTGGACATGGTGTATAATTGTTTTACTATACTGCTGAATTTTGTATTCTAATATTTTGCTGAGGATCTTTGCATCAGTGTTCATGATAGTGGTCTGTAGTTTTCTTGTAGTCTCTGGCTTTGGTATCAGGGTAACGCTGGCCCCACAGAATGAGTTAGGGAGTATTTCCTGGACTTCACATTTTTGGAAAAGTTTGAGAAGGATAGTCATTAGTTCTTTAAATGTCTGGTAGAATTCAACAGAGAAGCCCTCAGGACCAGAGCTTTCCTTTGTTGGGAGATTTTTGATTTTGATTATTGATTCAATCTTCTTACTAGTTATAGGTCTAATTAAGACGAGACAGCCGGAGGGCTCAGTACAGTTTTTTCTATGCTTGGGCCCAAGGTCACTTCTACCCACAGACCATTGGCCAGTCAAGTATCTGTTTTGGGTGAGTGGAGGTAGTTTCACTAGTTGAGACAATTATTCCAGAAGAAAGACCCTATGTGGAGGAGAAGATAGAACATTCCTTTTTATTAAAGTTGAATTTAACTTTTCTGTAGGATATACCCAGGTAGAGATATCAAGAAGGCTATTAGACAGATAAATACGATGTTTCAGATAAAAGTGAGAGCTAGAAATAGTGATTTTTGGAGTCATCAAACAGAAGTGCCTATAGTTAAAACCACAAAAATAGATTACCGTAAGAGAAAATATAAGTAAGTTTTGTTTACTTTTTACTCTTTTCTGAGACTCATATTAAAACATTAATTGGGGGTGCCTGGGTGGCTCAGCGTCAGTTAAGCGTCTGCCTTTGGCTCGGGTCATGATCACGGGGTCCGGGGATCGAGCCCCGCATCAGGCTCCCTGCTCAGTTGGGACCCTGCCTCTCCCTCTCCCTCTGTCTTCCACTCCCTCTGCTTGTGTGAACACGCTTGCACGTGCTCTCTCTCTCTCTCTGTCAAATAAATAAAATCCTTAAAAAAAATTAACACATGCCATTCTTTTCAGCCTTACATAATATAATGAGTATATGCCCTCTATACAACTTATTGTTAACTAGTTTCAGAATTTGCTTTATTGGATATGAACTGAACAAGTTTTTCAATGAGGTTTCAGGGCTTTTAAGATCTTTTTTCCATTTTGTAGGTCTTAAAAATGCTTTAAGCATTGATGGCACAATATATCACAGGCGGTTGTTGTGATATATTATGTACCCCATAGCCATTTTACTGTTTTGACATTATAAATTTAAATGTGTTCCTGGAAACAAGGAGAATGGGTGTATAAATGCTATGCCAACATTTCAAAGAGGTAAAATAAATGCAGGCCAAAAAAAATTCCTTAAAGAAAATAGTTCAGTCCAAATCCTATCAATTGCAGGTTATTTTCTCTATTTCCCTTAAAGCATCCGAAGTTTTCAATCTTTATGCTTTCAATTCCTTAGCAAAACTATCTAGTATCGTTTTGTTTGTTTGTTTATACTCTTGGGTAGGTTAACCTATTCATTTTAAGTGCCATTTAGTTCTTTCATATATTTGGGTATTCAGTTGAACTTCAAAATACAAGTAGAAGTTTGATTTTTTTTTTAATTTTGGTTATTTCCTTCTAATCATAGTAACGAAAATTCTACATTATGACTAGTAATTAGCTTATAAAAAACATTTTAACAGAAATAAACCAGCCTGTTCGGTGATGAACCTATCTTTTGATATCATTAGAATTGATCCTTAGCCAGTAAATTTCTATGTATTTGTAGAACAGTATAATCCCCTGTAACATAAATTAAGAGTTTTTAAAAATCAATTATATAATAAATACCAAATGTCCATTAATACTGATTAATAAATCAACTTTAAAAATTAATAAAGTAATTTTTCAAGTTGATAAAAGTAAATATTAATGTATTGATAAATTACTGATTTAATAAAATTAGTATTTATTGTTGTTAATCTAAATCGGAAGGAGCTACATGTGTGACAAAGAAGGAATTTTTTTTAACCTAAAACAGGAAGGAAAATTAGAAGTCCCTACCTGAACATGCTTAGGAAGTCCAGAGGTATTGTCAGTTCTTCTGGAAGGGTGTGGAGGGCACTTAATTACTTCCAAAATGAATCTAATGTCAAACATAATTTCTGGGTGATTAGATGAACCCAGTTGCAGCACTAGGACCACAGTCTTTCTGTGGCCTTTGGAGTCGAGTGATTATTATCTAGTTTTTCTGTCTTGCTACTCTGGCCCTTTCTGTGGCTAGAGAACAGAGGCTTTTGCAGTTTGTGACCGTAGGTTGCTGGGTTCTACAACTCCAAGTCTGGATATATGGGGCAAAAAGGAAATCCAGGGAATTTACCATTTGTATCATTCTTTGGGCCACAGTTTCCCTAATCAATTTCCTGTATTTTCACTATCCTTTTTATGTTAGTGTGGGTGTGGGTTTGTATGTGGATGTAGTTTGGGGGGGGGAAGCAGTTAAAGGTCTTTTTTTTTTCAGTGAGAGAAAGAGAGCGAAGGTGGAAGGGGCAGAGGAAGAGGGAGAGAGGAACTCAAGCAGACTCCCCACTGAGTGTGGAGCCAGATATGAGACTCGATCTCACAACCCCAAGATCAGAACTGAGCCAAAACCAAGAGTCAAATGCTTAACTGACTGTGCCACCCAGATGCCCCAGATGTAGTTTTATATGTATATATACATAGCTTATAGACAGTTTTTAGTTTTACTTTTTTTTTTAGTTGTAATTTTGTACTTACTGGAAGGGTTAGGGAAAAGTATGTCTGCTCCATATTCTAGAAGTGGAAGTTAAAGCTAACATTTAGGGGCACCTAAGTGGCTCAGTTGCTTAAGCATCTGCCTTTGGCTCAGGTCATGATTCCAGAGTCCTGGAATGGAGACCTGCTTTGGGCTCCCTGCTCAGCATGGGAGTCTGCTTCTCCCTCTCCCGCTCTCTCTCACTCACTCTCTCGAATAAATAAATAAATAAAATCTGTAAATAAATAAATAAATAAAATAAAGCTAACATTTATTCTTGAAGGAAGATGGGCAAAACTACCTTTTCTATTTAGGAAAACAAAAAGTGTGTCTTGGGTTTAGAATATCTAAGTAATCAATAGGCTGAATTTTAAGGTACTTGAGTTTATCAAATGATAAGTGAATTATTTCAACAGCCATAACTATAAGAGATCATTTAAAGTACTCTTTAAGAAGTAACTTTGGGGAATGGAGAAAACACCAAGAATGTACTGGTCGTGGTATGCCAGTTCTAACAATTTATCCACATATAAAAGTTTGTACAATCACATAGGTACAGAGAAATCCTTTTACAGTGAATTCTCACAGAATCGGAAGAAAAGGTGGGATTGCAGAGTTTGGCCTTATGTCAGTTCTTTCAGTATGAATGATTTTCAATAAAAATCTGAATGCTTTCATATCCCCCGGTTTATTTAAAGATACTGCAGGGTACATGTGCTGGAGCGTTCAGTTTGTAGTTAACTTATATTTTGAGTCAATTTCATTCTTCCTTTCCCACACATGCACCATGATTTTGTGAAAAGGAAAGATAAAATTTCCTCAAAACTTCTTACTTTAAGGATTTTTGATTCATGTCATCTAAAGTGCTTTTTTTTTCTTTATGCATGTGTGTATTTAAAATGGTCAGAATTCTTAAAGGTCACTCCTCTGCCTGCCTAGTTATTCTCAAACAGGATAAAAAAAATTTTTTTAAACAGGATAAAAATTTTTTTATCAAAAGCATTAAATAATTTCAAGTTGATTTCAATGTATTTAGGAAGGAAAAGGCTTTTTATTTGAAGGGAGAATACTAAACTTTTCTGCTTTGCAACACTAAATTGTTGGGTGGAAGGTGTATTATAACTGATACCTGTGGTTTGTGCTACAGTCTAGAGAAAATGATTTTTTTAACTTGTGTTTAACACCATCCAAGATTTTATTTTTTAAGTATCTTTTCCATTACATGTGAAGAAATTTAGCATCACCTCTTTTTTCCTGGCCTTCTGTATTGGTAAAATTTTAACTGTATACTCAGCCACCCAGATAGCCTTGGCCATAGACAAAACTCTGTGGTAAATGTTCTCAAATCCTGACCTTTGTTTGTCGATTTCTAGAATAACAGAAAACACCTGCCTACATTTTCTTCTTTCATTAGGTATGATGGTGATTCTCACTGGATCCAGCTAATATTCCCCTTAAACATTCTGGTTGCTTTCCAGAATGTAGGGTGTCCATTTCTTAGAGAATGGATACAGCTGGCAGAAATTATCCTAATGATATTAAAACTGGAACAGGGTTACTTTAGACTTCTTGCAAGGATGAGGAACTATGTGCTAGAAAGTAAGGCTGTGGTCAGGAAGAAAATTTCAGTTGAGTCCCGATGCGGGACTCAATCCCAGGACCCTGAGATCATGACCTGAGCTGAAGGCAGACGCTTAACCAACTGAGCCACCCAGGAGCCCCAAATTAAAAATTTTTAAATAAAAGTTTCTATTCTACTCTTAATTTTGACAGCTGTGATGTGGCCTAGTGTGCAATACGTTGGGCTCCCTGCTCAGTGGGGACCCTGCCTCTCCTTCTCCCTCTGCCCCTCACCCCACTCGTGCTTTCTCTCTGTGTCAAATAAATAGATAAAATCTTTTAAAAATTTTAATTTAAAAATGCTGAATATCTCTTTATCATCATGTTAATTTTTTTGGACAAAGAAAATATAGGCTGCTGTCATCCACAGTTAATGTCTGCGTGGCATATAGGAAACTGTTAGCTATACACAATAATCAGGATTAACCATTAATATATTCTCCCTGACAGCTAAGATGGGTTATCTTCAGTTCAGTGAAATCTATTAACTGTTTAAAAATTCTCCCGGCTATATTTTGTGTCTCTGTGTTATAGAAGCAAAGTATTATATACAAGCCTCTCTAAGAATTAAGGAATGATCGTAATGAGATGGAAGAGGTTAGGCTCCTACAAACAAGTAGATAGACAGTTTTGTGAGCATTTGTTGTTGTTGTTTTGGGTTTTTTTGTGTTTTGTTTGTTTTTCTTTCTACCGAGAGAAAAAAGAAAGTAAGATTTCGTAGGAAATACAGAACATTGAAAGAACAGACATCCTATGAGCTTAATGCCATAAATGGTGATGGACCCAAGAGAGCTCTTTTTTCCCCCAAGAGAGTACTCTTGAGATTAAGAGAGGAAAATTACATGAAGCCTTTATTTTTTTTCCAGAAAAAATTTTTTTAAGATTTTATTTGTCAGAGAGCGCACAAGCAGGGGAAGCGGCAGGCAGAGGGAGGAACAGGCTCCCTGCTGAGCAAGGAGCCCAATGTGGTGGGACTCGATCCCAGGACCCTGGGATCATGACCTGAGCTGAAGGCAGATACTTAACTGACTAAGCCACCCAGGCATCTCTACGTGAAGCCTTTAAAAAAAAGTAAATAAATAAATAAATAAATAACCCACACTGCTAGTTAGTTAAAATGTCTATTTTCTTTCCTTTTTGCTGAGATAACTCATTGTGGTAATGCTGAATTTTTTGTCATCATGAGAAATTCTACTTGGTAAATCTATTTTTAATTAATATAAATGGAAAAGTACATTATTAAATGAAAGTAATTTGATAGAAAAAGCTTTCAAAATATGAAGCTCATTGCTGGAAAAATAACAAAATATAGTCCCAAAGGGTGGAAAAGGTGGAAACTACTAAATTATCTTCATTTTGTATCAACCATGGGAAATAGACTCTGGAATTGGCAAACATATTGAGGATCTTATAAATGCTGGCAATTTTACTAGGAACTGAGTCGATACAAAGGTGAGTGAGTCTTTGTCCCAGCTCTCATAAACTCATAATCTTTTGGAAGAAAATATATGTAAACAGATTATTACAATCTGACAGAGGTTCCAGATAACACTGAAATGCTTTTGTTCCAAACCTAAAGATGCAAGCTTTAACTACCTCTCAAAATTTGTGATGCATGATTGAGCTCATTGAGAGAAAGGAAAGTCTCCAGGTGTCAGAAGCAAAGAGGGGCTTAGAACACAGAGATGGAGGTGTATGAACGAATGCAGCAGCAGCCCTGGGAGTCATGATTGGTTATGACCCAGTTACAACCAGGAGCTTGGATTTCAGTGCCTGCATAAGGAAAGGGGGAGAGACATTAGGATTACATGAGGTGGAGAGTGGGAACTGAACTTCTACTGTAGGATAGGACAGCCAGAGGAATGTAATAAAAGGAAAAGAAAGACTAATTCAGTCAAATTTTTACAACTGGTGGGTGACAAAGAAGCTTTTTCTCTGCCATGCCTCTGGAAGGAAACCCAACGTCCCCTGGATGTCAGAATTCTAAAGTCTGTACCTCCTACAGATTCAGAGTGCAAATTTACACTTTGTGTGGAAGTTCCCACCTGAAATATTAGTATAAAAATTTATCCCAGACTTATATACCCCTTTAAAGCAATTATAGGATCACTTCAACAACCCAAACTTCACAGTATTCCCATGGAATGAAAGGTGCCCCTAAGATGAGTTCACAATCAGTCCATCATGAGGAAGATGTAAGAAACAGGAAGATCACCTCTTTAAAGACTTGAGATTATAGAGGAGCAATATTTTTATTTTTTTAAAGATTTATTTATTTGAGAGAGAGAGCATACCCATGCACGGGAGAGGTGCAGAGGGGGGAAGGAGAGAAAGTCTCGAGGAGACTCCATGCTGAGCTTGGAGCCTGACTTGGGGCTCAGTCCCAGAATCCATGAGATCACAACCTGAGCTGAAACCAAGAGTCAGACACTTAACCAGCGTGACCCAGGAGCAATATTTTTAAATGCTTTTAAAATAAGAGATAGGGCGCCTGGGTGGCTCAGTTGGTTAAGCGACTGCCTTCGGCTCAGGTCATGATCCTGGAGTCCCAGGATCGAGTCCCGCATCGGGCTCCCTGCTCAGCAGGGTGTCTGCTTCTCCCTTGGACCCTCCCCCATCTCATGCTCTCTCTCTCTATCTCATTCTCTCTCTCAAATAAATAAATAAAATCTTTAAAAAAAATAAATAAAATAAAAATAAAAAATAAAATAAAATAAGAGATAAAGTATAAGGAAAAAACAAGGGATACAGCATAGTGTAGTAAAGAGTATGGGCTCTTAAAATTAAGACAAATGTGAAACTACAGAAAAGAAATTGTCACAAACACCTACTATCCCAGTAAAAAGAACTGCTAAAAATTCAGAAAATAATTTAATGGAGGGGAAATGGTTAAAAGATCATAGGGAAGAAACGCAGATGACTTTGCCTATTCTAGGCATTTCATATAAATGGAATCCTATAACATGTGCCCTTCTTTGTGGCTTATTTTACTTAGCACAGTATTTTCAAGTTCCATCCACACTCGTTGCATGTATCAGTACTCCATTCCTTTTTGTGGCTGAGTAATAGTCCATTATGGGTAAACCTCATTTTATTTACCCTTTCATAAGTTGCTGGATCATTGGGTTATTTCTCCTTTTTTACTACAATCAGCTGTGAACATTTGTATACAGTTTTTTTTGTTAAATATATTTTCAGTTATCTTGAGTATACACCTATGAGTGGAGTTGCCAGGTTCATATGGTTAAGTCTATGTTTCACCTCTTGAGGAACTGCGAAAGTGTTTTCCAAGGAGTTATACCATTTTATAATCCAACTATCATTATACTAGCATTCCTCCACATTCTCACCAGCACTTGTTATTGTTTCTGATTATAGCCATCCTGGTCTGTGTTATTTCATCATGGTTTTCATTTACATTTCTCTAATGACTAATGATGTTGAACATCTTCCCATGTACTTATTGCTTATTTGTATATTTTCTTTGGAGAAACATTAATTCAAATTTTTTACCCATTTTTTAATTGGGATTTTTTTTTCTTACTGAGTTGTAAGAGTTCTGGATATAAGTCCTTTATCAAATACATGATTTGTAAATATTTTCTCCCACTCTGTGGATTGTCTTTTCACTTTTTGATAGTATTATTTGCAGCATAAAATTTTTAAATTTTGATGTAGCCTAATTTATGTGGTTTTTTTCTTTTTTTTTTCCTTTTTCTTTCCTTTTTTCTTTTTCTTGAGCGGGGGTGGGGGGCTGGGGCAGAGGGAAAGGGAGAGAAAGAATCTTAAGCAGGCTCTATACCCTGCGCAGAACCTGATACGGGTCTCGATCTCAGCAACCCCTGAAATCATGACCTCAGCCAAAATCAAGAGTCAGAGGCTTAACCAACTGAGCCATTGAGGCACCCGTGGCTTTTTCTTTTGATATTCATACTCTTTTGATGTCATCTCTCAAATATTATTGCCTAACTCAAGACCATGAAATACAGTTACTCCTGTGTTTTTTTATAAGAGTTTTATAGTCTTAGCTCCTACATTTAGGTTTGTGATCCATTTTAAGTTCATTCTTTCGTGTGAGGTAGAGGGCCAATCATTTTTTTGCATATAGGTGTTGATTTGTTCCAACACCATTTGTTGAAAAGATGTTCTTTCTCCACTGAATTTTCTTGGTACCCTTGTCAAAAATTGACCATAAAAGTTAAAAGTTTATTTCTGTACTCTCAATTCAGTTTCATTGATCTGTATTTCTTTCCCTATGCTGATATCACACTGGCTTCTGTAAGCTTTGTCGTAACTTTGAAATCAGGCAATATGACTCCAGCTTTGTTCTCCTATTTCAAAATTGTTTTGGCTATTTTTATATTATTTTTTATAACTGCATTGAATCTATAATTATCTCAGGATTAAGTTAAAAGAAATATGGTAGCAAATAAAGAGAAGGGGGAATAAAGGAAACAAGTAGAGCAATATAATGATTTCTTTCTTTTTTCTCCTTTTGTGTAGTTTGAAGTTCTCAATATAAAATGTTTTTTTTTTAGTTATAAAAAAGAGTAGAGGTTCTTCTAGTCTAGAAGCTAGACTGTTGGTATTAGATTCTAGCCGTGTTAATTATTCATCATATGAACTTTATCATATTACCTAGGCTCTATGTACCTGTTGCTTCATATATAAATTGGGATGATAAGTACCTACTTCATATCGTTGCTATGAGGATTAAATTAATTAAGTTACCTAAAGCTCTTAGAATAGTGCTTGGCACATAATAAGCATTGGGTTAGGGAGGAGGGACTATTAAAAAAGTATATATAGATTTGCCAAATAATCAATATGAAATGAAACAAAAAATCTGATCATTTAATTAAAAACTTATTGGGCAAATTAACACATCTAAAAAGAAAATTAATGTTGTGAAAGGTAACATTGCAAAAATTACCCAAAATACAAAACAGATAAAATGGGAAAGAAAATTAGAGAGATTAACAGACACGAGAGATAGACTGAAAAGGTACAACATTCATCCAATAGGAGTTTTGAGAAAAATGATAGAGAAAATTCAGAAGAGGCAATATTAGAATGGATAAAAACATATTTTTATTATTGATGAAAATCATGAATCCTCAGACTGAAGAAGCACTACAAGTCTTTTTTTTTTTTTTTTTAAGATTTTATTTATTTGACAGAGAGACACAGCGAGAGAGAGAACACAGCAGGGGGAGTAGAAGAGGGAGAAGCAGGCTTCCTGCTGAGCAGGGAGCCCAATGCAGGGCTCCATCCCAGGACCCTGGGATCATAACCTGAGCCGAAGGCAGACGCTTAATAACTGAGCCACCCAGGCACCCAGAAGCACTACAAGTCTTGAGAAAGACCAATAAGCACACATACAAATCTTAGTGAAACTGCAGAATGTCGAAGAGAAAGACCTGTTACAAGCAACCAGGAAGAACAGGCAGATTACCTACAAGGATCAAGAATTTGTCAATAGATTCAATAGAATCAATAAAAGGCATAAGAGGAGTGAGTTGATAAATATCTTCAAAGTGTTGAGGAAAAGTAATTGCAAATCTAGAATTCTGCACCCAAAAGTATGGATGAAATAATATTTTCAGACAGATGCTGAGAGAGTTTATCACTCATGCTCCCTCATTTAAAAATGAACTACTTCAGTAAAGAAGAAATTAGATGAGATGCCAGAAGCGGTGCGGGGTGGGGGGGGTGGGGGGGTGGAGAATGAATGTGTAGGCAAATCTCAATAAGCGTTGAACATAAAATGTTAATTTAGTAACAATGACAGATTGCCCCAAGTGTTCATATTATTAAGGAAGGAGAATAAAGATGCAATAACTTTGTGATACTTGTCAAGCACACGTGCTGGTACTGTAAATAAGCAGTAAAGTAAAAGAAATAGAGTGTAAAATTTCAAAATAATGAAGGAAAACACTAAATAAAAATTTTCTTCATCCTTTCACCTTAAGTCAAGAAAGAGGTAGTAGGAAAAATACCTATATGTTATCAAAAATTCTGGTAAAATAAATCTAAATGTATCAGTAATACAGTAAAGGTAAATAGGTTAAATTTTATTGAAGAAAGATGAAAAAATACAAAATCTAGCTGTAGGCTATTTTTAACTTCAGCCAATATTCTTTAAAATGTAAACTCCATGAGGGAAGTGGCTTTATCACAGCACCTAGAACAATGTCAGACATCTAGTATTTGTTGAATGAATGAATGAATGAAGATGCTGTTTTTGAGAAACATATCTAAAACAAAATGATACAGAATGAAGGAGAGTTCAATGATTTTTTAAAAATATGCTGGGCAGGGGCACCTGGGTGGCTCAGTCGTTGGGCATCTGCCTTGGGCTCAGGTCATAATCCCAGGGTCCTGGGATGGAGCCCCACATCGGGCTCCCTGCTCGGCGGGAAGCCTGTTTCTCCCTCTTCCACTCCCCCTGCTTGTGTTCCCTCTCTCGCTGTGTCTCTCTCTGTCAAATAAATAAATAAAATCTTTAAAAAATAAAATAAAATATGCTGGGCATATACTAACCAAAAGAAAGGCAGTAGAGCTCTATGATTATTGGACAAAACAGGTTTTAAAGCAGAAAAACAAAATTAGGTATAAAAATATTATAATTACAAATGGAATAATTCACCTGAAAGATATAACAGACATGAAGCTCCATGGACCTAAGAACACTGTCACCTAAACAGAGAAATTCCCAAGTTTACAATCATGTTGAGAAATTTAACAGATCAAACATGAAAAAACTAAGAAGGACATAAAAAACACAGTTAACAGTCTTTATCTGTGTGTACATATAGAATCCTGGACCCAACAATTAGAAAACATACATTCTTTAGAAGCACACATGAAACATTTATAAAAAGTGATCTCATACTAAATCTTAGAACAAGACCAACAAATGCTTATGAGTTTATACTATTCTGATCAAGTTCTCTGCATGTAATGCAGTATAGTTAAAAATCAATAACAATAAATACCACACATTTGGAAATTTTAAAGCTCATTTAATCATGAGTCGAAGTATAAATCCTAAGGGAAATTGCAAAATATTTAGAGCAACTACATAACAAAATTTGTGGGGTGCTGCTAAAGTAGTTCTTGGAAAATTTATACCCTTAAATGCATAAATTAAAAGATTAAAAATTAATAGCTAGCATCACTCAAATTTAAAAAGATATAAGAGTAAATCTCCCCCCACACACAACAAAACAAAAAAACAAAACAAGAAAGGAAATAAAAACAAATTAATGAAACAAAACAAACCTTAGAGAAGGTTAATGAAAACAAAAGCCAGTTCTTGGAGAAGACTTACAAAACAGAATTTAATGACTTACTTGGAAATGAAAGGAGGACAGATTGTTCAAGAAAAAGACCAGATATAGATAAACAATATTTGGGAAAGGCAAAGGAGACACATCTACAGCTACAAAAGAGACTTTTAAAATCATAGGAAAATAGGATGAATGGTAGGACAACCTGTAACTCACCAAACTTGAGTTTTGGTTTTTTTGAAGTTTTTTGTTTTAATTCCAGTATAGTTAAAACAGTGTTATATCAGTTTCAGGTGTACAATATAGTGACTCAACACTTCATACCACACCAGTGCTCATTATGATAAGTGTGCTCTTTAATCCCCATCACCTATTTCCCCCATCCCCCGACCATCTCCCCTCTGACAGTTTGTTCTCTCGTAGTAAGAATCTGTTTCTTGGTTTCTCTCTCTCTCTCTCTCTTTCTCTTTCCTTTGCTCTGAGCAGTTCTTGAAACTAACAAATTTAAATCAACTTAAAATCTTCCTAGTAGTAGATACAAAGCCTGGCTGTTTTTAGAGGTAAGTTCCACCAGACAGCAAACAGCAAATAGTTATTACCTTAAAACAACCATTCCAAAGAATACAAAAAAAGGAAAGTTCCCTGATTCATTTCATGAGTTTAGCATAACTTTAATGCTAAAAATGCAGACAAATAGAAAAAAATCATAAGCCAATATTACCTATGAATGTAGATACAAAAATTCTAAATAAAATATGAGCAAATTCAACAATGTGTAAAAATATTACACAATTGCAAAGTACAGTTTATCTTAGGAATTTGGGGAAGGTTTAATATTTAGATTCAGAGCAAATGGGAAAAAGGGATAATCTCAATATATTATGAAGAAGCCTTAGGAAAATGAGGCTGGAGTGGTATGATGTGGTCAGACAGTGAAGGCCTTTGGTGTGTTCACTGTGAGGGCCAGTGGATAGATTTTTTTTTTTTTTTTAAGTAGGATAGTATTAGGATCAAATGGTCTATTGGAAGATAACTGTGACAGCAATTTAGAAGAAGCAATAAAAGAGTACACCAGTGGTAATATAGATGAAACTGGACAGTTAATTACTGGGGAAATATTTGGAAGCAGGATCACCAGGGCTTTGTGGCTTAATCGGATATAGACATTTGTGGAAAAGGAGGAGTCTAGAATGATTCTTGAGATTTTTAGATTGAGCGACTCAGTGAATGATGCCTACATTCATGGAGCTAAGAAACAGCAAGTGGAGAGTTACACGTGGAGTGGTGGGGAAGGAGCGGGGAGCTCGCAGTAGTCCTGCACGGTGATATGTTTGACATATGCTGTCCTTTATGTGTCTTCATGAAGCTGCCACACTGATATGAAGAAACAGGGTAAAGAAAATAACATAACAGTTTGGAAGAACAATTTTTGATTCATAAGGAGCCTCACAAACTACCTCTATCCTGCTTGTATTTGTCACAAGTGTAATAGCCTTAACTGTGATTTAATCTGCTGTCCCTTTCCATCTCTGTTGAAGGATTGAGAAACCTTTTTTAGGCTGGCCAACAGAGCCTGCAACTATAACTCTTAGATGTTTTATCAATAATGAGAACATAATATATGCTTATATCATTATTTCCATAAACCTCAGAAATAATAAAATGGGTGCAAATAAGATACTTGAATATATTGACCTTTCCATATCAAATAGGAATACATTTTTCTAATAGGTGTATACATTTTTTATGCCATCCTTCTTCATTAATCTTTATTTAATTTAAGTAAAAGTCCATTAGACATATGGGTGTTTTTATCCATTCTCTCACCCTTCCTTACCTTTGGGTGAAACCAGGTATGTATCTTAGGAACCTGGACTTTCTAACATTCCACTCATATGACCAGACAGATTTAGGCTTTTCACCTTAGGGAGAAAGCTGTTATTTGGAGGAAGAGTGGTATAAAACCTAATGATACTTAGTTTAATCAGTTCAAATTTGTCAGTTTTCACATGTAGAAGATTATTCTTTGCAACATCATTTATAACAGGAAAATATTAGAAGTAATCTAAATCTGCATCAACAAGTCAGCAAAGAGAACGAGGCAGCTCTTTATGTACTGATACGGAAGGCTCTTCAAGATAGAATTAGATGGAAAAAAAATAGTTCGGGACAATGAATAGAATATGCTCCCATTTGTTAGACTAGGGAAACGTGTGTGTGCGCGCACATGGCTGTGCCATTACATAGCCACGGAATGTCAGGAAATCTTTGGCGGTACACATAAGAAACTTGAAAAGGAACTGTCAGGCGTAGGAGATAGACTGCCTTTTACTGTTAAAAACTCTTGTACACATAAATGTACAAAAATATTCAAAAGAATAATTAAATTTTTAAAAACAGCATGGCAGTGATGGGGAGAATTGGTCAGTTCGGGTCACTGCAGCTGAGATTCTTTATGGTTTCATTTTTCTTGATGTATAATAGTGTTTGCAGGATAATAAACTTCAAGATTCCATCAGTAAACTGAAAATACTAATCAAGACCACCAAAGTTAAACTACCAAACTGATTTAAGAATCAAAACAAAATCAGTGGAAGATACATTTTCCTGTTATAGAACTTGAACACCAGTTGAGAAAATAAAATGCAAAGGTAATCTGACTATGACAGCTGTTGAGCTAAATTCAGTACAGACATTCCTTCTAATCTTACTGCCTTCCTCCTCATACTGCACTGCCTCACATTGTTCTTCTCAAAGCTGTTCAACAGGTGGAAAACAAACTGTCCTGGCTACAAAGATAATCTTCAGTCATTTGTGTATAAAGAGACAAATATATAGCACAACTCAAGAATAATTAATGACCGGGGCCCCTGGCTGGCTTAGTCAGTAGAGCATACAACTCTTGATCTCAGGATTGTAGGTTTCAGCCCCACGTTGGATATAGACATTACTAAAAAAATAAAATATTTTTTAAAAAGAATATTAATGACTAATTTATATTTTTTCATGATATGAAGTTTGAAACAAAGCTCAAAGGTAATTTATTGAGATTGTGTTAAATGTATAATGAGCGGGATACCTGGGTGGCTCCGTCAGTTGAGCATCTGCCTTTGGCTGGGAATCGGGTCCCGAGTCGGGCTCCTTGCTCAGTGGGGAGCCGGCTTCTCCCTCTGCCTGCCACTCCCCATGCTTGTGCGTGCTCTCTGTCTCTCCTTCTCTCTGACAAATAAATAAATAAAACCTTTAAATAAATAAATAAATAAATAAATGTATAACAAGCACTGAACCTGACACAGTGAACTTCTTAGGGATTGAACTTCTGAACTTCTGAACGTCTTAGGGATTATGCTTTTTTCATTTTGTATATCAAATACCAATATAACTGAAGCTTAATTACAATTCACTGTGATAAAAGAATTTCCAAGGTTTAACAAATATATGCAGAAGTAATTTTAATATTTTCTTAAGATAATTATAATTGGAACAACCTAAATTAGTAAGGGTAAAATTTATTCACAATATGTTTGCTAAAATATCTCAGAATATTTCCAACTATTATTATTTCTGAAACTAATTAGATAGTTTAATAACAATAGCACAAACTGAAAAGGAAAGATTAGGGAACTAGAGAAAATCTTAAAGACTGGAATTCAAACCTTTTCTTTAAATACCTGGGTTTGGATAACTAACATACACCATTTCTTACCCTAAGTATTTTTCTCTAACATGGTTAGGTTTTCTCTGATACGGTTTTTCTAACACCTTGTTTGAGCACTGACATCTTAGAGAAAGGATTACGGAATAAACAATGAACTCCTTTTCCTCTGAGAAGGTGTGTATGTCTGTATACATAGATAGGCATTTACAACTAAAGAAGTTTATTTTAGTAAATTTCTTCCTTTTTCTTTCCCTTCTTTTCTTCAGTCTTATTATGTCATTGGATCAGATCAGGGGAATTCAACAATCTGCACATGCACGTGGCATGGTTCAAGAGGGAAAATATCTGGATGTAAAGTATCTTTCATGTCAGTAAAACATGAAGGACTTACTCCTTTGCTTATTGGTCTTATCTTCAGAAGAGCATAGTACAAGAGCTCCTTAGGAGCACAGAGTTCTACAATCTGTATAATTTCTAATGCTCCGTGAGCGGTCAGTATTTTAGAGCTCAACCTCATGACGATGCAGGGAACAGACTTCAAATTTCTGAACACTAGATGTAGAAACACTAAACTTTAATCATCTCCATGTCTTCTGGAAATGGTGAACTAAGTTCTTATGACTATTTCTTCATTCACTTACATGTATCAAATAAGTAATCTTTGGTCTTATCTGTCTACTGTGATCAGTGCCTTTGGGAGGATTTCATACTCCCTCCTAAGAAATATTTGAAATACCTTCTGCCTTAAAAGTGGATTTGTGTGTGCTTTATTAGTACCTCTTTTTTAAGTTTTTATTTATTTTTTTTACAT
Source organism: Callorhinus ursinus (assembly GCF_003265705.2). Lineage (NCBI taxonomy): Eukaryota > Metazoa > Chordata > Mammalia > Carnivora > Otariidae > Callorhinus > Callorhinus ursinus. Next base: position 2,440,607 of record NW_027397136.1, on the reverse strand, counting down.
GAATGGCTCCTACTGCAAGCTACTACATTTTTTTTTTATTAAGATTCTGTTTATTTATTGGAGAGAGAGAGACAGAGCACAGGCAGGGGGAACAGCAGAGGGAGAGGGAGAAGCAGACTCACTGCTGAGCAGGGAACCCAACATAGGGCTTGATCCCAGCACCCTGGGATCATGACCCGAGCCAAAGGCAGACGCTTGACTGACCGAGCCACCCAGGCACCCCATAGTACTTCTTTTTAAGTTTTTAAACTTAAACTAGGTATCACATATTAAAGATTAAGTATGACATATTCTAGGAAAATAACTAACCAAGTATATTTTCACTGTGCACTACTACTAAAGGAAACATGGAAAAGTTTCTTAACCATATGAATGATGTGCAAATGTTTTGCTCACTTTCTGGGTACACCTCTTTGCCCTTTCCTCTCTTCTGTCCCCTTCCCCAAGACCCACTTTGCAGAAAACTTTCCATTTGTCATGCAATACCACATAACATGAGAAAAATTACCTTACATATTTTCAAGGCCACCCTAAATCATCTCAGAAAAGAGAAATTTGGTTATCCCAGACAATTTTTCATAACTATTTTCTTTGCTGTCATTTTCTGGAGGGAGGAAACAACGTAGTAGTGTGCATGTATTATTAGGTAAAAATGTGGAGAACCTAAATGTCCAACGATATGAAACTCATTAAGCATCCATTCAACTGAATACTATGCAGCCAGTTAAAATTAGATTTAAGAATTTTTTTTTTTTGCTTTCAATTTTCTTTCATCATGATAAGTGTACTCTTTAATCCTTATCACCTATTTCGCCCATCCCCCCATACACCTCCCCTCTGGTAAACATCAGTTTTTACTCTGTAGTTAAGAGTCTGTTTCTTACTTGTCTCTCTCTCCTTTATTCCCCCTTCATTCCAAGAATAAGTTTAATATAATTAGCATGTCAGCCTACTGACTTAAAAATCTCATAACTCACATTTTTAATGAGTTATTGCCCAGGCTGGGACTTTCATTATAATGTTGAATAAGAGCAGTGGTAAAAGATAGCCCTTTTTGTCCCTCAATTTAATGTATTCACTTCAAAACTTTCACCATTACACAGAATGTTTGCTCTCTAGTGAAATGAGGAGAGTGTTCTTCATTAACTATTGACTTATTAATATTTAATATTTCTTTTCACATCATGTTTAGTAAGTTGTTTTTTAAGAAAAGTATCCCCTTTACCTAAGTATTTAAATGTATTCACGTACATGTAGTATTTGATGATTTTTAAAATGCCGTCCTATTTTGGTCCCTTCTAGTATGTGTTTGTCTCTTTTTCCTTGACATGCTTTGCTGGACATTTATTATTAATTTCAAAGAACCTGATTTTTATGTTGATAATTATTTCTGTTTTTTAAAATTCACTAATATTTGCCTTTATTTGTTTCTTCAATTTACTTTAGGCTTAACTTACTTATTTTCAGTCTTAATTTTTTCATTTTTTATTTTTTTAAAGATTATTTATTTATTTGAGAGAGAGAGAGAGAGTGCAAATATGAGCGTGGCAAGGTGGAGGAGAAGCAGAGGGAGATGGAAAATCTCAAGCCGACTCCACACTGATCATGGAGCTGGACTCGGGGGCTCCATCTCATGACCCTGAGATCATGACCTGAGCCGAAACCAAGAGTCAGATGCTTAACCTGCTGCACACCCAGGCACCCTTTAACATTTTCTTTAAATAAGGGTATTCAAAGGTTGTTTGGGGTTATAAATTTTCATCTAAGAGCTACTTCAAGTTGTATTCTCAAGTTTTGGTATACTGTATATTCATTTTTTGTTGAGTATAAATAGCAATTTCCATTATGATTACCTCTTCTTTAATTCATAAGTTACTTTTAAAATACATTATTTAGGGGTGCCTGGGTGTGTCAGTTTGTTGGGCATCTGCCTTCGGCTCAGATCATGGTCTTGGGGTCCTGGGATCGAGCCCCATGTCAGGCTCTCTGCTTGGCAGGGAGTTTGCTTCTCCCTCTTACTTTCCCTCTGTGCTCTCCTTCTCTCTCTTTTTCTCTCTCGCTCTCTCAAATGAATAAATAAAACCTTAAAGTAATAAAAAAATAAAATACATTATTTAATTTTTTTAAATGTTCATTTTTCCTTACTTTTTTCCTATTTTTTTTACTTTATTGAATATGATTAACATACAGTGTTACACTAGTTTCAGGTATGCAATATAATGATTTAATTCTATACAGGGGCAGCAGTGTGGCTCAGTCAGTTGAGCATCTGACTTTTGATTTCAACTCAGGTCATGATCTCTCAGGATCATTAGATGGAGCCCCACATCTGGGCTTTGCACTTAGCGGATAGTTCGTTCTCTCTTTCCCTCTCCTTCTGCCCCTCCACCTACTCAATGCACGTACATGCTCTCTCTCTCAAATTAACCTTTTTAGTAATAATAATTCTATACATTAGTCTGTGCTCATCACAATAATGTACTTCTTTTTGGGAGGATACACCAAAGCAGATGTTAAAGTAAAATTTTTGCTATAAATGCTTGTATTAAGAAAAAAAATTCAAATAAACAGCTAACATTACACCACAAGGAACTAGAAAAAGAAGAAACTTGGCTGAAATTTAGTAGAGGAAGGAAATAACAAAGAAAAATCAGAAATAAAATAGAAACCAGAGTAAACAATAACATAACATTGAAAGTAATGACCAGTTTTTCAAAAAAATAAGCAAAATTTGTAATGCTTTAACTACGTTTGCTAAGACAAAAAAGAAGACTCAAAAACCAAAATGAGAAATGGAAGAAAAAATAATACAGCAGATAACCACAGAAATACATAGTGTGATAACAGATTACTGTAAATAATTATATACTAACAAATCAAATAGCTTGGGAGGGGGGAACAGATAATTCCTAAAAACTCACAAGTTACCAAGATTGAATCATGAAACTTGAATCCAAGAAATAGGAAAAAGTAATTATTGAGAAATATGTATTTATTCCCATTTTATTACTTGTTTTGTTGTTGTTTCTGGTGATTTTCTCTGATCCTTTCTTGTTTTTGTCACTTTTGGTCTCTCCTTTGCACTCAGAGTCTTTAATGTTTCTTGCAGGGCTGGTTAAGTGGTTACTAACTATTTTAGTTTTTGTTTGTCTGGGATACTCTTTCTCTCTCCTTCTATTCTAAATGACAGCTTTGGGGATAGAGTATTCTCAGCTGCAGATTTACCTCCTTCAGCATTTTGAATATATCATGTCAGTCCCTACTGGCTTGCCAAGTTTTTGTTGAGAAATCTCCAGCTAGCCTTATGGGTTTTCCCTTGTAAGTTAAGGACTTCTTTTGTCTTGCTGCTTTTAAGATTTTCTTCTTTGCCACGGTATTTTGCAAATTTAATTACAATGTGTCTTGGTGTTGGCCTGCTTTTATTGATTTTGATGGGAGATCTCTGGGCCATCTGGATCTGGATATCTTTTTCCTTCCCCAGATTAGGTAAGTTTTCTGCTATTCTTTCTTTCTTTTTTTTCTGCTGTTCTTGAAATAAATTTTCTGCCCCTTTTCTCCCTCTTCTCCGGGACTCCTATAATATGAATGTTAACTGCATTTCATGGAGTCACAGAGTTTCCTAAGTCTTTTCTCGTGTGGCATAATTCTTCCTTCTCTTTTTTCTTCCACTTCATTATTTTCCATTACTTTGTCTTCTAGGTCAGTAATTCATTACTCTGCTTCTTCAGCCTGCTGTTCATTGCATCAGCCTGTTTCCAATCTTGTTTATTGCATTCTTCATCTCTTATTGATTCTTTTTTAACTCTTATCTCTGTGGTAAGGGTCTCACTGATGTCTTCTATTCTCTTCTCAAACCCAGTGAGTATCTTATGATTGTTGCTCTAAGTTCTCCATCAGACCAGTTACTCATATCTGTTTCACCTAGATCTCTGTCCCTGGCCTTCTCTTGTTCTTTCATTTAGGATAAATTTCTCTTATCATGGCATTTTGTCTAAGTCTCTGCCTTCTTCTGTGCATCAGAAAAGCTGGTTATGTCTCGTGCTTCTGAGAGTAATGGCCTTATGAAGAAGAGACCATGTAGGCACCAGGCCTGGTGCTTCAGGGAGTATCTCTGGTGTGTGCTGCATGTGCTCTGCTCTTGTGTTTGTTTGTTTGTTTGTTTAATTTTTTATTGTTATGTTAATCACCGTATATTACATCATTAGTTTTTTAATTTTTTATTGTTATGTTAATCACCATACATTACCTCATTAGTTTTTGATGTAGTGTTCCATGATTCATTGTTTGTGCATAACACCCAGAGCTCCATGCAGAATGTGCCCTCTTTAATACCCATCACCAGGCTAACCCATCCCCCTACCCTCCTCCCCTATAGAACCCTCAGTTTGTTTTTCAGAGTCCATCGTCTCTCATGGTTAGACTCCCCGTCCAACTTACTCCCCTTCATTCTTCCCCTCCAGCTATCTTCTTCTTTTTGTTTTTTCTTAACATATGTTGCATTATTTGTTTCAGAAGTACAGATCTGTGATTCAACAGTCTTGCACAATTCACAGCGCTCACCATAGCACATACCCTACCCAATGTCTATCACCCAGCCAGCCCATCCCTGCCACTCCCCACCACTCCAGCAACCCTCAGTTTGTTTCCTGAGATTAAGAATTCCTCATATCAGTGAGGTCCTATGATACATGTCTTTCTCTGATTGACTTATTTCACTCAGCATAACACCCTCCAGTTCCATCCACGTCGTTGCAAATGGCAAGATCTCGTTCCTTTTGATGGCTGCATACTATTCCATTGTGTATATATACCACATCTTCTTTATCCATTCATCTGTCGATGGACATCTTGGCTCTTTCCACAGTTTAGCTATTGTGGACATTGCTGCTATAAACACTGGGGTGCACGTACCCCTTTGGATCCCTACATTTTTATCTTTGGGGTAAACACCCAGTGGTGCAATTGCTGGATTGTATGGTAGCTCTATTTTCAACTTTTTGAGGAACCTCCATACTGTTTTCCAGAGTGGCTGCACCAGCTTGCATTCCCACCAACAGTGTAGGAGGGTTCCCCTTTCTCCACATCCCCACCAACATCTGTCGTTTCCTGACTTGTTAATTTTAGCCATTCCGACGGGTGTGAGGTGGTATCTCATTGCGGTTTTGATTTGGATTTCCCTGATGCCGAGCGATGTTGAGCACTTTTTCATGTGCCTGTTGGCCATTTGGATGTCTTCTTTGGAAAAATGTCTGTTCATGTCTTCTGCCCATTTCTTGATTGGATTATTTGTTCTTTGGGTGTTGAGTTTGATAAGTTCTTTATAGATTTTGGATACCAGCCCTTTATCTGATATATCATTTGCAAATATTTTCGCCCATTCTGTCGGTTGTCTTTTGGTTTTGTGGACTGTTTCTTTTGCTGTGCAAAAGCTTTTTATCTTGATGAGATCCCAATAGTTTATTTTTGCCCTTGCTTCCCTTGCCTTTGGCGATGTTTCTAGGAAGAAGTTGTTGTGGCTGAGGTCGAAGAGGTTGCTACCTGTGTTCTCCTTTAGGATTTTGATGGACTCCTGTCTCACCTTTGGGTCTTTCAACCATTTGGAGTCTATTTTTGTGTGTGGTGTAAGGAAATGGTCCAGTTTCATTCTTCTGCATGTGGCTGTCCAATTTTCCCAACACCACTTGTTGAAGAGACTGTCTTTTTTCCATTGGACATTCTTTCCTGCTTTGTCAAAGATGAGTTGACCATAGAGTTGAGGGTCCATTTCTGGGCTCTCGATTCTGTTCCATTGATCTGTGTGTCTGTTTTTGTGCCAGTACCATACTGTCTTGATGATGACAGCTTTGTAATAGAGCTGGTAGTCCGGAATTGTGATGCCGCCAGCTTTGCTTTTCTTTTTCAATATTCCTCTGGCTATTCGGGGTCTCTTCTGGTTCCATACAAATTTTAGGATTCTTTGTTCCATTTCTTTGAAAAAAGTGGATGGTCTTTTGATGGGGATTGCATTGAATGTGTAGATTGCTCTAGGTAGCATTGACATCTTCACAACGTTTCTTTTTCCAATCCATGAGCATGGAACGTGTTGCCATTTCTTTGTGTCTTCTTCAGTTTCTTTCATGAGTATTTCATCGTTTTCTGAGTACAGATCCTTTGCCTCTTTGGTTAAATTTATTCCTAGGTATCTTATGGTTTTCGGTGCAATTGTAAATGGGATCGACTCCTTGATTTGTCTCTCTTCTGTCTTGTTGTTGGTGTATAGGAATGCCACTGATTTCTGTGCATTGATTTTATAGCCTGCTACTTGACTGAATTCCTGTATGAGTTCTAGCAGTTTTGGGGTGGAGTCTTTTGGGTTTTCCACATACAGTATCATATCATCTGCAAAGAGTGAGAGTTTGACTTCCTCTTTGCCGATTTGGATGCCTTTGATTTCTTTTTGTTGTCTGATTGCTGTGGCTAGGACTTCTCATACTATGTTCAATAGCAGTGGTGAGAGTGGACATCCCTGCCGCGTTCCTGACCTTAGGGGAAAAGCTGTTGAGAATGATATTCGCTGTAGGTTTTTCATAGATGGCTTTTATGATATCGAGGTATGTACCCTCTATCCCTATACTCTGAAGAGTTTTGATCAAGAAAGGATGCTGTACTTTGTCAAATGCTTTTTCTGCATCTATTGAGAGGATCATATGATTCTTGTTCTTTCTTTTGTTAATGTATTGTATCACGTTGATTGATTTGCGGATGTTGAACCAACCTTGCAGCCCAAGGGATAAAATCCACTTGGTCGTGGTGAATAATCCTTTTAATGTACTGTTGGATCCTATTGGCTAGTATTTTGGTGCGAATTTTTGCATCCATGTTCATCAAGGATATTGGTCTGTAGTTCTCCTTTTTGATGGGGTCTTTGTCTGGTTTTGGGATCAAGGTAATGGTAGCCTCATAAAATGAGTTTGGAAGTTTTCCTTCCATTTCTGTTTTTTGGAACAGTTTCAGGAGACTAGGTATTCATTCTTCTTTAAATGTCTGATAGAATTCCCCTGGGAAGCCATCTGGCCCTGGGCTTTTGTTTGTTGGGAGATTTTTGACGACTGCTTCAATTTCCTTAGTGGTTATAGGTCTCTTCAGGTTTTCTATTTCTTCCTGGTTCGATTTTGGTAGTTGATACATCTCTAGGAATGCACCCATTTCTTCCAGGTTATCTAATTTGCTGGCATAGAGTTGCTCATAATATGTTCTTATAATTGTTTGTATTTCTTTGGTGTTGGTTGTGATCTCTCCTCTTTCATTCATGATTTTGTTGATTTGGGTCATTTCTCTTTTCTTTTTGATAAGTCTGGCCAGGGGTTTATCAATCTTGTTAATTCTTTCAAAGAACCAGCTCCTAGTTTCATTGATCTGTTCTACTGTTCTTTTGGTCTCTAGTTCATTGATTTCTGCTCTGATCTTTATTATTTCTCTTCTCCTGCTGAGTTTAGGCTTTATTTGCTGTTCTTTCTCCAGCTCCTTTAGGTGTAGGGTTAGGCTGTGTATTTGAGACCTTTCTTGTTTCTTGAGAAAGGCTTGTATTGCTATATACTTTCCTCTCAGGACTGCCTTTGCTGTATCCCAAAGATTTTGAACAGTTGTGTTTTCATTTTCATTTGTTTTCATGAATTTTTTTAATTCTTCTTTAATTTCCTGGTTGACGCATTCATTCTTTAGTAGGATGCTCTTTAGCCTCCATGTATTTGAGTTCTTTCCGACTTTCCTCTTGTGATTGAGTTCTAGTTTCAAAGCATTGTGGTCTGAAAATATGCAGGGATTGATCCCAATCTTTTGGTACCAGTTGTCACCTGATTTGTGACCTAGGATGTGATCAGTTCTGGAGAATGTTCCATGGGCACTAGAGAAGAATGTGTATTCCATTGCTTTGGGATGGAATGTTCTGAATATGTCTCTGAAGTCCATTTGGTCCAGTGTGTCATTTAAAGTGTTTATTTCCTTGTTGATCTTTTGCTTAGATGATCTGTCCATTTCAGTGAGGGGGGTGTTAAAGTCCTCCACTATTATTGTACTGTTGTCAATGTGTTTCTTCGCTTTTGTTATTAATGGCCTTATATAATTGGCTGCTCCCACGTTCGGGGCATAGATATTTACAATTGTTAGATCTTCTTGTTGGATAGACCCTATAAGTAGGATATAGTGTCCTTCTTCATCTCTTATTACAGTCCTTGTTTTAAAATCTAATTTGTCTGATATAAGGATTGCCACCCCAGCTTTCTTTTGGTGTCCATTAGCATGGTAAATGGTTTTCCACCCCCTCACTTTCAATCTGGGGGTGTCTTTGGGTCTAAAATGAGTCTCTTGCAGACAGCATATTGATGGGTCTTGTTTTTTAATCCAATCTGATAGCCTATGTCTTTTGATTGGGGCATTGAGCCCATTTACATTCAGGGTAGCTATTGAAAGGTATGAATTTAGTGCCATTGTACTGCCTGTAAGGTCACTGTTACTGTATATTGTCTGTGTTCCTTTCTGATCTTTGCTGCTTTTAGGCTCTCTCTTTGCTTAGAGGACCCCTTTCAATATTTCTTGGAGGGCTGGTTTCGTGTTTGCAAATTCCTTTAGTTTTTGTTTGTCCTGGAAGCTTTTTATCTCTCCTTCTATTTTCAATGAGAGCGTAGCTGGATATAGTATTCTTGGCTGCATATTTTTCTCGTTTAGTGCTCTGAAGATATCTTGCCAGTCCTTTCTGGCCTGTCAGGTCTCTGTGGATAGGTCTGTTGCCAGTCAAGTATTTCTACCATTGTAGGTTACATATCTCTTCTCCCGAGCTGCTTTCAGGATTTTCTCTTTGTCTCTGAGACTCGTAAGTTTTACTATTAGATGTCGGGGTGTTGACCTATTTTTATTGATTTTGAGAGGGGTTCTCTGTGCTTCCTGGATTTTGATGCCTGTTTCCTTCCCCACATTAGGGAAGTTCTCTGCTATAATTTGCTCCAATATACCTTCTGCCCCTCTCTCTCTTTCTTCTTTTTCTGCGATCCCAGTTATTCTAATGTTATTTCCTCGTATCGTATCACTTATCTCTCGAATTCTGCCCTCATGATCCTGTAGTTGTTTATCTCTCTTTTTCTCAGCTTCTTTATTTTCCATCATTTGGTCTTCTATATCACTGATTCTCTCTTCTGCCTCATTTATCCTAGCAGCTAGTGCCCCCATTTTTGATTGCACCTCATCAATAGCCTTTTTGATTTCGACTTGGTTAGATTTTAGTTCTTTTATTTCTCCAGAAACGGTTTCTCTAATACCTTCCACGCTTTTTTCAAGCCCAGCTAGTATCTTTAAAGTCATGATTCTGAACTCTAGGTCCGACATCGTACTAATGTCCGTATTGAGTAGGTCCCTGGCTGACGGTACTACCTCTTGTTCTTTTTGCTGAGGTGATTTTTTTTTTCATCTTGTCATTTTGTCCAGAGAATAGATGAATGAGAGAACAAAATGCTAACAGGTTAACAACCTCCCCAGCAAATATACTGTATACAAATCAGAAAAGACCTGAAACCAGGGGACAAGAAAGGGAAAGAAAGAAAAAAGAAAGAGAAAAAAAAAGATAAAAACAAAAACAGAACAATACAAAAAAAGCAGAATATGATCAGATATGATCAGGCTAGTGCATAGATCAGTGCCACACACTAGATTTTGGGCGTATTTTGGTCTGTTAGAAAAATGTGCCTCCTAAAATTTTAAAGGAAGAAAGACATATATGTACAAAATAAGGGTTGATACAATGAAGGGATGGAAGATGACTGTAAAGATGAAAAGTATAAAAGATTTTATAAAAGGAATTGAAAAGATAAGAAGTTGTTTGAAAAAAGAAAGATTTAAAAAAAAAAAGAAAGAAAAAAGGGAGAGAATGTGATCAGGCAGGAGACTAGAACAAAGCCATACACTAGTGATTTAGGGTATATTTTGATCTGTTAGAAGAAACTGTATCTCAAAATTTTAAAGAGAGAACAAATTATACATATATGCCAAAAATAAGGGTAACTACTATGAAGGGATAAAATATGATTCTAAAAATGAAAAATAAAAAATGTTTTTTTTAAAAAGAGATTGATAAGATGTTGGTTGAAAAAGGGAAAAAGAAAAATTAAAAAACAGTTAAAAAAATTAACTTTGATGAACTAATGAATCATGGTAACAAAAAGCCATGAATTCTATGTGCAGTATTCCCCTAGCGCTGGAGTTCTCCCGTTCTCCTTGATCGGTAAACTTGGTCTTGGCTTGCTGGCTGTTGATGCTGATCTTCTGGGTGAGGGGCCTGTTGCCGTGGTTTCCAAATGTCTTTACCCCGCCCTTGTCGGCCTGGGCTAAGCAAGCTGCTTGGGTTTGCTCTCAGGATCTTTTTTTCCCTGCAAGCTCTTGGTACAGCTTTGGAGGACCAGGGTGAAAATGGTGGCCTCCCTATCTCCCCCCGGAGGAGCTGAGAACTCAGGGCCCCGCTCCTCAGTGCGCCCCCAGAGAAAAGCAGTCACTCCCGTCTCCCCGGTCTCCGGCCGCACTCCGTGCTCACCCGGCCTGCGACCGAGCGTTTTTATCTCTGGCACCCGACCCCGTGTGGAGTCTCCAAATCCAGCAGATCCCTGCGGTGCGCTCCCGCGCCGCTCCTCCCGGGGGAGGAAGGGGAGTCTCCCCGGCTCAGTCGCTTGTTGGGTCCCTGCTGGAGGAGCAGTGGCCCGACTGGGCCACGAATCAGTTTATGGCAACCCCGAGCTGAGAGCCCGCGCCTCGGCTCCGTCTCTGCAGCCGGCTTCCCCGCTCCGATACCTGGGAGCTCTGCTGCGCTCAGGCACCCCCGGTCTTTCTGTGACCTCAAGAGTCCTGAGACCACACTGTCCCGGGAGGATTCCACCCCCCCGCTTAGCCCTTGGAGCGATGTCCCTCAGCGGAGCGAACTTCTAAAAGGTCCGATTTTGTGCTCCGCGGCTCTATCACTTGCCAGAAGCGGCCGGTGGAGGCCCCCTCCCCCACCGTCTATCCTCCCGAATATCGCCTCAGATTCACTTCTCCCCACGTCCTACCTTCCAGTAAGTGGTCGCTTCTCTGTTCAGAGAGTTGTTGCTACTCTCCTCTTCGATCTCTTGTTGAGTTCGTAGGTGTTCAGAATGGTTTGATCCCTATTCAGATGAATTCCTGAGACCAGACGAAATCCAGGTCTCCTACTCCTCCGCCATCTTGCTCCGCCTGCTCTTGTGTTTTGCCTGCTCTATCCTTCAGGCCAGTGGTCTGTAAAGGCTTTCCTGGCCTGAATATGGCAAGTTTTTGTTTTGTTTTGTTTTTTAGTTTATTCTTTTTTGTTGTTGTTGTTATGTTATTCACCATACATTACAAGATTAGTTTTTGATGTAGTGCTCCATGATTCATTGTTTGGCAAGTTTTAACCAGGTGTACTCTGATCCACTTGTGAAAAGAGACCTGACAACAACTCCACTGGAACCGAGGCCCTGCAGAACTCTCTGGTCAAGAGATGTGGTGTGGGTAGGGGTTTGTACTGGACTTTTGGGGGAGGGGCCCACTGCACTGGGACTGAGACAGGCTTGACTGAGAAGGGCAGTCCTGCCTAAGCACAGGGGGGTGGAGCTTTGTGTAAGCAAGTTAGGCAACCAGTGTAGGCCTTGTGCTGCTTCCCACAGGTGGTTCTGTGTTTTGCTGAGGGGTTCTGCTGCCATCTTCAACAGACTGTAGAATAATATTTAATGGCATGATAAATTATGTTCATAGTGATGGTGATAGCTAAAATATATTGGGTGTGTATTTTATGCCAGGCACCTTTCTAAGTGCTTGTATTAACTCAGTTGATCCTCATCACAGTCTTATAAGAAGAAAGTATTGTTATCCTCATTTTAAAGGTGAATAAACTCAGGCTCAGAGCATTTAAGTAGCTTCCCCAAACTTAGATATAGCAGACAGAGCAGAACTAGAATTCAGACCCAGGCAGTGTGCCTCTAAAGCCCTTACTCAGGCATTATCACATGAAAAAATACCAAGGAAAAATCGCTATAAACTTTCTCATGGAACTAATCAAAGTGCTTTTAATCTAGGAAAGAAAATGTGTTCAAGATACCCAATCAAATTTTGACAAAAGAGAATTGGTAGAGGGGAAGGACTTATCGTACCCGCTATCAAAATATACTATAAGATAATAGTAATTTTTAAAATACTATATTGGGGGCACCTAGGTCACACAGTCAGTTAAGCATCCGACTCTTGGTTTTGGCTCAGGTTGTGATCCAGGATCATGAGATCAAGCCCTGCATAGGGCTCCATGCTCCGTGTGTGGAGTCTGCTTAAGACTCTCTCTCTCTGCCCCTCCCCCCGACCCTGCTCTCTTGCATGCATGCTCTGTCTCTAAAATAAATAAAGAAGTCTTTTTTTTTTTTTAATACCTATTTTAGGGGCACCTGGGTGGCTCATTCGGTTAAGTGTCTGCCTTCAGCTCAGGTCGTGATCCCATGCTCCTGAGATTGAGCCCCACCTCCTTGCTCAGTGGGGAACCTGCTTCTCCCTCTCCCTCTACTGCTCCCCCTGCTTGTTCTCTCTCCCTTTCTGTCAAATAAATAAATAAAAATCTTTTAAAAAAATAGCCATATTATAGTAGAAATAGGGAAAAAAATCAGAAGAGTATGCCACTTGTTATGTTTATAGGGAAGAGGCTGAATGGATACACTTAAATGGTAAGACTGATTATTACTTATCAGAGATGGATTTACAGGTCATTTTTTTTAATTTTTCAGATTATCTACAGTGAATATTTTTAAATCACATAATATTAGGAAGTTTATTTCAATGCTTTAAAACTTTAGGTTTTAACTATATTTTGTTAGTGCAATATATTGCTATTTAGTTTTATACATAGTCTACCCTGCATTTTCTGAATTGTTTGGTGTACAAAGTGTGTGTGTATGTGTATATATACACGTATATTGTGGGTCACCCCAATCAGATGGGGGGGCCAGCAGCCAGGCAGTGAAAGATTTCACCCAAGGCAGAACAAAGAAGATAGACGTTTATTGAATACACTGCAAGGGAGCAGCGGGCAGGACAGAGAACGAGAGACTGTTTGCAACAAGGCAGTGGTGAGGGACCAGTTATAGGGCAGAGTGAGGAGTTATGGGAACGTATTGAATTTTCCCTTTTTTGGTTAACCGTGCCTGGTTGTATGTAGCGCATGGGTTAGTTATGGCCTGTGGCTCTTTCAACATGGGTCGCTTAATGAGCCTGTTTGCATCAGCTTGGTGGTCGCTGTGGGCCCTTTCATCTTACTCAAGTTCCATTGCTCAAGCCTGTTGCCTAAAAGCAGCCTCTACATTTATATTTCCATTTATCCTTATGCTTATATTTATATAATACATTTATGTGTGTGTGTGTATATATATATATATATTTTTTTTAATGTATTCATTCATTTATTCAGGTCTTGTATTAACCAGTCACACAGAATCACCAATCCAGCCCTTTTTGGTAAACATGGATAAAAGACAATGGGATAATAATCTTCTAGCCTAGTGTTGAAGAGAAGAATTTCAGAATCTCTGACTTATTTTGAAAACCCGAATGTTTATTGATGGTGTTAAGAAAAGCTATTGAATTTTATGTATGTAGCTTCTGTCTGATCATCTTACTGAACTTTATTATAAGTTGTAATAGTTTTTCAGTTGATTCTCTTAGATTTTCTAGGCATATAATCATTTCATTTATGGATAATGATAACTTTTTTCCCCAATATTTATGGTCTGTGTGTTATGTAACATCCCCCAAAATGGAACAGTTGTTTAAAAAATGAGTAGTTCTTATTGTAACATGGAAATGTGAGTCCTACATATCATGAAGTGAAAAAACAGTTACAGAGTCCTATCCTAGGTATGGTTTAATCCAGTCTTTATTTTAAAAAATAAAGCAAGCACTGCATAAAGGGTTTGATTTGAGAAGATTACTCATTCCCTCAAAATTTCTTTACTAATTTAGGTGCCTGTCTTAGTTTGCTTGGGCTGCCATAACAAAATACCATAGACTTGATGGCTTAAAGCCCAGTCCGGAGGCTAGGAAGTCCAAGATCAGTGTGCCAGCTGATTCAGTTCCTGGTGCAAGCTCTCTTCCTGGCTTGCAGAAGCCAGCTTCTTACTGTCTCCTCCCATGGTGGGGAGGGAGGGAAAGAGAAAAAAGGGAGAGAGAGAAAGAGTGTAAGTGACTGAGAATGAGAATGAGAATGATCTCTTTCTCTTCTTACAAGGCCACAGTCCTATCAGATTAGGGCCCCACCCTTAGGACTTCATTTAACCTTAATTACCTCCTAAAGACTCTAGCCGGATATAGTTACATTGAGGGTTAGGGCTTCAACATGAATGTGGGGTGGGGTGGGGAAGGGGTGCACAATTCAGTTCAGAGCAGTGCCTAATTTTCTTTCCCTGATATCTTCAGAAGTCCTATGTTTAATTTTATTTCAGACAGAATTAGTTTTATTATTTCTAATGACATTTTTAAAAGACTTGTTACTTTACAGTGTATCATAGAAATTTTATCTCAGTTTAACTTCATGAATCATTTCTTCTTAGACACAAAATCGAATGAAGCTAATGGCCGACAACTATGAGGATGACCACTTCAAATCCTCCCATTCCAATCAAACCAATCATAAACCCTCCCCAGACCAGGTAAGACTGTTCTTGAATGTTTTATAAAAACAAATGTGCTTTTATTTTCATGTATCTTATACTAGCATGTTACAAATTCCAGAGTATAAGTTAGAAAAATAAAAATAAATAATTAATTTCTGAAATCTCCTTCACTCATGTTTTTAAACATAGATTCAATTTCTGTACAGGAAGGTGATGATAGATGATTCTGAATATTTTAAGAGGAGATACTCAAAAGATTTGAGGACTATAAGGAATCCTTGAATTGGTTGAGAAAAAAATTAATCTCAGAGATACATACTAATTTGTAAGTGTCCTACTTTTCTTATTAAAACAATGCCTTATTAAAAAAAAAAGACTTGTTCCTTGTGAGCTCAATAAAACACAATTCTGTTTAGAGATAACTGTTGTTTAATTGCAAATCTTTAAATCTCTCATCATCACCTATTATTAAGAGTGAAAATTTCTTCTCTCCCATTTCCTTGGTTAATCCCTCCAGTATATGTTATTCTCAAGGAAAATTGTTGCCTTCAACTTCTCAGCAGTGCAAAAGAGGCATTGATGAGTCTGAAGGGAACCATATTCAACTCCAGTCTTTTGGAAGAAGGGAGCTCTCCCAGGATCTTGAAAATGATGGATGGGGGAGAGTGGTGAACAGATTACCTCATATCCCAGTGCCAAAAATCAGATTTCAACATCTATATCACACTCAATCTTAAAATATATAGCAGAAGGAAAAAAAATAATAGTTAAGTAATTACATCCATATGACTAAAGAGCCAAGGGAAACTCCCCCACTAAATATCTCCACTGAATGATAGCCGTGATATTATCTTAGAAGAAGAAATATTGCAGATGAAAACAGCAGTAATATCCAAATTGCAATTTTTTCTAAGATTCAGAAGGTATAGTCACAGTATGATGACATTTACTAAGCCAGTTGAGGCAAGCCTTATATTTTAGAGGGAAAACAATACCAATCTTAATGTAGGCAGAATGCAGAACTGTTTGCCTGATGTCAGCCGTCTTTCTTTGCCAAGAAATGATTTTGCTATCTCTGCCTGTTCTTGATACCCAGAATTAAATTTATGCCAGTGTATATAAGATGAGTATTAGATCCTTTCCTTGAAACAGGTTTTGATAATGAATAAATATGAGAAAGTGGATGCCTGGGAGTAGTGGGAAGCAAACAGAAATGAGGAAAGTTTTTAAAAAAGGCAAAAATAAAGAAAAGCCTCCAACCTGATAATTTTGCCCAGATCCAGCCCTGGGACAGAGACAGTGTCTTGGAAGGGTAGGAAAGTAGAAGTGTAATGACAAACTAATTACTAATTTGGGTAGGTTAGGGAATTTAAAGAGTTAGAATCTAATATAAAAAAGGGTCAAGCAATTAGAGACCATTTTCTTCTACATTATGCTTATGTCTTTGTTTTAAATACTAACCAGCTCTTTTTCATTCCCATGCTGCTCTGGGGCATTGTTCCCTTTGTCATCTCTCTCCCCTAGGATGAGGAGGAGGGTATATGGGCATAGCCAATCAGATGCTCTTAGTTCAGCCATTTTGTTCAGAACGGTGAGAAACACCTTTCCTTAACTATAGAAATGTTTTTTGTTTGTTTGCTTTCAGTTTTTTTTTTTTACACAATCATTCTCACATCTTGTTTCTCTTTAATTCATGAAATTGTTTGGTGTGCCTCTGTTTTATCATTTTCACATGATTCCTGTGTGTATTGCTATGCTTCTGACATAGTGGGGTTGGGTTTTGTGGGGTTTTTTTTTCTTTTTGTGTGTTAATAGTCACTTTTATAATTTCTTTTTATACATTTTTGGGAGAACTTCCAGGGCATATAATTAAATTTCTCCTATTGTGATTTTATTAATAAACTACCTTATCTAGTGTGATTTTACAGTGTCCTGGTAAGGTTTATAGTGACTTTATCAAACTGGAACTAGAAAATTGATCAAATACTCTGCCAGTAGGTTTGGAATATACTTTTTATGATAATTAATTATAAATATATGTCTTTAAAAAAATTGTACTGTGAACTAAAACCTTTTGGTTCTATCTGTAAAAGGATGCTCTGAATTCTCAGGGTCAGTGGATCTTATAGAGTGTCTACCAAGGACATCCCCTAGAGCTTTGACATTACTCTTAAACTGTCCTGAAAAATAAAGAGAAGTAAAGGAAGACCTTTTTAAAAATCGGTCTGAAGAATTCTTTTTCCTCTTTTATGGATTGCTGCTGTGTTAAACAGTTGCCAGGACACTGTCTAGATTCTCCTTTCCAGGCCAATTGGCTGGAAAATATAGTCCAGCTGTGGCAGTATCTCCCTTTGATCTGATGCCCTGGAGGTTTGACTAAGGAAATCCTTTTCTTAGAAAAAATAATAATTACAATTAATAAGTTCACACATATTGGTGGCCTTGCACTCCCTGGATTCACTGCCCTTGCTTATTGGTGATCTCACTCTTTTGGAGTCAGTTCTGGCTGAAAAGTCTGTGTCTTGGTGTTATACTTCTTAAAATGATGAGAACATGTGTAGACCTCTCACTAGCAAACACAGCCAAAAAGGATGATGAGGTAAGTTGTGGAAAGGGGCACATACTGTGAAGATGGGAACCTTTCCAAATGACTTTATCCTGCGGGTGTACAAGGCAAAATGTATACCAGCCAAAAAGCTATTTGGATTAGGGTGTTGCATGCCAGACAAAGCTAAAGCTGAGAAAATTCATTTGCTAATTCTCTTTATCTACACTGCCCCCTGCAAGGGTAATTATTTGTCATCATGAAGGATGTGGGGGCCATACAGTAGTTGAACATAGAATACCAGTCCCCTCCTTCTAAATGAACCTGACTTGTCTATTTTGGCAGAACATAGGAGCCTCTTGGCATTCTTAGCAGGAAACATGTCCCTGACATATATGAATAGGATTGTATTGGTTGTATACCCTTTTTCTAGCCAATCAGAAAAGACAAGTTAGTGTTACAGGAAAGAAGGCCCTAGATAACCTCACCAGGAGACAGAAAAATGTTAAACCTACACAGACTTGTTCCTAAAGTCTCCATTTTATTTTCTCTTCTTCCCTAATAGAATAGCCCCTAGTAAGAGTTTAAATGCTATTAATTTTGTTTTTTTTTAATGGTTGCACTGTTGAGCTTATTGCACTAAAATATTAACTGCCATTGGTTTAACACAGTGCAGTTGCACTTAGCTGGCCATAACTAGAGTTTTTATGATACAATATTTCAAATTTTTGAAAATGTGCTATAAATGTCATAATATCATAAGGATTTTACCTAAAGAAATGCATGAGTGACCCCTAGAACATTGCAGAAGTCTTGACTTGATCTCTAGTTTTCTTCACTTTTTTTCTCGCTAATTCTAGAGAACAGATTTTCTTAACAAAATTTCAAACTTTTGAAATTGATGATTTACCTTATCAAACTCAAGAATGTAAATAATGCTTTACGCCTAAAACATTTTATAAAACACGGTATATATGTCAACAAAGCATGAGTCTTACTGGATATAATCAATACTCAGACAGGAAGAGAATCATAGAAGTAGAGAGCCGAAAGGGGTCTAGGCAATTTCACAAGAAGTGGTAAAACATAATGTTTAAGAGTTGAGGCTTTGGAGCAGAATGCCTCTGGGTCAGATCGTAACACCACCATGTATTAGCCTGTGACTTTGGACAAGGTATTTAATCTCCCTGTACTTCAGTTTCTTCATCTTTCAAATGGAGGTTGTTGTGAGAAGCAGGTGAGGTATTACAGGCATAAACTCTGGAGCCAAACTGCACAGCTTTGCATCCAGACTTCTCCACCTTCTCTGTGGCCTCGGGAAATTAACTCATCTTTGAATCCCAATTTTTCTGTAAAAATGGGTTTGTTTATTTATTTATTTATTTATTTTTGAGAGAGAGTGCAGGGAGAGGGAGGATCAGAGGGAGAGAGAGACTCTTAACAGGCTCTGCGCCCAGCGCAGTGCCCTAACATAAAGCTCAATCTCACAACCCGGAGATCCTGGCCTGAGCTGAAATCAGGAGTCAGACACTTAAGCAACTGAGCCACCCAGGCGCCCCTGTAAAAATGGTTTTATTAATGGCCTACTTTATAGGGTTGTTGGACAGGTTATTAAGTTAATGTATGTAAAATGAATTAAACAGTGCTTCTGCCATGTACTCTGCTTCTATTATTTGTTGTTGCTGTTGTCATCATTAACTTGAATCCATCTCCAGAAAGTAGTCAGTGTTCAGTAAGTGTTAGTTACTATTTTTATTAATATCTAGTCCAGTGCCCTCATTCTGTAGGTAAGAGTGCAAAAAAATAAATAAATAAAAGGATTTAGATGTGATGTTAAGGCCCCCAGGCATTTCTGTGATCTGGAAGGAGGAACTAGTAGTTGACAGTGAAAGAGATAATCTAAGACATACTGGTGATTATATCTCCCTTTCATCACCAAAAATTTAATCTCTTATATGCTGAGGAATTTTTTCCCTTGAGAACACACCTTGAATTTTTCTATAAAAGGAATTTATTCATTGAAACTTTCTTTAAATTTGCTGTCATAACCCTCCTGAGACACACAGAATAAAGCAAGTGTTACTTCCAGTTAGAAAGCATGAGAGTCCCTTCTCTCTCCCCTCAACCTATAGCAAACCCATGTGGAATGTGTCCCTGCTACTGTCTGTCCTTTTACTTGGTGTTTTCTTTCTTGTTGTTCCCTGACAGTAGAGTGTAGGCCCCATGGGAACGGGAACTTTAACATGTTTGCTTTTATATTTCTATCATCTAAAATAATGCCTAATATACAAGAGGCTCAGTAAGTATATATTGAATTAATTAACTTCTGAATTCATGAAGTCCAGAGAAGATAAAGTTAACATTGAAACCAAGAGCATAGAATTAGCTGTCACCTTTAATATCAGCATTACTAGTACAAGAAAGGGAAATTTTGAAAGGGAAGATAGGAAAAGTGTCTAGAAACAAAAGACTTGTAGAGAGAAATGTTAAGACTTTAAAGTAAAGTCATAATAAAGTTAGAATCTGGCTCCTGTAGTTTTATACTAAATAAAAAAGAGTTGAGTATAATTCAGAAATCTTTTCTACTTGAAAACTGAACATCCTTCAGGTGGAAACTTTTCTCCTAGTAACCTGTGGTTCATAGCCATCAAGAAGAGCCTGGAGCATAATAGCTTTCATGGCATTGTGCTCTTTGTGGACCTCATTCTGGGGAGGCACTTTGTGTAAACTAGCACCAAACCCCTCAAGTAAAGGATGTACTTGTCAAGAAGCTTAGCAGTTGGTCTTGTTATAAAACCATTCCACTGACTAAAATCTGGAAATGAGTTGCATGACTATTAAATCAGCACTATAGCATCTGAAAACATGATTTGAACCAGTATGTTATGAAACTTTTCTTTTTTAATTAGAGATGATATCAGTGTTAAGACAAGCGTTTAAGACAGATTAAAACAAGTGTCTCTTTCTTTTGGCATTTCCTTTTCCTTATTGTCTGTCCTAGTTGAGTTGTCCACAAAATCTTCTTAATCAGTTTGAAACATCCTGAAAGTAGTCTCTTGGTTAGTACTACAATGGAAATCTCTTAAATCTGTAGAGAATATATCTCTAGAAGGGAGGTATTAGATTAAGATGTTACAGAATTGATTGGGATAGTGAATTAGAATATTTTGTCAGTATAGTCCAAATTATTTATTGGACCAACTGTTTAAACAGTTTGAACCAACACCGGGATCAGTTTTTGACGTAACAGGCAAGAAAGAATTTGACCTTGTATTTTCAGAAGTGGATCAGAGATTTTAGCAAGATGCTTCTTTCCTAAAAAGCTTGGTAGGCCTGTAGAATTAAGGAAGAGGGAGGATCCTAGTTGCAGGAAAAGGTAACATTTGTTAAACACTATGGGCCAGACACTTTCATATCTCTTATCCCATATTTAATTTTCACAACCACTCTAAGAACATGTTTATCAATGAGGAAACAGAGTTCATAGAAGTTAAGTAATTTTCCAAGATGACACAGGTAACAAGCAGCAGACATTTAAACCCAAGACTGACATCAGATTCCCATGCTCTTTCCACTATACCATAATTAAAAGAGAAGGAATATTCCACTTTACAGTTCCTTGGATATTATGAGATGCATGGCAGAAGTATGATGAATTGAATTGCATTCCTGTGTAGGAAAATAACAAAACTGCCTTTGCCAGTAAGGGATTTCCCTTATAAAAGGTACCTAAGTGGATTTCTGACCTCACTTCACTGATTTTTTTTTTTTTTAATATAACTACCCAGGAATCTGGTGACAAATTTGGAACTGTAGAGATTAGGAAGGGACAAGAAGTGGGTCTTGGAGGTTGAATAAAGTTTGGGTGGATGGAAGGAGAAAGAAAAAGAATTTTAGATGGGAACTACCCTGAAGGAAAACCCTAAGAAGGAATAGCGGCCAGTGCAGAAACCAACCTTGCTAGAACAAAGGATGTCATTGTCCTTTTATTTTTTCATTGTTATGTCCCAACCACATTTCTGTTTTAATATAGGGTACCCATAATTCAAATAGAAAAACTACAAATATGAGTATCTCACAAGAACAGTTATATATTGAACTCTACAAAAGATTAAAATAGCAGTCAGCTTCCTTTGAACATTGTCTGAATTCCTGTGTTCTGAGTTGATTGCCTCCTCATCTAGTTCTGATGCTCTTGGGTCCTAGTCAGAATGTGGGCTTTGGGAGCAGATTGCCTGGTCCAAACCTCTGTGTACCTACTTTATTCATCTGTAAAATGGAAATAGTAATATACCTACCTCATAGGGTTGTTGGATGACTAAGTGATATAATATAAAGCCTTTAAAACTGTCACAGTTGCTTGATTAATGTTAATTATTAATGTCTGCAACCTGAGGACACACACTGACAATTTATAGCATGATGCCCACCTCCCTTCCCTTTCTGCCTCCCTCTCTTTTTCTTCCTCTTGGTTCTCTTGTACTTTTAATAGGAGGATTGGGTGAGAATTCATTAACAGTCCTTTGGATTCAAAGTGTTCTTATACCACCTAAACTCTAGTTTAACAGCATTTCCTGTATACTCTCCTAAGAAATGTCTTAAGTGGTTTCTTCTTTGTCCTAGGTACACAGCCTTCTTTGTGCTTTTCATATTCTCCTCCTCCTTCCTTTCCGCTTCCGAAAATTAAATTTAGAATTCTCAGTTTTTTCTGCTTTTCATGATTTGCCAGAGGGTTCTACTCCTAATCTTTCCATCCTACGTTCTCTCTAGCTGTCTCAAAACTCTGTCCTCTGCCATTATCATGCCAAGCTCTCTACCATCTCTGTCTGCATACCATACTCAGCAAGTCCCTTCTACAGGCCCCTCATTGTTTAAGCCACTATCTCTTCTTATCATTAGTATATAACTATTATATATATATATGTGTATATATATATATATATTTAGATGCTGTGTCATTTTTTTTCCTGGTCTAAAGCAGCTTGAACCTATGTCAAATCCAAAAAGATTTTGGAAAATAGAGCTTTTCAACAAGAGCATTGGGGAATAGAGACTAAAAGATGCTGACGCTAATAGTTACCATTTAAAGAACACCTACTGGGGCGCCTCAGTGGCTCAGTCATTAAGAATCTGCCTTTGGCTCAGGTCATGATCCCCAGGTCCTGGAATCCAGCCCTGCATTGGGCTCCCTGCTCAGCGGGAAGCCTGCTTCTCCCCCTCTCCCACTCCCCTGCTTGTGTTCCCTCTCTCACTGTCTCTCTCTCTCTCTGTCAAATAAATAAAATCTTTAAAAAAAATAAAGAATACCTACTAAATCCCGAATGCTTAGCTTAAGCTTATAAGCATATTATTGAATAAGAATATTCTTATTATTGAGAATATGCTTATAAGTTTAAGCTGAGTATTTGGGATTTAGTAGGTATTCTTTGTTTTTTTTTTATTTTTTTAAAGATTTTTTTATTTGACAAAGAGAGAATGTAATACAACAAGCCTAGAAAATAGACACCATTCTCATGATTTTACTGCTGAAGAAACTGAACTTCAGAGAAAGAATTTAGCAAACTTATCCAAGTTCACATTGCCTGTAGGTAGTAGAGGCCAGATATGAACCCAGGTAAGTCTGACTAAGCCAAAATTTGACCCACTTCCAGTAAGGAAACATAGGACAGTTTTTTTTAAAGGTTATTATGCTTTTTTATTCATACTAATTATAAGAGAAAAGAGAGTAAGAATATTAAATTACAATTTAAGAAAAAAAATTAATGAAGAATATCAAAAAGAAACCCCTTGTAAAAACCTAGCTTAACAAGTAGAAAGACCCCATAGTAACGTAGAGAAGGAAAAGCTTTCTCCTCTGCTTTCTTACATTCAGTGACTGGCACCTGTGAATCAAACTGATAAAAGACTGATTAACAGGAAAGAAAAAAAAAAAAAACAGATTCAGTTTTGCTTGAATGCCCAGGAGCTTACAACAATTGTAACCCAAGGAGGCAGTTAGAATTTGGGGTTTATATATCATTATAACAAAGGGAGATAAATTGTGGAGAAGAAGCTAAACAAAGGAAAAAAGATTCAAGGCTTCTGGGGAGAGGGTAAACTATAGGAAGGTGACTTGGGAATATATGGTAAATAAGGGTTATTTAGTAAGGTTTGTTGCAAGTAAGAGTCTCAAGTAATAAGAGTTATCTTTGAAGTTGTTCTTTTCCTGGTAGAGGAGAGAGAGACCTTTACAAAGGGAAATATATGTCCTGCCTTATGACAAAAAGGAAGATTGGCAGAGAGCTATGTGCTTTTAGCTCAAAACAACCCTTAATGCCAAAGGGGCATATTTTGGGGTGGCATACTCATCCCATTTAGTATGTATTATTAGACTAATTTGTAACTGAGTAATATTCCATTGTCTGGATGTACCACACTTTATCCATTCACCTACTAAAGGACATCTTGGTTGCTTCCAAGTTTTTGCAATTATGAGCAAAACTGCTATAAACATCTGTGTGCACGTTTTGGGTGGATGTAAGTTTTCAACTCCTTTAGATAAATACCAAGGACCATGATTGCTGGATTTTATAGTAAGAGTGAGTTTAGTTTTGTAAGCAAGAAACTGCCACTGTCTTCTAAAGTGACTATTATCATTTGCATCCCCACCAACAATGAATGAAAGTCCCTGTTATTCTTGGCAGCATTTGGTGTTATCAGTGTTCTGGATTTGGGCCATTCTAATAGGTGTGTAGTGGTATCTCTTTATTTTTTATTTTTATTTCTCTGATGACATATGTTGTAGACCATCTTTTCACATGCTTATTTGCTCTGTATCTTCTTTGGTGAGGTGTCTGTTAAGGTGCTGGTCTTTGACCCATTTTTTAAATCCGTTGTTTTCTTATTGCTGGGTTTCAAGAGTTATTTGTATATTTTGGATAATAGTTCTTTATCAAATATGTCTTTTGTAAATATTTTCTCCCAGTGTGTGGCTTGTCTTCAATCTTGAGATTGTCTTTCACAGAGAAGTTTTTTATTTTAATGAAGTTGAGCTTATCAGTTATTTCTTTTATGGATCATGCCTTTCATGTCTAAAAAGTCATTGCCATACCAAAAATCACCTAGGTTTTCTCCTGTATTATTTTCCAGAAATGTTATAGCTTTACCTTTTATGTTTAGGTCTGTGATCCATTTTGAGTTGGTTTTTGTAAAAAGTGTAAGGTTTGTGCCTAGATTGATCTCTTTTCATGTGGCTGTCCAGTTGTTCCAGCGTCATTTGTTGAAAGACTGTCTTTGTTTAGTTGTATTGCTTATGCTGCTTTGCCAAAGATCAGTTGACTCTATGTATGTGGGTCTCTTTCTGGGCTGCTTTATTTGTCTGTTCTTTTGTCAGTACCACACTATCTTGGTTACTGTAGCTTTATAGTAAGGCTTGAAGTCAGGTAGTGTCAGTCTTCCAACTTCATCTTCTCCTTCAAAATTATGTTGACTATTTTCTGTCTTTGGCCCCTCCATATGAACTTTATAGTCAGTTTTCCAGTATCCACAAAATAATTTGCTGGGATTTTAATTGGGATTGCACTGAATCTAGAAATCAAGTTGGGAAGAACTGACATCTTGACAATATTGATTCTTCCTATCCATGAACATGGACTATCTCTCCGTTTGTTTAGTTTTTCATTGATTTCATTCATCAGAGTTTTATAGTTTTCCTCATATAGATCTTATACATATTTTGTCAGATTTATACCTAGGTATTTCATTTTGGGCGATGCTATGTAAATGGTATTGTGTTTTTTGTTTCCAATACCACTTACTCATTGTTGGTATATTGGAAAGCAATTGACTTTTTTATATAAACCGTGTACCCTGCAACCTTGTTATTATAATTGCTTATCAGTTCCAGGAGTTTTTGTTGTTGCTGCTCTTCATTCATTTGGATTTTCTACTAGACGGTAATGTCATCTCTGAACAAAAACAATTTTATTTTTTCCTTCCCAGTCCATGTATATTTTATTTCCTGTTCTTGTCTTATTGCATTAACTAGAACTCCTACTATAGTATTGAAAAGAAGTGGTGTAGGGACTAGCCTTAAATGTACATGATCTTAGTGGGAAAGCCCCAAGTTTCTCACCATTAAGTACGATGTTAACTATCTTTTTATTTATTTATTTATTTTGGTAGATATTCTTTATCAAGTTGAGGAAGTTCCCCTCTATTCCCAGTTTACTGAGAGCTTTTATCATGAATGTGTGTTGAATTTTGTCAGGTGCTTTTTCTGCATCTATTAATATAATCATGTGATTTTTCGTCTTTTGCCTGGGTTAATGTGATGGGTTACAGTTATTTGATTTTCAAATGTTGAACCAGCCTTGCATACCTGGGATAAATCTCACTTGGTGTATAATTCTTTTTATGCATGGGTGGATTCAATTTGCAAATATTTTGTTGAGGGCTTTTACATCTATGTGAATGAGAGATACTGGTCTGTAGTTTTCTGTTCTTGTAATGTCTTTGCCTGGTTTTGGTAAAGCTGGCCTCATAGAATGAGTTAGTAAGTATTCCATGTGCTTCTATCCTCTGAAAGAGATTGTAGAGAATAGGTACAATATCTTCCTTAAAGGTTTCATAAAATTTATCAGTTAATCCCTCTGGTGTAACTACTTTCCTAGGTGTTAATCTTAATCTTTGTGGTAATGCATCTTAAATTAGTAGACTACAAATACATTTTCCAAAAAAATTATAAATCCTAGATATATTTCTTTATGTAGCTATAATATGCCTTCCTTGCTTCAAATATCAATAACATATAGTATAGAAACTCCATATAACTCCAAGCTTATATGCTCTTTTTAAACCTGGCACTCACATCCTGTTATTCTGTTTAGTAAGTCTCTCCATGTTTAAGGAAGAGTCCTATTCTTGGGGAAAATAAATTGTTTTCTATAAAATAAATTTCTGAATTGAAATTCATTTTTTTCAATTAATTTTCCAAATCAAAATGGAAGCTATGTTTTTAATCAGATTTTATTCAAGGCAAAAAAATATTGAAAACAGAATCATTGAAGGAAGTGGGGAGTTGTTTAATGGGAATAGAGCTTCAGTTTTGCAAGATGAAAAATAGAGGTTGGTTGCACAACAATGTGAACGTATTTAACACTACTGAACTGTACACTTAAAAATGGTTAAATGGAAACTTATGTGTGTTTTACTACAGTTTTTTTACCACAATTTAAAAAAAGTTTTTAGAAAATGTAAAAACCAGCTGATAGTATCTTCTGGCAAAATATATTCAAAATACACACTGAATATTATTTAAAACATTTTACATCTTAGTGAAGTAAGAAAGAGAGACATCCTTCTTTCCCAGATAAATATCTCAAAGTTTTGAAAAACGATTGAGCTTGTTTAGCCTTTTGTTCTCTGCTTGGGAACAGGGCTATTTATTTGTTTATTTTAGTAGTTTATCTGTTAGCATATTAAAGAATTTGTGCTGTTTGCTGGGCTTCCTTGAGTTGAACTGCTTAGGATAGGAAGCCCCTTCAAAAGGGTCATTTACATAATATATTATTTTTAAATATGCTCACATTGGGGCTTATTTTAACAAAGGTCCACAACTTATTACCAAGGCTTTATTTAGGCAGCCTAGCAGCTACAGGAGTAGTTTTGTGGGTTTCTTTAAAGATTTTAATTTTTTTTTTAAGATTTTATTTATTTATTTGAGAGAGAGCACGTGAGAGGCGGGAGGGTCAGAGGGAGAAGCAGACTCCCTGCTGCCAGGGAGCCTGTTGCAGGACTCCATCCTGGGACTCCAGGGTCATGACCTGAGCCGAAGGCAGTCGCTCAACCAAATGAGCCACCCAGGCGCCCCAAGATTTTATTTGATTTGATTGATTGATTGATTTTATTTTATTTTTTTAATGTTTTATTTATTTATTCATGAGAGTCAGAGAGAGAGAGGCAGAGGCAGAGGGAGAAGCAGGCTCCCCGCCAAGCAGGGAGCCCGATGTGGGACTCGATCCCAGGACCCTGGGATCATGACCTGAGCTGAAGGCAGACGCCCAACCATCTGAGCCACCCAGGCGCCCTGATTGATTGATTTTAAAGATTTTATTTATTTATTTGACAGAGAGACACACAGCAAGAGAGGGAACACAAGCAGGGGGAGTGGGAGAGGGAGAAGCAGGCTTCCCGCAGAGCAGGGAGCCTGATGGGGGGCTCTATCCCAGGACCCTGGGATCATGACCTGAGCCAAAGGCAGACGCTTAATGACTAAGCCATCCAGGCGCCCCTTATTTATTTATTTGACAAAGAGATAGAGAGCACAAGTCAGCAGAGCAGCAGGGAGAGGGAGAAGCAGGCTCTCTGCTGAGCAGGGAGCCCAATGCAGGGCTCTACCCCAGGACCCTGGGATCACGACCCAAGCCGAATGCAGATAGATGCTTAACTGACTGAGCCACCCAAGGACCCCATAGGAGTAGTTTTTAAGTGAGTTGACACACTAAGTTTAGGAACCACCTTTTAGAAATTAGCATTTACAAAAACACTCTGAACAAGGGTTTTTAAAGTAATTTTACCAGCTTCAGTGAACTGGGGTCTTTGCTTTTTTTTTTTTTTCAACATTTTATTATGAAAATTTTCCAAAGCATAGGAAAGTTGAAAAAAATTGTATATTAAACCCAGAGTTTCTAATTATTTTGTTGTATTTACTTTATCATATCTTTCCATCTGTATATCAATCAATCTCATTTTTTCATGTATTTTAAAGTAAGTTAAGAGACACTTGTATACATCACCCCATGCATATTAATTAAAATTCAAAATCAGTTTATGGGTTTCTTTTTTTTGTTAGTGAAATGCACAAATCTTAAGTTACACTATTCTATGAGTTTTGACTAATGTATATGCATATTGTGTAACCTAAACCCCTGTTGAGATATAGAAAGGGGTTACCAAACTTTTTCAGAGTCACACAGTAAGGACACCTGGGTGGCTCAGTTGGTTGAGTGTCTGACTCTTGATCTTGGTTCAGGTCTTGATCTCACAGTTGTGAGTTCAAGCCCTGCATTGGGCTCCATGCTGGGCATGGAGCCTAGTTAAAAAAAAAGTCACATAGTAAATATTTAGGTCTCTGTAGCAACTACTGAAGTCTGCCACTATAGTGAAAAAGCATCAGTGGACAATAAGTAATTAAATAAGAATGGCTCTGTTCCAATAAAGCTTTATTTATAGTCACTGCAATTTGAATGTCATAAAATTTTCATACATCATGAAATAATTTTTTCCAACCATTAAAAAAAAAACCATTTTCCAACCAATGCAAAAACTGTTCTTTGCCAATAGGCATACAAAAATGACAGCTTCCTGGATGTAGACCATTTGACCACTGGAGTTTGCCAACCCCTGATGCAGAACATTAACATCTCCCAAGAAAATTTTCTCTTGCCTTTTCCCAGTCTGTATCTACTCTCACACCTAGAGGCAAACACAGTTAATGTTTGTGCGTTTATTTGATGTAACTTAGTTTTCCTGTTCTAGAACCACATATAAATGGAATCTTACAGTCTGTACTCTTGTGTAAGACTTCTTTTACTCAGCATAATACATTTAAAATTCATTCATTTTTTTGGATTTAAAGACCTAAATGTGAGGGCGCCTGGGTGGCTCAGTTGGTTAAGCGACTGCCTTCGGCTCAGGTCATGATCCTGGAGTCCCGGGATCGAGTCCCGCATCGGGCTCCCTGCTCAGCAGGGAGTCTGCTTCCCCCTCTGACCCTCCCCCCCTCATGCTCTCTCTCTCTCTCTCTCTCATTCTCGCTCTCAAATAAATAAATAAATAAAATCTTTAAAAAAAAAAAAAAAAAAAAAAAAAGACCTAAATGTGAGACCCGAAACCATAAAAATCCTTAAAGAGAGCACAGGTGGTAATTTCTCTGACATCGGATATACCAACATCTTTCTAGACATGTCTCCTGAGGCAAAGGAAACAAAAGCAAAAATAAACTATTGGGACTACATCAAAATTGAAATCTTCTGCACAGCAAAGGAAACAACCAACAAAACTAAAAAACAACCTACTGAATGGGAGAAGATATTTGCAAATAACATATCTGAGAAAGTGTTAGTATCCAAAATATGTAAAGAACTTATACATAACTCAACACCAAAAAAACCACAAATAATCCAATTAAAAATGGGCAGAAGACATGAATAGACATTTCTCCAAAGAAGACATCCAGATGGCCCACAGACACATGAAAAGATGTTCAGCATCACTCATTATCAGGAAAATGCAAATCAAAACCACAATGAGATATCACCTCACACCTGTCAGAATGGCCAAAATCAAAAGCTCAGGAAATAACAAGTGCTGATGAGGATGTGGGAAAAAAAGGAAACCTGGTGCACCATTGGTGGGAATGCAGACTTGTGCAGCCAATGTGGAAGACAGTATTGGAGATTCCTCAAAAATTAAAAATAGAACTACCATGGGGCTCCTGAAAGGCTCAGTCAGTTGAGCATCCGACTCCTGATCTCAGCTCAAGGTCTTAATCTCAGGATTTTGAGTTCAAGCCCCACCTTAGGCTCCATACTGGGCATGGAAAAAAAATGGAACTACCCTATGATCCAGTAATCACACTACTGGGTATTTAGCCAAAAACACTAATTTGAAGGGATATATGCACCCTTGTGTTTATTGCAGCATTATTTACAATGGCCAAATTATGGAAGTAGCCCAAGTGTCCATCAATAGATGAATGGACAAAGAAGATAGTGTGTGTCTGTATGTGTGTAATGGAATATTAGTCATAAAAAAAATGAAATCTTACCATTTGCAACAAAATGGATGGAACGACAGAGTATAATGCTAAGCTAAATAAGCCAGAGAAAGACAGATACCATATGATTTCACTCATATGTGTAATTTAAGAAACAAAACAAATGATTAAGGAAGAGAGAGAGAGAGAGAAACCAAAAACCAGATTCTTAACTGTAGAGAACACACTGATGTCACCAGAGTCGGGGGAGATGGAGGATGGGTGAAATAGGTGAAGGAGAGTAAGAGTACACTTATCATGATGAGCACTGAGTAGTGTATAGAATTGTTGAATTACTGAAACTTTTACAACAGTGTATGTTAACTACACTTGAATTAAAATAAAATAAACTCATTCATTTTCTTAATTGTAGAAGTAGTTTGTTCATTTTTATTGCTGAGTAGTATTCCGTTGTGTGATGACTGAGCGCAGTTCATTTGGATCTCTTGAATAACCTGGCTTGTTTCCAGTTTGAGACAGTTATGGGTAAAGCTACCATGAGCATTCTTATACATATCTTTTGGTGGACATATGCTTTTATTTCTTTAGGCAACTACCTACAAATGGACTTGCCTTCATTATATAATAGTTATATATTGAGTTTTATAAGAAACTGCTACTTTTTCAAAGTGGTTATATCATTTTATGCTCCCACCAGTAACATCATAATAAGATTTCTGGTTGCTCCATATCCTTCTAAACATTTGATACTTTCCATCTTTTTAATTTTGACCATTTTTATGGCTGTGTAGAGGTATTTCATTGTGGTCTTCATTTTAATTCTGCCACTGGTTAGTGATGAACACTTTGTCATGTGTTGACTGGCTATTTGTATATAGTCCTTTCTGAAGTATCTGCTCAAATGTGTATTTTTAATTGGATTTTATCTTATTAAGTTGTAGGCATTCTTCATATGGCCTAGATACCAGTCCTTTTTGAGATAAATATTTTGCAGATATTTTCTCCTAGTCTGTGGCTTGTTTATTCAGTTTTTTAATGGTGTCTTTTCATTATCAGAAGTCTTTAATTTATTGAAGTCTTATTTATCAGTTTTTAAAGGTTATTGCTTTCTGAGTTCTACAAAACTTTTGCATAACACGTAGAGCTAAAATATTCCCCTCTTTTTTTTCCCTTTTTCCAGACACTTTATTGTTTTGCTTCCATGTTTAGTTCTATAATCTATCTCAAATTAATTTTGGTGTATATTAAGATAGGGGTCAAGGTTCATATAAATTTGTTGTTTTTTCTTTTTAAAGATTTATTTGTTAGAGAAAGAGAGAGCACATCAGGGGGAACGGCAGGCAGAGGGAGAAACAGGCTCCCCACTGAGCAAGGATCCTGATACAAGACTCAATCCCAGGACTCTGGGATCATGACCTGAGCTGAAGGTAGACGCTTAACTGACTGAGCCTCCCAGGCAACCCAGTTTGTCATTTTCCATGACAAATCCTGCAGGAGGGGTATTGAGATTGCATTGATTCTGTAAACCAATTTGGGGACAGTTAACATCTTAACATTATTAAGTCTTTCAAATCATGAATATACTATTTTTCCATTTAATTAGATCTTCTTTGGGGTGCCTGGGTGGCTCAGTTGGTTAAGTGTCTGCCTTTGGCTCAGGTCATGATCCCAGGGTCCTGGGATCGAGTCCTGCATTGGGCTCTCTCCTCAGAGGGGAGTCTGTTTCTCCTGCTCCCCCTGCTTGTGTTCTTTCTCTGTCAAATAAATAAATAAAATCTTTTTTAAAAAAATAAATAAATGAAAATATCTTCTTTTTTTCCTGTAGATTTGCAAAAGTGTCTAGTTTCAAATTTGGGAGTTTTTTCCTAGGTCATATTTTTATTGATTTCTAGGTTAATACCACTGTGATCAGAGAATATACTTTATATTATTTTAATATTCTACATTTTCTGAGACTTTTGTTTTATGGCCCAGAATATGGTCCACTTTGGTGAACATACTATGTGTTCCCGAAAGGAATGGTATCCTTTGGTTATTACATATAGTGTTCTATAAATATCAGGTAGGTCCAGGTAGTTGATAAAGTTGTTCAGATATTCCATGACTTTACTAAAAAAACTTATAGGGTGGGAGAGTCCAGTCTATTAGTTGTTGAGAAAGAAATATTAAGATCCTTGAGTATAATCAGAATTTTTCTGTTCGTCCTTGGAATTCTTCAATTTTTGCTTTGTGTATTTGGAAACTATTATTATTGTTATTTGCACACCCATTTATGAGTGCTTTGTACTCTTGCTAAACTGTTCTTCTTGTTATTATTAAATATCTTTATTTCTAGGAATGCTCTCTGTCTTGAAATTATTTTATTAGTCTTAAATCAACAAGGAGCAATATAAAGTGACAGTAGAGGTCACTTAAGTGTTGTCTGGCAAGTAATAGGCATTCAGTGAATACTTCTTGAATATTGACTTTCTCCAGCTTTAGTTTTTTTCAAGATTACCTTTAACTATTCATGGTCTTTCATGGTTCCATACATATTTTAAGATTATTTCTTTCTGTGAAAAAATGTCATTGGAAAATCGATAAGAATTGCATTGAATCCTAGATTAGATTACTTTTTGTAATATGGACATTTTCACAATATCAGTTCTTCCAATCCATGAGCGTGGGATATATTTCCATTTATTTGTGTCTTCTTTGATTTCTTTCATTAATGTCTTATGGTATTCAGTAGACAGGTCTTTTATCTCCTTGGTTAAATTTGTTCCTAGGTATTTTATTCTTTTTGATGTAATTGTAAATAGGATGGTTACCTTAATTTCTCTTTCTGATAGTTTATTATTAGTGTATAGAGACACAAAAGGTTTTTGTGTATTGATTTTGTATCCTACAACTTTATAAAATTCATTTATTAGTTGTAACAGTTTTTGGTATAGTCTTTAAGGTTCTCTGTATATAATGTTATGTCATCTGCAAATAGTGACAAGTTTACATCTTCCTTTCTGATTTGGATGGCTTTTATATCTTTCTCTTGTTCGATTGCTCTGGCTAGGACTTCCAATACTGTGCTAGAAAAGTGTTATTAATAATACATTCTTGTTTTGTACTGATCTTAGAGGAAACACTCCCATTTTTTTTGTCGCTGAATTGTTAACTGTGGGCTTGTCATATATGGCCTTTATTATGTTGAGGTATGTTCCATCTGTGCCTGCTTAGTTGAGAGTTTTTATCATAAATGAATGTTTAATTTTGTCAAATGCTTTTTCTGCCTCTATTGAGATGATCATATGATTTTTATCCTTCATTTTGTTAGTGTGATGTGTTGACTAATTTTGCAAATGTTGACACATCCTTGCATCATTAGAATAAATCCCAGTTGGGTATAATCCAGGGGTATGATCCTTTTAATGTATTGTTGAAATTAGTTTGCTAATATTTTCTTGAGTATTTTAATGTCTATATTCATCAGGGATATTGGCCTGTAATTATTTTTTCTTGTGGCATTTTTGGTTTCTGGTTTTATTATCATAAAATGAGTTTGGAAGAGTTCCCACTCTTCTTTTTTTTTTTTTTTTTTTTGAAGAGTTTGAGAAGAATTGCTGTTAATTCTTTAAATGTTTGGTAGAATTCACCAGTGAAACCATCTGGTCCTGGGTTTTTCTGTTTGGGGAGGGTTTTGATTACTGATTCAATCTCCTTCCCAATATTTTAGATTTTCTATTTCTTCATGATTCAAACTTGGTAGTTTGTATGTTTATAGAAATTTATCATTTTCTTCTGGATTGTCTAATTTTTTGGCATATAATTGTGCCCAGTATTTCTGTGGTATCAGTTGTAACATCTCTTTTCTTTCTGATTTTATTTGAATCCTCTCTCCTTTCTTTCTTGGAGAGTCTAGCTATTGTTTGTCAATTTTGTTTATCTTTTCAAAAAAACCGCTTTTAGTTTCGTTGATTTTCTTTTCTATTGTCTTTTTAGTTTCTGTTTCATTTATTTCTGCTCAAATCTTTGGTATCCTCCTTCTACTAACTTTGGACTTTATTTGTCCTTTCTCTAGTTCCTTGAGGTGTAAAGTTAGATTGTTTATTTGAAACTTTTCTTGTTTTTTAAGGTAGGCATTTATCGCTATGAACTTCCCACTTAGATCTTGACATTTTAAAGAGAAATAAAGTAAACACTGAAGTAGTCCCCTGTGATTTTCTTTACGGGCCATCTGCTGAAACATTATATCTTGAGAAGAGCTGATGATATATATACTCCGCAGGTCAGTAGTAACTCACTAACTCATAGCCAGGGAAAACAACAGGATGGCTTGGGACCTCAAGAAGCTTTTATTTGAATCTTTAAAACCTAAGAAACTTTTCTTTTCTTTTCTTTCTGTTCAACTGGTTGTTAATCTTTTTAGCTTTGGAATAGCACTTTGCTGCTTAGACTAGAAGAGAGCTAGGATTCTTTGCTGCCAGGAAGTATTTCTTTCACATTCGTAGTTCTGTTATGTAAAGGTACGTGTGTAATTTTGTTAAGGCACTTTGCTGGATTGTGTGTAGTAGTTGGGAGTGAGAATACTTTTTGGTATGTGGTTTTGCTGCATTTCCTGTGGGGATAGTAATATTTTCTTGCAACAGTGGATGTTTTCTACTTTCCGCTTTCCCCCCATACATAACAGTCCTGATGAACAGAGCAGAGAAACAAGCATTGTGCACCAGCATTCTCACCAGCCTCACCAGATCCCAAACTTACCCAGCTAAGAGAGGTGCCAGTCATCTGTACCTACTCAGCCTTGTCTCACAGCAAGGAGTGAGACAGAGAAAAAATTGGTTACACAAATAATTATTCCTCCGTAAACAAAGGTCTCATGCACATCATTCCTCCTTGATGTGTTTTGGGCTTTCCAGAATAACTATGGGACAATGTTGATCTGTTTACATGACTTGGACAGAACTTTTAGCACAACCTTTCAACTGCCAAAGTTGTTTTTCTCTAACAGACTTACTATTAGGATCAACTATCATTTTTCTGGCCCTAATGCACTGAGAAATTAAATTCCTCAAAGTTCAAATATGTCCGTTTTTCTGTTTCACATGAACTATCCAAGAAAAATGTAGACAGCTGTTTGATATAATTAAAAAAGCATTGAATGAAGGTCAGAGATTTCAAGTGACTCATTAACCTCTTAGAACCTCAGTTGAATTATTCATCTCCTAAACAAGTGTGATGATAACTATCCTATTTCTCTTAGGGCAGTATAATGAGTGTGAATGTTGTTTGTGAATCCATAATTTGCCATACAAACAGTTAAGTGTTATTTGGTGACATACACAGAGCCAGCACTCACTTCTCTATGGCTTCTGCGTGGTCCTTGAAGTATAATACAGTCAGCCTTCATTTTTAGTTTTAGAACATTTTTAATGGATACATCAAAGGAATGCTGATGGGAGCAGGATATAATTGTTTGAAACCAAATCTTTGTATTTTTAACACCAATTTTATGTATTTTTAACACCAACTTTATGTATTTTTAAGGTTAGTCACTATTCCTAAAAATCAACATTTTCTGAAGCCCACATGCTTTATGATAGCTTACAGATATTCTCCGAATTCTAGGACCTTTGCTGTAGGCTACAGTTTTTGCCAAATTCAAA
Organism: Callorhinus ursinus; assembly: GCF_003265705.2. Lineage (NCBI taxonomy): Eukaryota > Metazoa > Chordata > Mammalia > Carnivora > Otariidae > Callorhinus > Callorhinus ursinus. The sequence continues at coordinate 2,405,009 of NW_027397136.1, read as the reverse complement.
CTACAACTATGTTATATACTTTGTGGGCTATAATAGTTGATATAGTAAGATAAACTAGTGCATGCTAGTGAGATTTGAAAGCTCTATCAACATTATCATAGAAATAGAATACTGCTTTTATTTCCTAATGATAATCATGCCCCAATTTTTTTCACCATGTTTTATCTACCTTTATAATTCTAAATTCAACTTACCATTCTCTTTTCCTTCATAATTTAGGATGGTCTGTGGCCAGATTTTATCTTTAACTTTTTTCTTTTTCTTTCCCTTTTTTTTTAAGTATAATTTCCATTTTATTTCTTTCCAGAGGATAGCTTTTCTTCAGACTTAAAATCTCAGCTCCTTACAGTGGCTTTGGCAGAGATGATAGGGCAGCACCTGCAGGTCTAAATCAGGATGGGGGTGTTTGGTCCTTCCAGTCCAGGCTTCACGAATATCATTCCTGACTACCTTGCTGTGAATGGCAGTAATGTAATTCCTGCAGTAATGTAATTCCTGCAGTAATGTAATTTCACTTACAGCTGGAGAAGCATGAAGGTGTCAAAGACCCTTGCTTCAGAAATGTCCTGATGGCTTCATCCTCTACTGTATTTCAAACAATGAACGTCTTAATGGCCTACTCCTTGGGTACACATCAGGCACAGTTGGTGCAATGAATAAGCTGCACACGGTTGGCAGCACTTTTCTTCATGATAATTGTTCCTTCTTTTCTTGGCCATACTGGAAGCAAGCACCCAAGAGCTCCACTTTTTCTTAAAAAAAAAAAAAATTTCTGCTGTAGAGATATTATTATTAAGTGTTGGGATTCCTTCAAGATGGCTTCCTTGCCCTCCTAATAGCCCACTAGGACATTTAGGCCCCCAGGAGCCACAACACACTGGTACTCCAGATGAATTTACATATCTTATTCCCACCTAGGATTTCTCTGATAACTGGTCAGAAATAACTGATAACTGGCCTAGAAATACCTCAAACCCCCTTTCACTACTTTTTTTTCTTAAGCCTAGACAGAGTCTTCCAGAACTGGATTACCATCAAGATAGAGTCATACCCAGTTCCATTTTCCCCTTCCACAGGCAGGAAAGGAGTAGGCCTCACTGTAGCTCTTAGATTTATATATACTCTCTTCTTTCTACCTGTCAGAATGCGCACATACTGCATAAATGACTATGTGAGGACTTCCTTTGTGTGAAACCTAGGTGTCTTGATGCATATCTGAGTTTTTACATGAGGAAGGCAGATTGAGAAGAGGAGGATTTGTAGTCAACACTAACCATTTAGCTTGGAAAATAGAAAAGAAAAAGAATTACCCATAATCCCACCACCCTGATGCAATCTCAGTGAATATTTTGTTGTCTCACAGTCCACTGTTACTGTCTTTCTGATATGCGCTCTTGTCATAGTTGTGATACATGCACATTAGTGCACTTACAAGCTTCTCCTTTCTTAAAAATGTAATATTACCTCCCACCTATAAAACTGACAAAATATATTTTCTTTTGTGTCCTTTATAAGTCCATTGTATTCTTTTTATGGCCTTTTAGCTTGGTGGTAAATAGCATGTTTTGTCTTTAGACCTAATTTAAATGTCCCTTGGTAGCTATGTAATTTCCCACAAATCACTTTACCCTCTTCTCTCAGTGTCAGGTCCCTCATTCGTTAAATGGCAATAATAAAACTGCAGCAAAGGCTATTGTGCAGATTAAATATAATCAGGTATTTAGTGCACTTAGCCCTTTGCCTGGCATATAGGAGGTGCTCAATAAATGATAGTAGCAATGACATTTATAGTGGTTGTGATACAACCCTAGAATATTTGCGAGACCCACTGATGCTACTGTTTATTTTATAGATTTCTTCTCTCTCCTAACACTACTTTAATTGCACAAGTAACCCACAATCCTAGTAATTAATTTTTCCTGCAGCAAAAGAAATTAATCTTTCGTGAATCTCTAATTGAATTGTTCAAGTTCACAGGTACTGCCTGAGCAACAACATAGGTACCTCTCCAGGGCCTCCAGGCATGGGAGTTAGCCACACATGTTGTCAGACCTAATTACCTTTCAGAAGCACCCCGTGGTGGCCCATGACTTTTTCTTCTGGAGTTTTCTGACCTGAGGGTGATTTTCAGGCAATAGTAAGAAGCAGAAGCCACCATCTCTACACTATGGTTCTAAAGTAATTCTGTACATGCTTGCTGATTACATGAGCGCAGTGGAGGTGGAGACCTCTTAGACTACATGAGAAAGTTGTAAATAATTTGAGGGGGAGACCTTTCTCTTAAGTATTCTTAAGACATCATTTATACACGTACATCCTACATTTTTGTAGTTTCTGCTGAATAATGTAAGGTGACATTGCCCTGTGACTCACATGATTTATCTCTCAGACTCAAAATTACAGTGTTTTAAATGTCTCTGGAACATGTGCTCTCAGATTCATTGGTCCTTATCTTAATGATTATGAGCCTTTGACTAATGAGGAAAAGCTATCTTTTTCCTCTTTGCGATGTAATTTGTGATTGAGACATTCTTCCTGGACAATAAAAATATCCTTGCACTTTAGGGGCACCTGGGTGGCTCAGTTAAGCAGTCAACTCTTGATTTCGGCTCAGGTTATGATCCCAAGGGTCCTGGGGTCGAGCCTCATGTGGGGCTCCCCGTTCAGCAGGGAATCTGCTTGAGGATTCCCTCTCCCTCGGCCCCTCCCCCCACTAGCTTGCACACGCGCGCTCTCTCTCTCTCAAATAAATAAATAAATCTTTAAAATATCCTTCCACTTTGTGCAAAATAAAATTCTTCACACCTTACTTGATTTTCACAGTCATCTGAAAATGTGGGGGCCCTGCAGAATTCAATACATATTTATTGAATGAAAAAGCTGGTGAGTTTTTACCCTAATGGAAAGTTAACATTTTTTTTTCAAGTAGGCTCCACGCCCAATGTGGGACTTGAACTCACCACCCCAAGATCAAGAGTTACGTGCTGTACTGACTGAGCTAGCCAGACACCCCATAAAGTTGCATGTATTTTATTTAAGGTTTTATGCATTAGTAGTAGATATTTTTAATCTTTTAATTTCCTCTGTACCTTAACAAGTTATTTATCCTATAATTTGACACCATTCATGTGTATCAGTTTCCCAAACTGATCTTAGCTCCAGTCAATATCTAGTGCATCTTCTAGAATATATCATTCAGTTCACCCCCCACACCTACCAGTTAATATATGATAGGACCCCCTTTTCATAGTTTTGGAAGACAGGCCTAGCAGTTGCCTATTATATCATATTTTTATTTTATAGAGTTATGTTTTGGAGGATATGATTTGAATCACATTTTATCTGAACTATTAAACAACAATCTTGTTACAATAGGGTTCTACAGTATTCCTTTCATTAACTTGTCCTCAGCTTCTCACTAATTTGTTATTTTCTATACATTCTCTCTGTCTTTAAGATTACTATCTGTTTTGGGTTAAAGGAATATTTTCTTGGATACAAAAATGCATCATCAAACCAAAACAAAAGAGTTATTCTCCATTGATGTGTCTTCCTCCTCCTTCCTGATCCGAGGATGACGAGGCTAAAGTTTCCAGCTGGATCTGGCAGTCAGCATTTCTGGGATAAATTAAATGAGCACACTTGATTGAGGTGTAGCTGGACTGTATCACTGTCTTCCTATTATCCTGGGAGATCAAAGCAGAGCACAAAATGGGGCTTAGTCTTTAAAATATTTGAAACAGATGGCTGGTTCTTTTTGGTGAAAATTCAGGTTTTAAGGCAGACCACTTGTTAGGAAGACTTCATTTCTTCTCATTGAAAGAATAGTCAACAATGAACACTGAACATATACCACTCTTTCTTCCTCAGTTTCAAGACTAGAATCACAAACTTTTTGCGTCAAGATGGATTTGGCCTAGAAAGCGCTTGGACTATCTGGGTTCCTTTTTATGTAAATATAAAATAAGTTATTCAAATTTTGCTTTTGACATTTTGGGTATTAAAGGAAAACATCTTAAACGTTTAAATTTTCATAGTCATTTTGTTGATGGGTCACTGTTTAAAATCTAGCATTCATGTGGTTGTATCTTCCAGAAATTGAACCAGGATGTTTATCCCTCACTTCATGTTTTAACAAACTGAAAAGCCCATTCACAATTCTTTATCATTGACATCTGGGTCTTAAGTTCACATAGAATAATTCCATAAGTGTGGTTTGAGATTTTTATTGTTTGGTTTAAAACGGACTGAAATGAGAAAATTAACACAAGAAATATTTATTGGGAGACTACTCCCAATCCATATACTGCACTAGGTATATGGATTAAAATATATGTTTCAACACTGTAAAACAACTAGTAAAGCATGTATTCTCCAACAGTGACAATTATACAAGGCACAATAGGAGAACCCAGGCCTCCACAAGAGACTCAAGGTCTCACAGAGAAGGTGATGCTTGAGCTGCCTCTTAAACGAGCTGTTGGCATTTGCCAGGCACGTGTAATTTTAGACAAGGACATAGACGCATAAACAGCATAACATATTTGGTGTACTCTTAGTAGTTTATGAGGGATAGTGCTTAGGATGTATATTAATTATTTGTATATAACCTATTACCCCCAAACTTGGCAGCATAAAAAAAAATAATAAGCCTTTGTTATCTCAGTGGTGGTGTCTGTGGGTCAGGAATTCAGGAACCACTTAGCTGGTTAGAGTCTGTTATGGGGTTACAGTCAAGATGTCAGTTGGGACTGCAGTTATCCAAAAACTTGGCTGGGAATGGAGCATCCAGTTTCAAGATGGCTCATGCACAGTTCATGCTGGTTGTTGGTTAAGAACCTTCAGTTCTTCGCCATATGGATCTCTCCACAAGGTGGCCAACTTCACCCAAAATAAATGATTCAGGAGAAGAGAACAAGGATGAAGCCACAAGTGCCTTCTGTGACCTAGAATCAAAAAGTTACATACCATCACTCTTACCATATTCTGTTCCTTAGCAGCACGTCACTAAGACCATCCCACATTTAATGGTGCAGAGTATCTTGGGCTCTACTTTTTGAAGAGAGGCATGCCTTAGAATTCATGAACTTATTTAAAAAAAAACACCACAGAGTGTCAGGGTAGGGGGATGACAGACCATGAGGGTGATGCAGTCAACAGGTCGATCATGAAGACCTTAGTGTGCCACTGCAGTCTGTACAGGATGGACAACAAGGGGAGAACACTGGAAACAAGAAGGTCAGTTAAGATTCACTTCTTATTTTGTCCTGGAGAGCAATGCTGAAGGCCTTAATGGATGCAATGGTGGAAGAGTTAGTAAAGTGGGAATGTGTTCATTATCAAGAAACATTGGTTCTTCTAAGAAATGTCCCAAGTTGTTTCCAATCTTCCTTGGTTTAGAAAATCGAGAACACAGTCTGAAAGCCCAGTTACAGTTCAGAAAGTTAACGTGTCCACAGGAACTATTCAGATAAAAAGCAGTGAATAAAGCCTGCATGAGATATAATTGTTCAAGATGAGAAGCATCAAGCTGTGATGCGCGGCCACCTGCTGAGCAACATAGCTCCTAACCATATTTACAGGTCAGGTTACCTCTCCAGGCCTTGAACTTTTCATTTAGAAAGTAGGGCAAGGAGAAGGGAAGTAGATGACCTACATGATCTCTAAGATTCCTCTCATCTCTTATGTTTTGTACTCAAAATGAGTACAGGATACTGTTTTGATCCAATTAGTGTTTAACTTTTGACCTTGAGAGTGTTTGACTCAATAAAAATATTTGACCTATTCACAAACATTTATTTTTTTTTTTTTGAGAGAGAGAGAATGAGAGATAGAGAGCACGAGAGGGAAGAGGGTCAGAGGGAGAAGCAGACTCCCTGCTGAGCAGGGAGCCCGATGTGGGACTCGATCCCGGGACTCCAGGATCATGACCTGAGCCGAAGGCAGTCGCTTAACCAACTGAGCCACCCAGGCGCCCCTCACAAACATTTAAATCAGGATAGACCAGTGTCAGGGAATTTTCACTGAATATTTGCCATAGCTGAATCTAAGTTAATTAGTTTAATTTATTTAACTTATTAAACTCTATTTAATTTCTTTTTTTCTTTGTCTAAAGATTAATTTATTTGAGAGAGAGAGCGTGTGTGTGTGTGTGTGTGTGTGTGTGTGTGAGCAGAGGAAGGGGCAGAGGGAGAGGGAAAGAGAGAATCTCAAGCAGACTCCCCGCTGAGCATGAAGCCCGATGCAGGGCTCGATCCCAGGACCCCGAGACCACGACCTGAGCCAGAATCAAGAGCTGGCCTCTTTTTTTATTTTTTAAGATTTTATTTATTTATTTGACAGAGAGAGACACAAAGAGAGAGGGAGCATAAGCAGGGGGAGTGGGAGAGGGAGAAGCAGGCTCTCCGCTGAGCAGGGAGCTGGACGTGGGGCTCGATCCCAGGACACTGGGATCGTGACCCGAGCCAAAGGCAGACACCTAACGACTGAGCCACCCAGGCGCCCCCAAAAGCTGGCCTCTTAACCAACTGAGCCACCATACATATAATTGAAAATATCCAACTTTTTCAATATTCTTATTTTACTGAATCATTTTAGTATCAGTTTTTTTCCATATTTAAATTATATTATGATTGGGGCACCTGGGTGGCTCAGATGGTTAAGCGTCTGCCTTTGGCTCAGGTCATGATCTCCAGGTCCTGGGATCGAGCACCACATCAGGCTCCCAGTTCAGCGGGCAGTCTGCTTCTCCCTTTCCCTCTGCCTTTCCCCTCGCTTGTGCTCTTTCTGTCTCTCTCTCTTTCAAATGAATAAATAAAATCTTTAAAAATGAATATATAAATTGTATAATGATTTTGTCATTCAGAGCTTTGCCCATATCAAATTTTACTAATTAAAACTTTCTGCAACTGTGAATTTTCTTTCTATGCCTGTTGCCAAATTCAGTTGTCTATTTTGCCAGTATTTTGTTTTGATATTACTGTTGATGCAAATAATATTCATTGTGAATTGATTTTTCTATCATTTTATTCTTTTCATCATGATAAGTGTATATTCTCCTTATTCCTCATCCTCTGTTTCCCCCATCGCCCCACCCACCTCCCCTCCGGTGACCATCAGTGTGTTCTCTGTAGGTAAGAGTCTGGTTTTTGGTTTGTCTTCTGACAGGAGTGAGGTGATACCTCGTAGTCATGAATTGAATCTTTTAATGGTAATTATTATTTATTTCTTAACTAGTCTGTGAGAAAATTTTAAGAATTTCCTAATATTACGGTTACCCCATTGTCTGGAATTGATCTATCATAGGGATTGGCAAAATTTTTTGTAAATTTTTGTAGACATCATAGAGTAAATATTTTGTACTTTATGAACCCTGTGCTCTGTCACCACTATTCAGCTCTGCTGCTGCAGTATGAAAACAACCATAGGCAATGTGTAAATAGCAAGCATGACTGTGACCTAATATAACTTTATTTAGGTGCTAAAATTTGATTTTTGTATACTTTCTACATGTCACCACATGTTCTCGTTTTCTCTTTTTCAACCATTTGAAAATGTAAAAACCATTCTTAGATGATGGATTATAGAAAAACAGGCAGTGGTGTTAAATTTGGTCCACGGGGTATAATTGACCAATCTCTGGTCTGTTGCTTATCCAGTTCTTCTTTGTTGTTCTCATCACTTCCCCTGCTGTTATCTTGCCGTCCACAGTTGCTGGTGAAGCTAAGCACAGATGATAGGGTTAAAATGTCCTCAGGGTCAGAATGTCAGCTAAAGTTATCAAGAATAACTTGTATTTTACATGGACTCAAATGCATTTTATTGATGATGAAACAGATTCTTGAAAATAATAATTGTTAATAATTATTGAAAGAGCTTACTATGTGGTAGACACCTGGGTTATTACAACCCCATAAAATTTACTATCCCCAAAGTAACTTGTCCTAGGTCTCATAGCGAGAATGTTGAAGAGCCTGGAGTTAAACCAGTCTCCAGAGCCCATGCTCTTAACTACTGCACAGTATTGCTCTATAGTTCTTCACTTCCTCACAGAGTTATCAATAGAGTGCAAACATTTTATAGCAGATAATGTAAGCGATACAAATCTGTCTCCAGTGAGGGCAGCCTCTGGGTAAAAAAGCCTTTCTTCACTAGTCTTTGAAACTGGATGCCCCATAATTAACATGATTACCAGCCAAGGGCCTACATGCTCTGGCTACAGTATTTGAGTGAGTCATGTTTATGGCCACAGCCAGCCACATTGCCTTCCCTGGCACGGAAGAATGGAGGCTACTGTGTCTGCTCAGAATGTAGTGCTATAAGGCGTGAGATGCCACAGCAGCTTTTGCCAGAGAAATATTCAAGTCGATAAGATTCTTACTAAAATCATAAGATACAGAGGGCCACCTACATTACTTTAATTCCATACCTAACTAGCAAAAAATTTCAGGAGTGAAGTAACTAATATGAGGGTAGATAAGGCAAGTAGCCAGGCAAACAACTGTGCTTTCCTCTAAGGTACAAGTTGTAATTGCTTCCAAGAGACACTGGGATGCAGGAGTTCCAGATCAGAGGAGCCTGGCCCCTGCCGATCAAACCATATAGTGCCTGGGGTTGAGGGGTGTTAAGTAACACGTGCACCTGATGCTTTATTCTCATGCACAGAAAAATATGATTGTTTAGATGAGCATGTTAATGAAATCAGGGAAAGCTGAAAATATCCCAGTACATAGAATGTACGGCATTGAACTCACAAGATAGTGTGAGACACAAATGTCAGCCTTAGGATGGCTTTGCAGTATTCTTTGAAATGGTACATCTGGGAAACGATGTGTGGATGGTTTATTAGGTAGACAGATACAGAAGTACACCAAACCAAATGAGACCTTATAGTTCAGATGAAGATGGCAGAGACTTTGCTTCCTGTGGATGATCTAGGGATTTCTGGCCAGCAGTAACATCTCAAATATAAGATTATAGCTGCTGGCAATGTCCACAATAGCCAAACTGTGGAAAGAACCAAGATGCCCATCGACAGATGAATGGATAAAGAAGATGTGGTATATATACACAATGGAATATTATGCAGCCATCAAAAGGAATGAGATCTTGCCATTTGCAACGACGTGGATGGAACTGGAGGGTGTTATGCTGAGTGAAATAAGTCAATCAGAGAAAGACATGTATCACATGACCTCACTGATATGAGGAATTCTTAATCTCAGGAAACAAACTGAGTGTTACTGGAGTGGTTGGGGGTGGGAGGGATGGGATGGCTGGGTGATAGACATTGGGGAGGGTATGTGCTACGGTGAGCGCTGTGAATTGTGCAAGACTGTTGAATCACAGATCTGTACTTCTGAAACAAATAACGCAACATATTTTAAGAAAAAAGGAAAAGAAGAAGATAACAGGAGAGGAAGAAAAGGGGAGTATGTCAGAGGGGGAGACGAACCATGAGAGATGATGGACTCTGAAAAACAAACTGAGGGTTCTAGAGGGGAGGGGGGTGGGGGGATGGGTTAGCCTGGTGATGGGTATTGAGGAGGGCACGTTCTGCATGGAGCACTGGGTGTTATGAACAAACAATGAATCATGGAACACTGCATCAAAAACTAATGATGTAATATATGGTGATTAACATAACAATAAAAAAAAAGATTATAGCTGCTGAAGCCTACAAAGCAACAGAGTATGAAGAATCCCCCCAAATTGTATTTGAACAGATTGCTTAAAGCATGGAGAGAGTTGTTCCTCCTGTTAGTTGCTGTGAAAGCCTGTGACACTGAAAGTATACTCCCTGGAAAGAGACCAAGGAAGAGCACGTAATGACATGAACAGATTGACACGGTGACACAAAGGTGTATTCTGCATTCTCTTGTCCCTTTTCCTCTTTGCTTGATCTTTAGAGTTGGAGTTTCTACTTCACTCTTTCATTCTGTTTCCTATTTTCTAAACACCCATAATGTGTTACGTATTCTGATTATATTAGGAACGTGGTCTCTGTCCTTCGTATTTCCTCACTTTGAAACTGTTACAGAATTTGGATGTAGGTCCATATGTATGGTAGCTTTTACATGAGGACTAAAAGCTGGGGCTGGAGCCTGGGAGATAAAGCAAATGCGAAGATTCTGCACAAACATAACTTTTTCCCCCACTATCAAGTCCCTTTACATCTATACCAGGAGCCTTCCTACTCTGTTATGTCACGTTGCTTCACCTGCTTCAGTCTAGATGTGCTCCCATTTCTGGGTCCTCGGAGCTTTCTCCCTTGGTCTACTGGCACTGCCTTTTTTTACTTGGTAGTACTCTGCTGTTTTTCTCTCAGGATCTGTCAGCTCGATCAGAGTGCTTGTGTTGCTTTCTGACCACTCTGTTCCTCACATTCCACTGGGACTGTTGCGCTCTGCCATCAGACTTCAGAGTTGATCTTCAGTTGGCACTTAATGAGCCCTGTATTGGATCAGAGAGAATCAGGGCACAGGGATCCTTCTTCCAAAAATTGGGTCATATATATATACACACAGAAAAGCTTGTCTTGCCCCACATTACTTAATCCTGAAATCCCCTGGCTGTTAACTTACAACATGGAACATCAGTCACAACTTGTAGAATTTCTGGTATTTCTATGCTGAGCCTATTTTGTCATAGTAACACTTTTATCCTCCAATAATAATAAGGCTTTGCTAAAGCATCAACTACTAGTAATAATGAAATGGTGATATCTGTCAGAGTTTGTGTTTTGCTAAGAAATTTTCACTTTCAGAGAGGGGGGAGGGGGAGATTAATTCAATGACTATATGGGACGTTTATTCTCAGATAAAGAAAATGGGTAGAGAAAACCATCTTCCTAATTTTTGTTTTTCCCAAATCTTTTTTTTTTTTCTCCACCCAAAGCCTGGATTACTCCCAAGGTAAAAGGAGTAATGTCTGGAAATCGTTAATCCGTGGGATTTGTTCATGGTGTATAAAATTTTCAGAAAGAATTTGCTTTTTAAATATGATTTCCTGATTGACTATGGCAGACATAAATCCAGGAAGGACAGCTCTGTCGGAGCAGCCAAGATCCCTCCCGCATTTTTTGGTGTGTATGTGTGGAGTGGAAATAAAGATTCTCCGTGCAGGTAGGTCAGGAGGAGAGAGAGGCAAAGGGGAAAGGGGAGAACAGTGATGCTCCTGGGGTGAAAGTAGGGGCCGCACACCCTGACCTCTCCTGGAATTCACTGTGAGCTCACTAGGATCCTAGCTTTATTTCAGTTTATAGTAATGAGAGAGAGAAGTTAAGGAGTCACCTTTTGTGCCTCCTCTCTGGTACTGTTTTCAGTTCTTGAAGTTCGGAAACACACCTATCCTCTCAATTGGCAGAGTTCGAAGCTGTGCTCAAGCTGAAAATAATGGCTAAGGGCCATCTTACTCCGATCTTTCCTTCCATTTTGCTCTTGTCACCCTCCTGCCACTACAAGCACATACATGTGCCTTCTCATACACACCAGATCGCGTGGCCCTAACCTGTTTGTTTCCTGGTTATTTCTGACTTTAAGAGATCAAATTCCTGTACATAATTAGTCTTTCTTTAAAAAGCACAGATACCCATTTCTGATATTTATACACAGCTGCAGATACATTTATATTTTCCCCTGCCTTTCAAGTGATAAGTAGACTCTCCTTCTCTCCCACCTGTACCCTCCTAGGCCATGTTTAATGAGGAGCCATGTCTACTAAAGGCTTCAGACACAGAACGAGCCCCTCAGTGGCCACAGCCTGTCTGTGAGCATTCTGCAGTGAACTTCTAAATACCTCCATTCTCCTCTTGTGTTTGATTTGACACTAGAGTTGAAATAATAACTTGACTAATGGCAAACTATCCCATTCTACTCCTCCCAACTCTTTTAGGTTTACACACACACACACACACACACACACACACACACACACACACCTTTAACCTGAACTTGAAATAAGCTAATCACAGAACAGTCTCCTCCAGAGACTGGCCTCTGTTTGGGAGCCCTTATAGAGATAAGCTATCCAATCTCATAGTTACTAGATAATCATACTTGGCTCTTTTTTTCTCTGTATTCCTGTAGACTGTGAGAAGGAGTCAGTGGATATGTTCCCTGTAATGTAGATTCACATCCTTTGTTATGTCCTTCCTTGTTTATTGCCCTATGTCAAGGTCGGAAGGTTCCTTTTGTTTAACCTGGGCACCTCCACTTGGCCTTCTCTTCCACTTCCGGTGCAATGGTACATTGCATTAGAAAGAGAAGAAAATGAGATGTTGTGATAGGTTGTTATTGTGGTTTGCCCGACAGGCAACAAGCGTGTTGCAATTTGTCAGATCCATCTATCTAGCAGACAAGTAATAATTCCAAGAAGTGTTGTGTGCTTGACTGCAGCAAACAATTATAGCAGGGGTACCTTAGGCACCAGCCCTCAAAGGATCAGAATGGAGTGTGAGTTACAATTCCAGCACTCAGGGATGTGCACAGGCATGCGAGGAGTTGAAGCCGCCATTTTTGCCTGTGGCCAACTGTCTAGTTTTTTTGCTTTTAAATGCAGCATCAGCATTCATTTGGCTTGCCTGCTCAAAGAATGTGAGCCTCTCTTCTCCCTCTTCTGCCTCATTTTTCTCCCCCATACCTAGAATTTTTTCCACATAATTTCTCATTCATGAGTGTATAGCTGTGGAGCTTTACTATAGAACAGGGAAGTCGTTCATCTGTTTTATCGTGTGCACACTTTTAGGTGCACACACACAAATATTTAAACTCTACATTGTTCACTAAAATCCAGTAAATGATTTATTGTGAAGAGGCAAGCCGCGGCCAAGAACTGAATCGAAGATGCTTTCCCATCTTTATTAGCTCTTAAGAGCAAGGAAGAATTTTGGAACACACACCTGCTCTTAGCATTTCTTAATCTAGCAGAGTGGATGGCTTTTTTTTTTTTTTAAGATCTTATTTATTTATTTGAGCCGGGGGGGGGGGGGGGGGGGAGGGAGAAGCAGGCTCCCCGCTGAGCAGGGAGCCTGATGTGGGGCTCCATCCCAGGACCCTGGGATCATGACCTGAGCCAAAGGCAGACGTTTATCCGACTAAGCCATCCAGGCTCCCCGAGTGGATGGCTTTATTAATTCTAGTTATCTTACTCTCTCATCTGACCAGATCTTCTGGGAGCCTACTATGTGTCCTCTTGATTGGTTAGCTTATGTAGTAGTTTCTGTGCCTCATAATTGTATTCTCTCCTCTTAATGTCCATTTATCTGCACTTCTTCATCTGTACATATTTGTCTGCCCCCTTATTGGTAAATGACCTTATTTTCATGTATCTTACAAGTTTCCAAATATTAAAGTAGGTACTTGAAATACCTACAGCCTTAATATCCTCCATGAGCATATAAATAAAGGGGCTCAGCAGATTTCCTTCCCTCACTAGTGGGCAGGCCCCCAACACTCTGCTATATTTGAGTAGCATTTATTATACTGCATAAAATAGGATAGGTTTTAACAAAATGGAGAATAAATAGGCAAAATATAGTTAGCAGCTCTGTAGTTCAGATTTCAGGATTCATTTTATTCTGTACCCTGTTTCCTATCTCCTTATGACTTTGAGTACAGAATTTTTTCTCTCCGTCTGGATCAACAAGTAGGGGATGATTTGTTTTGTCTTGCTGAAGTGGTAATCTATGCTTAAAGAAAAATTGACAACAGACTTCTGAGCTGTAAGACTAAGAGGAAATGATCACATGTTATTTTAAAAAATTATTCCCACTTTAGTTTGTACTTCAAAACCCATAGCCTTTTTCAGTTTTCATAGACACATTTAAACTTTAACAAACCGTAAAGCCCTTTAAATCTGAAACCCTTGAAGAGAGTTTTTACTTTAAGAACCAGATACCTCTATTTGTGGTAAGATTTCTGATTAACATTTATTCATCTCAGTGATCCAGTGGTCCCTGGACCTGAACTGCTAGTGATAACCAAGTATTTACTATTCCTCTCCTTTACCCAGTGTTAAAGAAAAAAAAAATTATCCGTTCACTTTTTAAAACAGCAAGACAGACTTCATTCAGGACCATTATGATAGGTATAGGGACCACTGCAATGGAGTTTTTCAGTGGGGAGAAAGATTGTGCTTAACAATCTTTGAATTGAATACAACAAGGAAAAGTGGAAATTTAGAGCCAAGGAGCAGGGTGGGGGTCAGTGGATGGAGGCTTACTAAGAGGAGAGACATCAGGGAGAAGGACACATCCTGGCTAAGCCCTTCTAACAGGAGCCTTGCTGAAGGCAGGCCAGAGTGATCAGACATCTGGAGAATGGTGGAGGATGAGGAACCTGACCAGATGTTGAGGGTGATCAAATATCAAGGATGGGAGATTCTTGATAAACCAATTTAGCAGAATTCTTGCTAGAGCTGGACAATGTAGAGATGAACACAGAAGCTCCAAATTTAGGGCCCAGTTGAGAAGAGAGTTCAGGGGAGCCTAACTAAAGTTAGGTTAAAGAGAGAATCTTTGTCACCAGTATATAGATAAGGTCATGAGAATGTTAATAGAGCCAGTTCAAATTTTTTATTAACTGTCATAATAATAGCAGGTCATCCATAAGGGAGGGTGAGAAAGGGATTCTGCTTGCTAGAGAACTCATATTTGAGGTACTTAGTAAATATTTATAACACAAGTAATATTCTGAATTATTTTGCTTTTGTCATGATTTTTATTTTTGATTTGGAAGGTAAGTGTAGGACAGTCACATTCTATAAAATATGGGGAGTCAAATAGATATACATGAAAAATAGTAATGAAGTGAGGGTCAGGATTTGGAGCCCTTAAGTTTCTTGCCTTTAACTTTAGGTTATCTGTTAATTTTTCCTGAAATTTTGGAAGTTTATTGACTTTACCCCTAAAAGGAAGGCAGCTATGCTATTATAGAATTGTTTTTCAGTGACTAGTCCTCTAAGCAGAAACTAAGTCTAAAGCTATTAAAATTTTCCAGATTCTCAATGCTAACAATAAGGTTTGGTTTTTGATGGCGGTTATATAGGTATATCTTACAAACTGTTCTGAAGTTTTGACTTTTTTATAGGTTATTATCAGGGTGCAGACATGCTAGGCATATTTTTGTCCAAAGTATCTCTTGCCAGAGAAATATGAAATGAAGGCCTTCTCAAATGTATGTATTTTTTTCTATTTCGTAGGGTTAAAAATGGGTAAGGACTGTAACACCAAAAATATTTAGAGAGTCCATTAACTGTCCTTCTCTTTGGGCTTCAAATGAGAAGGCTAATTGAGAGGTTGGATCTCAGGGGTGCCTGGGTAGCTCAGTCGGTTAAGCATCCGACTCTTGATTTTGGCTCAGGTCATAAGACAGGCTCCACGCCTAGCGTGGAGCCTGCTTAAGATTCTCTCTGTCCCGGGGCGCCTGGGTGGCTCAGATGGTTAAGCGTCTGCCTTCAGCTCAGGTCATGATCCCGGGGTCCTGGGATCGAGCCCTGCATCGGCTCCCTGCTCGGCGGGAAGCCTGCTTCTCCCCCTCTCACTCCTCCTGCTTGTGTTCCCTCTCTCACTGTGTCTCTCTCTGTCAAATAAATAAAATCTTTAAAACAAACAAACAAACAAAAAGATTCTCTCTGTCGCTTTCCTTCTGCCCCTCCCCGCCTCTCTAAAAAAAAAAAGGTTGAATCTCAGAGACCATTAAGAATAAAAAACTTGAATTTTATGACCTTATGTATGAAGACTAAATTAAGCTAAGCTTCACATCAAGGCAAAGAGGTTTATTTAGCAATTTAAGTGTTTGCCTGAAGTAAACTTCAAAAGTAAACATAAAGGGCACCTGGGTGGCTCAGTTGGTTAAGCGACTGCCTTCGGCTCAGGTCATGATCCTGGAGTCCCGGGATCGAGTCCCGCATCGGGCTCCCCGCTCGGCGGGGAGTCTGCTTCTCCCTCTGACCCAACCCCCTCTCATGTTCTCGCTCTCTCTCTCTCATTCTCTCTCTCAAATAAATAAAATCTTAAAAAAAAAGTAAACAAAGATAAATCATGAATTTATGCATTTTAATTCTTATATACACTCAACACATTCATTCCACTATTTCATGATTTTTTTTAAATGTAGACCAGAACCACACCTTATTCTTAATATTCTCATCAGCTAAAACCAGACATGGCATGGCACAGAGACATTCGCTAAATGTTTGTTAAGTGAATTAGATAACTTTAGTTTTCAATATATGTCATTTGTTACGCAGTATATCTAATCAATGTAGGCAAAGTATTATGAGGGTTACTATATTTTTCAAATAACTCTATTCTTTCACCAAATAGCTGTATTTAAGTGAGAACATAACACAACGCTCTAAACCTTTGTGAAGAGACTTAACACCATCCTTCATCTTTCTGATCCTTGGGTATGTTATTGGTCAAGAAGATAAACTTAATTATTGAGGAGGAAAAAGACTTTGAGACTAGATTGATATATTTTATTTTCTTGTTTCCTTTTTTACTTTTCGGAGTTAGCTCTCTGCTGGGGCCTCTGGACAAGAATGCAATTAAGAGTAATGTCTCTGGGAAGTTAATATGTTGTTCTGGGACTTTTTTGATGTACCTACATGACAGAAGTATAATGGTAACCCAATAAGAAATCAGAACTACCACTAGCATTGATGCGATTACATACGGACAGTTGAACCTGCCTCTGAAGGCTTCAGCAGCAGAGAGAAAGAAGAACAAAAAGATTTTGTAGCCAATTAAGGCGGTCAGCTAGCCACAGAAGAATCATAGTAAATTTAAAAATAATTTACAAGGAACACAGTAAATGATCAATAAATGTTAGCTTTTTAAAAAATGGTATCTTCCAAACAACAAAATATTAGTTACCCCAAGAGCAAATACCTTAAGTCCCAAATAATATTCAGTACCTATCCATTCAGTCTTTATGATATAGATACACCATTCCTTTCAAAATGAGTTCCTAGAATGTGTTACAACCAACTAACCTATACTTAGAGTAAATGTCTGACACGGAAACAGTAGAATGGGAAGAGAAAAGCAGGCTGTATAATGGACTGGTTTGGAGTCTTTCACTCTGCACATTCCATCCTCATATTGAAGAGTCAAATGGTCTAAGAAAGTGTGTTCAGATATCATAGATAAATGGGTTGCAGAAATGGAATACTGTGGAATTTTCAGTTACAATCTACATCGAACAATACAGGAGCAACTCATCTGTCTTCCAAAAGACCTTTACCCATCTAATCTCACTTAAGTGGAAAGGAGGTTAAAATAAACACCTCAGAGGATCACTGTCCTCTGTCACCATACATCATCAAACACTGGCCTGTGAAGTCAGTTTGAGAACCTAGTACATTAGCAAATAAATCCTTGCAAGAAGAAACAAAGCTATCAGTACATCAACCAAAAAGTCTCTTCATCCCTTTTTACAATTTAAATTCTTTTCCTTAACAATTTGGTAAATATAGGATTGGGGGAATATTGCCATTTGGCATCATATTTGATACAAACAGAAGTTGTCTTGACAAGTTCATTTTTTAACTTCTTTTTGCCAAAAAAGGTGTATAACCATTGTTCTGTATAGCTATAGAGCTAATGTGGCCTGACCACATTTCTCATAGTTTTTGGTAGGACTTCTTGCCAATGTACCGAGGTTGTATGTGGACAGAAGACATAACTTATGGATCCTGTAAGGCATCCTCATTCTACTCTGCAAGTGTCCCTCTTCCCTCTTGAGATTAGGCAGGGGCAGTTCTACCTTGTGGGAAATGCAGTTTCTTTTCTAAGTGGCCTGTCCAAGTCAGATAGAGAGGAAAAGGAAGAGATAAAGGCATTTCCCACATGATGGACATGGTTAAATGCGTCCCAGAGAGGCCAAAGTGATTTTTTTTTTAGTGGGTAGATTTGGAAACTGTGCTATTTGGGCTGTTTCCTATGCTTTCACATAGTAAACTCAGTGGGTTTTGTTTTGTTTTATTTTGTTTTTTTAAAGCAGTTCCCTTTGGCATGGAAAGAAAGGATAGACATCGGGGTTATTACATGGAATAAATCTTTGTCCTGGAAAAAAATGTCAAATTCCATCATATTTTAACTTTTCAACTTGGACTTTGAAAAATTCTAGAGTGCAAAAGACTCTTATGTTTTTTAATCAGCACTTCAACATGAAATGCATTTAAATCAGCTTGAAATTTATCTTTGATTAAGAACAAGGACCTAAAACAAATTTTTCCATCTCAGGTTATATAGTGGTGAGGTAGTATCTTTCTAAATTCCATTTACTTAGAAGAAATTTGACTTCTCCACTACTACCATTTATCACATTGTCCCCTTTCCTCTGTGGTCATACCTTTTTATGCCAGTTTGCCCATTCAAACATTCATTACCTAAGATACCAGCTTTTTCAGCCTTGCAGCCCAGGTGTGATAACAACTATAGACACACACACACACACACACAGAATGGGAATAAATGGAAATCCCAAAAGTGAACACCCCCCAAAGTTGTTATCAATGTGTATGTGAAAGAAGACAAGGCCAATCTAAAAAAAAAAAAAAAAAAAAATGTAAAGTGAAATAGGGCCGCATTGCTTGAAGGCCTCAGGGATATGGTATGTGGTAATAGAACCATGACTAGGCAGTTTAGTTACTAAAGTGCAAAGTGTACATTCATTTAAAGGAATACTGCTTTTAAATTGCTTTTAAGATTATGCTTTAGAATTCTTTATAAAATTTTCTGCAGTGAGTATGCATTTGTGATCAGAAATAAAATACAATTCTTTTTGAGAGATTGATGATGTTTGTGAAAAGTTATCCAACTTCCTCGCTCTCCAAATCCTCTGCTTTATTGAAACAATCCCTTCCTGGGTGCCTGGGTGGCTCAGTCAGTTAAGCATCTGCCTTTGGCTCAGGTCATGGTCCCAGAGTCCTGGGATTGAGTCCCTCATCGGGTTGCCTGCTCTGCGGGAAACCTGCTTCTCCCTCTGCCTCTCCCTCTCTGTCTTGCTCATGAATAAATAAATAAAATCTTAAAAAAAAAAGAAAGAAAGAAAGAAACAGTTCCTTCCTTCTGTGATTGGCACTGTCGATATGTCTGTCATAGGTAGGAAAGGCCAGCACAGAACTGGTACCATGAGCCTGCTGCTAGGGGTCTCTTACAGAGTCCAAGAAACTTCCACACCAGCACCTAAGTGTTGAACCTTTATCCTTAAAGAATTGTGTATGTGATTTTAAAAAATAAAATAATGCTAAGTTGATTTACTTTCTCTGGTTTGTATTTGAATTTCTATAATGTGTAATACTCGATAGGCCTAAACTCTGAACTCTGTTCTTTTTAATAAGCTAAAGATTATTTTAGCGACTAAGCTCTCAATTATTTCATGGAAATAACATCAGAAACAGAAGAAATGTGATGTATTTATAAAGCAACCACTAAAAACCATGTTTTCCAGGAATACGTGATGTTTGAATAGTACTCATAACATTAAATGGATAAGCAATATGTATCAAGGGAAATATGAGGTGTGATACTATTAAAAGCTGATTTATAAAAGTTTATAAAAAGACTTAGAAGAAAATCAGTGTTGCAAATGGTAGTCTTGTTGGAACACTTATGCCTATTTTATTATTTCTTTTACACTTTTTCCCCATATTTTTCAGAGTAAAATATGTATTGATTTCATAATAAAAAATATAAAACTGTTCATTTAAAAACTCTGAAAGAGAAATGAAGGAAAGCAGCAGGAGCAGGCCTCTAAGGAGGCCAGGGAGAAATCGGTGTCACTTTTGAAAGTAATACCAGTCCTTGTTTCTGAAAATGAAGATTATTGAGCTCCTTATTCATGAGGTGGGTCAGAGGTGTCCTGTGCGTGGAAAATGCCAGCCCAGTGACATGCAACAGGTGCAGACCTCTGCCTTGTAAGCCCTGGGAACATTTTGAGAATTGCCAGCATTTTGGTGGGGCTTTGCAGCTCTCACAGCTGCTGTGGATCAAGCAGATGCTGCTCTAACATTCCAGCATATTCTGAGATGTGAGATCGGACCCAGCTCTTCCTCAGCACACCAGGCTTTGACCAACTACCAAGTACCTGACCAGAGAATTGTCATGAGGGCTGTCAGATGAAATTCTGGGGCAGAAGCCATCTGTCATTTAACATGCTTCCAAAGGGAGTCAAGGGATAGTTATTCACCCAGGGTAAAGGAAATAGCAAAAAAAAAAAAAATTCTTTTTTTTTTTAATGCAGGACTCTTTCTCAAGAAAAACATCAAACCAGTGTTACAACTGAGAGAATTTCAGAGTCCTTGGCTGTGAGTCAGGTGTTTGGTGTTATGTAAGGATTTATCAATCACTGTTTAAAAAGAATATCAGATAGCTCTGTGAAATGAATGAGGGGAGCTTAAGCCAGGATGAGGGAGATTTAGTAATGAGTTCACTCATCACATCTCATGGCCAAGAAAAACATACACCTTCTCCAGAGACCGAATTTTTCTTCCATTCCAGGAGGTGAAGGAACACATGAAGTATATGTTGTCCAGGCTTTCAGTGAGCAAATTTCACTAGCAGTTTTTTATAACCACTCATAAATAAATGGGAAGAGAAATTGTGAGGTAACTGGAGTCTTTCTGTATCAGGAATGTCATCTCTGTAAAAACAAGTTAGTCCTGTGTTTAATCCCCTGCCTAAATACGGAACTCTCGGTTCCATGTTGATAGACTAAGCCAACATTCCCTACCTGTCTCCCAGAAATGGATGGGTGTGACAAGTGTAAATGTGCAAGTGTGTGGAACTGTATCTTTTTATAATCCTGAAGATTTCAGTGGTGCTTAGAGGAGCTTTAGTCTTTGGTCAGTTTTCTTTGACTTGGGAGGCATGAAGATATTTGAACTTCTTGTTTCAGAATGACCTTGACTTTCCTCAATGTTTTCACTTCAGATCATCCAGCCCCTCTTAGAACTTGACCAAAATAGAAGCAAATTAAAGTTGTATATTGGACACCTGACAGCCCTCTGCCATGACCGAGACCCCCTGATCCTTCGTGGACTCACTCCACCAGCTTCCTATAACTTGGACGATGACCAGGCAGCTTGGGAGAATGAGCTGCAGAAGATGACCCAGGAACAGGTAAGTCTCTCACTTGAACTTTGACAAGACCCTGATAAAATTCAGCTACTCCTTAGGTTAGGGCAATAGGAGCTCCCTTGGGATGTTCAGTGTTCAGATTCAAGATTCTTAGCAACTGGCAGTTCCTCAATAGATAATAGGAATTACCATTTGCAAGAAGTACCACTTTATTCTTCCCTCAGTGTAACTTGCTCAAGTATCAGAAAGGGCTACTTAGAAAGGAGAGGGTTGGGGTGCCTGGGTGGCTCAGTCACTTAAGCGTCCAATTCTTGGTTTCTGCTCAAGTCATGATCTCAGGGTCTTGAGATCGAACCCCTAGTTGGGCTCCAAGCTCAGTGCAGAGTCTGCTTGAGACTCTCTCTCTCTCTCCCTCTCGCTCTGCCCCTCCCCCGCTCATGCTCTCTCTCTCTCTCTCTCTCTCTAAAATAAATAAATCTTCGAGAAAAAAAGGAGAGGCTTATCTGCTAACATGCCATACTTTATTTCATACAAGTGATGACCACTAATAATTATAGCCACTGAAGGAAAATCTGAGTTAAGGATACTTGGATAATGGATTTTTTTTCTTTTAAGATTTTTTATTTATTCATCTGAGAGAGAGAGAGCCAGAGCACAAGCAGGGAGGAGGGTCAGAGGGAGAGGGAGAAACAGACTCCCCACTGAGCAGGGAGCCAGTTGCGGGGCTCGATCCTAGGACTCTGGGATCATGACCTGTGCCGAAGGCAGATGCTTAACCCACTGAGCCACCCAGGTGCCCCTGGATAAAGGATTCTTGACAAGTCAGTAGCAAGTATCTACAGTTGTCTTTAGACAATAGTGGGTTACAACTATTTTTTAAGTGAAAGAACTATTAGATGAATTAGTTTAGGTGCTCCCCATGATAACATTTTCGGCCTATAAAAATCCAATGATTCTCTTTTGTTCATATTGTGATTTTTTTTTTAGTTCAATAAAGAAAGGCTAGTCTGGAGACAAAAACTGGGGGTAAAAGAAAGAGATAGGGGCTCCGGGGTGGCTCAGTCAGTTGAGTGTCCAACTCTTGATTTTGGCTGAGGTCATGATCTCACGGTCCTGGGATCGAGCCCTGAGTTGGGCTCCCTGCTCAGTAGGGAATCTGCTTCTCTCTCTCCCGTTTTCCCTCTTCCCCCCACTCATGCTTGCGAGTGTGCTCTCTCTCTCAAATAAATAAAATCTTTAAAAAAAAAAAAAGGAAAGAAAGAAAGATAAAAATGGATGAGGCTAGCTATAAAGAGCAGACATGGAGAGTGAAGGGAAGAAAGACTGAATAAACACAGAAAAAGAGAAATAGAACAGTTTCTAAAACATTAACTCCTAAGCCCCTTTAGTTCCTCGTTTACAGAGGGGTTGATGATATCCCTAACTAGGCCACGATTGTACCAACTGAGAGACTTAATTGCATTCGTGCTATAAATTTACTAAAATTCTCTGGAATTTTGGAGCCATATGCTATTTTCCAGCTAAATCCTTGCTATTTAACACTGTTTGTTTACTCATAATGTGTGAAGGAAAATTGTGTTAAATACAGACACTTCCATGGTATGACAGCAATGTCAACCCACAGATCAAGAAACGCAGGCTGGAGTCTTAGAGCTGTGCTTACTTCTCCATGGTATGGATATTGCCTTAGTAGACAGATTCAACAGCCTAATTACTTACCTACTTTACTTATTTGATGAGTAAAGATAAAGCCTACCTCTCAAATTTAGCATGTTGCCATAGAAATTTTAAATTCTCTCTTCTTGAAAAAGGGAGGAACAATGTAAAGGACAGAATGAAATTGGATTCCTAATAGCTAAAGGACATTAGTAACCATGTAGTGAAAATGCAACTGAAAGCCCACTGGAAGCGGAATGCATGCCTAGTTAATTTCAAAAACTTTTACTTCAAAATTTTACAGAAGAACAGTGCTTCTTAGGGCGCCTGGGTGCTCAGTCGGTTAAGCGTATGCTTTCAGCTCAGATCATAATCCCCCAGGGTCCTGGGATCAAGTCCCCTATCGGGGCTCCCAGCTCAGCGGGGAACTTGCTTCTCCCTCTGCCTGCCGCTCCCCCTGCTTGTGCGCTCTCTCTCTCTCTGTCAAATAAATAAATAAAATCTTTAAAAAAGAAAAAAAAAGAACAGTGCTTCTTAAAGCACTGACATAGTGATATATCAAAATTGAACTGGCATTAAATTATTTCTTTGTATAACAGATTGTCTTTGAAATGAAAAAAATATTTCTGCTTAGTTCTGTTTTCAAATATGCTTGAATGGACTTAACTCAGATTTTCTAAGGGAAAAAAAATATCTCCAGAGTGAGACCAAAATAGGAAATTTCAAACTAAGAATTTTTCAGAAAGTTTTAAATAAATGAAACCAAGAATTCATTAATCGGCTTGCCATTATATATTATGTTACAATCAAGCTACGGGTAATCATCAAAAGAGTTTTGCTCACATACATGAATTGTGTTAATATGTTTCTTCTTGACTGAGAATGTTCTTCAGTCACTGAAGTTATTGCTTGAGGTGTGTGAAGTTGTGTCTTTAGCAGGCTTCCCTGGGAACCCTGAGAAACAGGGGACTTAGGTCATCTGTAAAGGAATACAGCAACTAACACCACCTTCTGCTGCTAAAGGTTGGTGGAGAAACCAACCAATTTTCTGCCAGCTCACCACAAGTAAGAATTTAACGGGACAGTGCAGGCTATTGAGAAACTTGACCCCTAGTACTATAAAATGATTGGTCCATGATCAAGGTTTACTTTAGTTTTTGAAGCCCAAGAAACATTAAGACCTGAATCATTGACAAATATGCACTTCGGTTTATTTTGTGTGTGTATGGTGTGTTGTGTTTACATTTTTGTTTTGGGGGATGTAGAGCCCTCTGCAACTGACTTTTGTGTTATCCAACTGTGTGTGTTCCTTTGCCTTTCCCTGCCACCATCCCCCCCCCCCCCCAGTAACACCCTCATGAGGACAGGACAGGAGCCTTGGTCTATCCCAAGAATAATGCCTAGCATATAGTATCTGCTTAATAAATATTTGTTGAATAAATAAGAGACAGAAGAAGACAGACTGGATAAATTCCATACTCCTTATCACATCCTACAAGACTTTCTTTCATTGGCCTGTTTATTAAATGCGCATCTCTTCTCATCCTAGCCTTGAAGCATACCCAACCACTTAGTTTTAAACTACTTGAAGTTTTTATACTTCTGACCTTTTGCTCATATTGATCCTTCTGCCTAATATGCCCTTCCCTACCTTGTCTCCTGGGCAATACCTAAATAGGAATCTGAGTTTTTAAGCTCAGCTCAGACATCATTTATTCTATGTATCCATTCCTGAAACCCTAGGCAGATTGTGTCACTTCCTCTTTAAGGTTTCTGTAGTACCTACAACACGTATACTTACTTGTTTTCTTATCTGTCTTCCCATTCTAGCCTTTCTGTCTGTTAAATACATGAACTATATAATTTTCATCTTAAAATTAGCACCACATCAACAAGTACCACTTGCTCAGTAACTTAAATGAGTAAGTGAATTCTCGTGAGTTCTGCATAGCTTATTAGTTTGTATTTCATATTTGAGATTCTTATTTCTCCAACTAGGAAAGTTTCTTCACTGCCAGAACCATGTCTTATATTTCTAAAGTGCCTAGCATAGTATTATGTGCATAGGGAATGTTTAGTATATATTTAGCTGATTATTTATCTAGTGGGCAACCCAAGACAGTTTCCTCAGTGCCATTCAGTAGCTTTGGATAAGCTTACTATTGATGTCAGGAACCATTCAGACTCATCCTGAGTTGTAACACTATTATCTGCAAGTGCCCAGCCTATAGACACAGAACCTTATATCTGAAGATTTACCAGAATTGTTTTATTTCCATTGCCATTTTTGGAAGCTGGCTACCGTACCAACTAAACTTACAGATTTGCTTATTTTTCTTACTTACTGGTTTTTGTTTTATGTATCCTGAAGCTCTGTTATTGAGTGCATACACATTAATGATTATTATGTCTTCTTGATGAATTGATTCTTTTATTATTATGTGACAGCAACATAACCATTCCAGCTTTCTTTAGGTTAGTGTGTGCATGATATATCTTTTTCCATATATTTGCTTTTAAGCTATCTGGGTCTTTATATAAAAAAAGAGTTTCTTGAAGATAGCATATATTCCACCAGCACCGGGCTCAAGTCTAGGAGACAAGGTTATCTCTTCCTCCTTGGTTCCAGAGGGCAGGGCTACCTCCTAAATTTCAACAGACCAGGCTATCACCCAGGGCCAGAGGGGTGGAGTTGCCTGGGGGACAGAGCATCCAGCCAAAGAGGATTATTCTTGAGCCTTAAAATCTAATAGTTTACCCTGCAAAGTTTTGAACTTGGGTTGGGACCCATGACCCCTTCTGAAATAGGAATGTCTAACCTATATGCCTGTTCTACCATTGTATTTTAGAAGCAGATAATTTATCTGGTTTCAACAGGTTCACATCTAGAGAGGAATTTTTGCCTCAGAATGAATCATGCCTTGAGTCTTATCCACATTTGATTTAGATGAGATTCGGGATTTAGAATTGAGGCTGAAATGAGTTAAGACTTTTGGGCTGTTGGGAGGAGGGTTAATGTGTTTTGCATGTGAGAAGCACATGAATTTGGGGTATATGGAGATGAGGTATTATGAGCTGAATTATGTCCCCCCAAATTTGTATATTGAAGCCCTAACTCCCAGAATGTGACTACATTTGGAGAGAGAAAGTTCGATGAGGCAGTTAAGTTAAAATGAGGCTGATGGGGTGGGCCCTAATCCAATCTAACTGGTATCCATATAAGAAGAGATCAGAACTTACAGAGAGATACTAGGAGTATGTAATCACAAAGAAAAAACAAAAATGTAAAGACACAGAAAGAAGGCAGTCATCTGAAAGCCAAGGAGAGAGACCTCCGAAGAAACCAACGCTGCTGGGCGCCTGGGTGGCTTTAGTTGGTTAAGCGACCGCCTTCAGCTCAGGTCATGATCCCAGGGTCCTGGGATGGAGCTCTGCATCGGGCTCCCCCTGCTCTGCGGTGAGCCTGCTTCTCCCTCTGCCTCTGCCTGCCACTCCGCCTGTTTGTGCTCTTTCTCTCTCTGTCAAATAAATAAATAAAATCTTTAAAATAAAAAAAAAAAGAAACCAACCCTGCCAACACCTTGATCTTGAACTTCTTACTTCCAGAACTGTGAGAAAATAACATTTTTGTTGTTGAGCCACCCAATCTGTGGTACTTTGTCTAGCAGCCTTGCAAACTAATATGCCTTCTTTTTGAAAGATACTCTTCTCTGGATATAGAATTCTAGGTTGACTGTTTTGTTTTTTAATACTTTAAAGAGGCTGTTACATTTTCATCTGGCTTCCATAGTTTCAAATGAAAAATCTTTTATATTCGTGTATATATTTTTTTCTTGGTCATGTTCCTTTTTTACCTGACTGCTTTCAAGATTTTCTTTTTATCTTTTGTTTTCAGCCATTTGAAAATAATGTGCCTACTTGTGTTTTTCTTTATATTTCCTGTTTGGACTAAAATCCTCTTTTGGATCTCTGAGTCTCTTGGATCTGTGTTTTGTTGTCTTTTATTAATTTTAGAAAACTCTTGGTCATTATCTCTTCAAATATGTTTTTGAGGGGCCCCTCGGTGGCTTACTCTAATAAAAGCATCCCTTTTTTGAAAGGTAGAAGATTATGTAGACCCAAAGAACTATTAAGGTTTTTTTTTTTCAACCTATCAGACTTAATAGGTTGGTAGCTTAATGATAATTATAGGATAGCTAGAAGGCAGAATGTGATGAATTCTTTCTACACTCTGCCTTGAAACTGTTCATAGCAGTGACTTTTAATTTCTGAGTTTTGTAAGTCTGCCCCCAAATTTTATACTCTCTGAAGCTGGCTTTGGGTGTGATAATAATAGGTTTGATTGGATCAAACTTGATAGATGGGTACACGGATAACAGGCAGGCATATATACATTAGTACTACTGGTGTCAGTCTCATGGGAGATAATAAATGGTAGATGATAGTTCCTCACTATTTTCAGTTATTATTTTACTAAGACTCTGCCCGATGAGCCCCCATCAACCTTGGAATTTTCACTTGTGCTAAAATCTTGAACATGAAAATTTCTGACCCTCTATCTCTAGGCATACTGGGCTTTCTTAATTTCAGGCTTCCTATCATTCTATATCCATGTTGTTATCTTAGAGAGTAGTCTTAAGTATATATATTTTAGGAATCATAAAATTTTTTTGCAGAAGATTGAGAAAACCTATAGTTGCCATTTTTTTATATTATATATATATTTAGTTGCTGTTTGGTCCATATGTTCTTCTCTGTGTGTGAGTGTATCACATTATTTTTAATCAAATATTTTAAGCATTCAGAAAAACTATAGAGATTAATATAACATCAGCTTTATACTCAGAATTAACAAATATTAGTTTGTTATATCTGCTTCAGGGTTTTTTTTAATGATAAATATAATAAAGTCTTCATACTCCTTCTCAATTGCATTTTTCCTTTTTCATCTATAGTGGCAATCGCTATCCAAAACTGGTGTGCATTTTTGCAGTCCATGTTTTTACCTTTTTAATAAAAAGCACATATCTGTTTCCATAAACAATATGCAATATTGTTTAATGTGATATAAATTTAAAATAAATGGTATCAAACCACTCAGGCTATCTTTCTGTTCATTATTGTTCACTGAACCCAGGCCCTGTAGTCACTTAGTATTGGAAAAAGAGACATTGTTGAAATTTTTTCAAATAAGTATAAATCTTACACCATTTTACATATAGTTCTGGAGCCATAAAGAAGCTTTCTTTGAAAAAATAGATTGAGGTAGTGTCAAAGTAGAATGCTATTATGGTACAAAGTGGCTAGCACTAAGAAAAAGTTTTATTAAGTTCAGTTTTAGATTTGAACATCTTCTGTGTCTATTTTAGTCCCGTATTTGACCACTGTCTGTTATCTTCCAGAATCACAGCTCATAATGACAATTCCAGGTCTGTGTTTCCCCACTACACTTCTACCCACTTCTGCATAAGGTTGCTTTCCATTTCTTTGTCAAGCCGTCTTGCCAGCTCTTGGGCAGGAAATCTTGTTAGTGTCTCCCTGAATCCAGCATTGACACTAGCTAACATACGACTAATATCTACTCAAGGAGTTGATTCTTGGGGCAAGTAATATAGAACCGTGAAAATTGTGGGGAATTGTCAACTAAAACTTGTCAGTCTATGGAGACAATTAGCGGCTTTAAGTTTTCAGACTTACTTATTTTCATTGAGCTCAAGAATTTGGGTCTTGATGTATTTGGGAGGGATAACAATGAGTTTAACCTAAGTGTTATGTATGTCTTTAAAAGATTATATCAAACATATGCTACATACCATCTCCTTGGTTTCAGAAAGATACAAGGTAGGACACTCCAGATATTTGCAGGTGCAGATACTAGAAAGACCATACCCCTATGTGTAACCTTTCTCATAGCTGCAAGTGATTGTGTTCAACTTTACAATGAGGTGAAGAAACATTTATAAGTCTCCAGTGGCTCTCCTATTCATACACTTCTGTGTTGTATAACATGATTTCCCTGCAACAATGAACAACTTTTCAACTTGTCACCAGCACAATGGCTCGTAGAAAGTGAATGTGGTAACCAGATTGGAGCATAATATTGTTCATGGGTCAAAGTACCCTGATTTGAAGAAATTGTATGCATTGTGATTTACACACACTGGCCAGAGTCAATATAGTCACCAAAGACTAAATAGATTTGTTTGGGAATACCTATAGTTAATTGTATACACTTTCAAATGGATATATGCAGATTATATTTTGAAGACTTAGTATTTGGGTCCTATTCCTTTGGTTTTCTATCTCTACGCTTTACCAGACATACATTGTTCAAATAGTGAATTTAAGGCTACTTCATCTCTAGCTGTGATCTTGTCAAGGTCTGGCAACCAAGTAAATTTGGAACAGGTCACATTTGAGATAGTTTATGGCCAAAGAAAGCTTATTTTTAAATATCTTGTATACACGAAAGAACCATTATTTTATCTTTGAGATAATTTTTTGTAGCTCACATTATATTATTTTTACTTCTTATAAAATTAAGAAGTTATATTCACAATATTATATTCATTCAGCTTTGAGGTTAAAGGGAAGCATGTTCCAAAGGATGGAATGAATAATCAGAAACTCAGTTCTAAATCTTAAAATACTCTAAATTTAGTGAGTAGTTACTGAACAGTGCTTCTCTGAAGGAACAGAGAATATTAGAATCTCCTGAAGAACTGTCCTCTCTTCTGCATTCCCATCTTCATGATTCTAATAATCAAAAGGGAATGAGATTAGAGAAAAATAAGGTGAATCCAGAAGTGAGCTCTCAGGCACTGTCAATAGAGAAACTTGATTGGTTTTGCAGTTTGTAGTGTCTTACAAGATTAAAACAAATCAGGAGTCCCCATGGGTCCTGACCTAGGATCAGATTATAAGCCACATCTTCAGCATCCTTCCAGTATATACAAAAATGAGTTTTATAGGCTTTTTAAAAACACCTCAACAATATAATAACATCAGAGTTCATTTAAATAGAAATGATTTTAAGGAGATCTTAAATATTGCTGCCCAAGTACTCAGATATTCAGGACTCCTTGGAGACATGTCTGAGTCTAACGCCATGTGTGGTATAGTACAACATAAATCTAGAACATCTTACTATACCAGAAAGTAAGTAAGTGTTCCAAGAGTGGTAGAATATGTCAAAAGGACACGGGGCTTTCAATGGCAAAATTTTGAAGAATTTGAACAGCAAAATCAATATTGATAATAGATTATAACCCATTGAATAGAATAGAAGTCTGTGAATCTGTACTGGTATAAAGAAATGAATGAATAAACAAATGGGAGAGAAAGGAAAGCCATATCATATAGGAGAATGTGAGCTGATAAAGGTGGAAGGAATGATGGAATTAGAGAATCACTATTTGGCAACCATCATAGTAATAACTGCTTTGGGCAAGAATCATCAAGAATGTGAAAACCAGTAGGTAAAAGTTTGTATTTGCATAGTCTGAAAGTATCTCTTTCACAAAGTATTTCACTTAATTAGCACAAAACTCTTTTAGTTAATTTACATTGGAAAAACCTAATAAATACCATTTAAACCAAATGACTAAAGTTAATATCACTGTTAGTGGGACAAATCAACATTATATGTTTTCTGATAATATGCACTGAGAAGAACACAGGTATATTTCTGCCAAATAATATGTAATCTAAATTTAACAATTAGGAAACATATACGAAGTTACATATAGATATACTGAATGATAAGGCAAAGATAGTAAATGTTAGCAATTAAGTAATCTGGGCTAAGGGTTGAACAGTTCTTTGTATTCTTGCAATTTTTCTGTAAGTTTGAAATTATTTTGAAATAAAAAAAATTGGGGGACACCTGGGTGGCCCGGTTGGGCGTCTGCCTTCGGCCCAGGTCATGGTCCCAGGGTCCTGGGATCAAGTCCCACATCAGGCTCCTTGCTCGCCAGGGAGCCTGCTTTTCCCTCTGATTGCTGCTGCCCCTGCTTGTGCTCTCGCTCTCCAACAAATAAACAAAAATGTTGAAAAAAGTAATAAAAAAACAACAAAAAAAATTTTTTTAATTTAGGTCAGTAAATATGGGGTTCAGATTTTCATCATCTTGTGAAAATGGAGATGCCTAAGAGTATTGAAAATATTAAGAAGTGTATTAGCTAGCCTAGACAACTCTAAAATACTACCTTTAGGCAGCAACAAGATGATACAATCAGTTACAGAATGAACTTTTTGTATATTGACTGATTCAATGTTACCCCATCACCAGTGGGGTAGACATTTTAAGAAGGCGTTTTTTTAGTTCAACAGAAAGAAAAACTTACTAGATCTGTCAGCAAAAAAAATGGACAGCCATATATGAAATCAGTTTTTCATTGGAGGAGAAGCTGCTCAGTTGGGTTGTAGGAGGAATTCAGCATTGGGAGATGATTTGAGTCAGATTATATCTAAGGTTGGTTTTTCCCCCCCCAACCCTGGTTGTCTATTATTCTAATGTAAACAGCCTCCCAAAATTTTAGGACTGTATTTGAATGTGACATTGTAGGTCAAACAAAAAAAAATAAGTAGAAGGCTTAAAAAGAGGAAGATAGAAATATTTTAAAATAAACAATTGTTTCAGAAGAGAAGCTGACATAGAAAAATTAAAGTTACAGAATTCAATTACAGGGTGAAGGCTTTTGTCTAAATGGTGAGAAGGCCCATGTTTCTCCTTTTTTCTATTTCTTCTCAGGGCAAAATGAAAGAGTATATTAAATTACAAAAAGAAATATTTCAGTTAAACGGGGAAGGATCTGTGAACATGGAATAAATTCCAAAGGGATGTGGTAAAATTTCCTTTCAGAGAGATTTAAAAACTAACGTTGAGTCCCAGACATTTAGTGCCCCCGCCCTAACCCCATCATACTTGTCAATATTGTGCCCATTTGATACAGATCATCTCATGCTATCAGTAAATATATATGGCCTATATGTTGAATGATTGAGTATTTTTGAAAGTGCAACTTTCATTTCTAAAACTTTAATTAAAAGCCCTGGAATTTTAGTTAAAGCCAGTGCTTTTGGTTCTAAGATTGTGCCTTTGTAAACAAGGATTAGCAATAGGTAGTTGTTTTTAGGCCTTAATAAATGTGTTTTAATTTCAGATGTTAGCCCAATGGCACATATGTAGCTAAAAGTACCCCCACTTTAGCAAGCACAGAAACATAAAACACTACACATAAGAGAAAAAAAATGAAAAAAAATTGGACTTTATCAGAACTTTAAACTTGTGTTCATCAAAATGCTGGGAGAAAATATTCACCGTGTGTGTATGTGTGTGGTGTGTGTATGTGTTGAGCAGAGGACTTCCACTGAGAAGATAATTTAAAAGTCCATAACAAAAAGACAAAACAATACAATTTTTAAGCAGACAGAAGACTTGAAAAGACACTTCACAAGAAGGAGATACACAAATTAGACACATGAGAAAATGCTCACACAAATGAAAGCCACAATGAGATTGTACCACAATCCCACAAAAATGGTTGAAATTAACAAAACTGGCAATACCGGTTATTTAGTGAGGACGTGGAGTAACTGGAACTCTGACACATTGCTGGTGAGAATTTAAACTAGTACAAGACTTTGGGAAACCATTAGGCGGTTTCTTACTAAATTATATATATTCCTGCCCTGTAACTCAAGAGAAATGCCCACAAAAAGATGTGTACAGGAGTGTTCATAACAACTTTATTTGTAAAAGGGCAAAACTGGAAACAGTCCACATGTTCATTAACAAAATAGATACTTTTAATTATTATGTATCATGTAATGGAATACTACTAAGCAGTAAACAACAGTGAACTAGTACAAGCAACTTTACCAATGAACCGCAAAAACAGTATCAAGCAAAAGAAGCCAGATACAAAATAAAATGTAATTCATGTATGATTTCATTTATATGAAATTTATATATTTCATTTCATATATTTCATTTATATGACAGTTTATGAACAGGATAAACTAGTCTATGGTAGTAAAAATTAGAACACTGGTTACCAAAGGAATTGACTGAAAAAGAGTACAAGAGACTTTCTGGGATGTTGGAAATGTTCGGTAATTTGGTTGAGGAGACGGTTTATGTGTATGGATTTATCAAAATTCATCAAATTGTACACTTAATCCGTGTGTTTCACAATATGTCTGTGATAGTTAAAATGAAAACAGAGGGGTGCCTGGCTGGCTCAGCCGGAAGAGCATGTGACTCTTGGCTCCTCGGGGTTGTGAATTTGAGCCCCACATTGGGTGTGGAGCCTACTTTTAAAAAATAAATAAACTTAAAAAAAAACTTTAATAAAAAGTGAAAACAGGAAAATCATACCCCACTACCAGTCTCTTTTTAATTTTTTGAAGCAGTTTGACTGATAGGCAGCATCTGCTAAAAAGCTAAAAATGGAATTTCTCCTTAGAGTACAAATTCTTTTTTTCCACTGTGAATGCCAGCCTCCCATCAGGGGCCTGACCACACTGGAATGAACTTGTATCAGCCAGCCTGCTCTGTGGGTCATGGAGCTTTGGATTCCAGCTCCCTTTCCCAGCACTCTGTCCCATTTTTTAATTTCCAGGGAAGTATTGTTCCAAAACTTGGCTCAGACCTTGTCCTCTTCTTGGATTCCTTCTTCCATTTGTTTTCTTGATTATGATCAATCACTCTTTGGCTTATATCCCTCTCTTTTCAAGGTGGTGAATCAGGGGGGTTTAATGCTGGGGCAGTATTGGGCACAGAACCTAGGAGTCATCTCCCTCATTTGGGGAAGGCATCAATCATCCGTCACAACAGGACGTTTCATTCTTCTCTCTTGAATGCATTTGCACAGATTGTTGTGCCATACAAGTGAGCCAAGTGGACTTATGAGCTCTTGGGGGGCAGGGGATAGGCAGCAGGAAGAGAAAATAAGAAAGAGAGAAAGAAAAAGAATGGTTCTCTGTGGGGCAACAAACTTTGTTCTGGTTCCCAGCCTGACTGTTTCTGATCTGGTTTTCTTCTTTTTGTGATGTTTGAACTTGTTTCCTCAGCTCCAGTGTTGAACTCTTGTCCAAAAAACTAAGAGCAGCAGAGTGTGAGAGGCTGAGAGAGGCAAGACCAGCAATCCAGCAAAAATAACTGCAGAGCTGTGAAGATAAATGTGTGTCTGTATCGGAACTGGGCTTGAGAATGGGTGTGTGTGTGTGTCTTAACAAATTTATGAGAAAAACCCTGTGGAGTAGCCTCACTGCTTCTCTCCCTCTGCTCTCACACAGTCTGGCACTTTCTCCTCCCTCTGACAGCTGCCATTAACCTTTTTCTGCAAAGAGCAGAGTATCTTGCCAGTTGGATGTTGAAAATCTGGCAGAGAAAAGCTTGTTCAAAAAAAGGGGGAGGAAGATAGGGAAGAGCTAGGCAGATACCACAGGAGAGGATAGGGGCTGACAGGGTGCTAAGCTGGACCATAGGACACAATACTGTTGCCTTAGTTCTGATAAAACCCCCAAAAGCTGAGTTGGGGAAAGGAAGAGGAAATGAGGATTTGGATATAGAGGCGATAAGGACCTCTTACATAGTTGAAATTACACAGTTACTAAGCTTTATTTGCAGCTCACGCTCGGTGTGAGAGAGTAGCCTTATGGTGTGCACAGGAAAGGGTGCACTTCAGTGGGGACAAAACTACAGGCTTTGTGCAGAATGTAGAATAATCTTGCTTGTGGAGAGACAGAGAATATTAAGAGACCTAGCTAGACCAAAACTTTTTTTGAAAGAAAAGATCCCTCCAACCATTTCCTTTCTTACCTTGTCTCAGAGAAGGGGACTTCTGTTTCTGTTTTGTCTGCAGGTCTTTCCCTCCACTTCTTGACTAGGATAGCTCTTGGTCCTCATTACTGGTGCCTACCCCCAACTAGCCTGCGCTAAATAAAAGTGAACATAAAACACCTACTCTGAATTCAGGTCTCATGTGTCCTTGGCTCTGCAGTGAAAAATGCAAGAACCTTTTTTTAGCCTAGTTTTTATTAGCTTGGCCTTGCACTGGACTCTTTAGAGTTCTAAAATATGAATATGGAATATTTTATTAATTACAAAACTCTGTATTTATAGAGATCTTAATGTTTTCTAGCTGCCCTAATTGCATTTTTCCCTTTGTGTTTCAAGTATTCCCATGGGGGAAGAGGTTAACACTCCTGATTCCCTAGAGCTCCTGCAGGAGCAATTATTTACCATCTTGGAATTTTAATGAGTCTTGACAGTTACTACAGTCCAGTACATTAAACACGGGTCTGTCGTCTCCAAGGTCATCTTAAGAGATAATGCTCCCCCAACTAAGCAAAGAAGAAAATTAATCCTGTGGATAACAAAAACAAAAACAAAAACAAAACCTGACCAGTATAGGCACTGCAAACTTAAAGCCTGTGGAACTTAGAAACTTTGGAAATGACAGTTTTTTGGTCTAGTCAAGAGCATTTGAAATAAATGGCCCTTAGCTTTCTTCCAAACTGTTTAATTCTTACCAGTGGTTTGGTGGGACAGTCTAGAAATAGAAGTAACTTAAATTTTTTATGGGCAGTATCTCCTGTGTTATGCGCCAGGGGCTCTCAACCATGTTTCTGCGCCAACACACCAGAAGGATACAAAGCTCCTATAGTAACAGTGGCTAGGTGCAACAGTAATTCTCTAAGGGAAACCTATTTAAACTTAAGAAAAAACAAAGGTGTGGGACTGCACCCCTCTCCCAGTGGGGCATGAGCTCTTAGGTGTAAAATCAAAAGGGTACCCTGAAATATAAGCACTCTTCAGTCTACACGCAGGCAGTGACTGTCATTCCTGACTTGGCTCCCCTGTGCCCCATAACTTAACGCCCTGCTTCCGGAGAATGGGGGGCAATGCTGCCCCAACCTCCCTTCCTGTATTATTCAGTAGTCTGAAGAGGCCCTGCTTCTTGAATGAGCTGGCCCTTTGCAGTAGCCACTACCTACTGTTCTAGCTATTGTTGCTGTCACTCCCCAAGCCCCTAAGAGAACCTCCTGCACCCCTTATAAGAACATCCTGCTGCTGGAGCCACCACCATAGCAGTGAGGTTTTCTGCCAAGGAAAGATGGGACTGGGCCACACTCACTTAACACTGGCACAAGAGAAGATGTATTTCTGATGTCTGGAGTTAGAACCCGGAAGGCATCTACCAGTATGTAAAATGTTATGAATGGTGGTTAAATTCTGCGGCACCATACACCAACAATATTGTATTAGTTTGCAAGGCTGCCAGAACAAAATACCACAGACTGGGTGGCTTGAACAACAGTAATTTATTTCTCACAGTTCTGGAAGCTAACAGTCCAAGATCAAGGTGTTGGCAGGGTTGCTTCCTCCTGAGGACTCTGTCCTTGGCTTGCAGATGGCCGCCTCCTCGCTGTATCCTCACATGGCCTTTCCTTCATGTGCATGCATCCCTGGTTTGTCTGTGTCCACATTTCCTCCCCTTCTTCACAAGGACACCAGTCTTTGCAACAGGATGCCCCCTAACAGCCTCATCTGAGCTTGGTTACCTCTTTAAATACACCTCAAGTCTCCACCTGCAGTCACATTCTGAGGATATGGGATTAGAGCTTCAACATGTGAGCTGGGGGAGGGAGCGTAATGCAGCCCATAACAAGCATTATGGGTCAGTAGTCTCATGGGGACTACTTGGGAACGTAACTACCACTTAGGTAATTGTTTCTGGGTTTCAGACAACTGACTTTCAAACAAACTCTGGAAACGGCGTTCCAAATAAATCATGGGGCCCTGCCTATTAAAAGGTAGGGGGGTCCTGCACAATCGGTTACTCACATCCCCTAATTACAGAGTACTCCCTCAGGGGAGTTGCAGGGCGTGCTGGTGACTTCAATCCAGAATGCTATATGAAAAGAACTTAGTAATTGGACCTTTCTTAAAAAGCTGTGTAATCGACATAAAGGCACATAAAGCATGAAGCAGATACTTGTTTAGTGAATGAATTAAATCAGGAACTTTCTGGAGGTATTCTACATGGTATGAATGTTATCTTACTGCTTTGTCTACTAATTTTTATACAAGAGACCACCTAGGCACAAAAGAGAATCTCTCTACCTGGTATATGCCCTCCTGGTGAAAGTGAGCCTTTAATTTTAACACTTAACAGATCTTGCTGTAAATTGCAATGATGCTCAGTAGCCCTAAAGATCAGGTTTTGATTGATGGATTAGGTTTTAAGGTTATCAGACTAAAAAAAAACATCTTACTGTTTTCTTTTTTTTTTTTTTTAAGATTTTATTTTTAGGTAATCTCAGCACCCAATGTGGGGCTCAAACTCACAACCCCAAGATCAAGAGTCACATGCTCCACTGACTGAGCCAGCCAGGCACCTCCAATCTTACCCTTTTTTTTTAAGATTTTATTTATTTATTTATTTGAGAATGTGAGCAAGAGAGAGAGAGATAGAGCATCAGCCGGGGATGGAGGGAGCTCAGGGAGTGGCAGAGGGAGAGGGAGAAGCAGGCTTCCCGCTGAGCAGGGGGCCTGGTGTGGGATTCAATCCCAGGACTCCGGGATCATGACCTAAGCGGAAGGCAGACACTTAACCGACTGAACCACCTAGGTGGCCCTAATCCTACCCTTTTCTAATGTAATCCCTAAGCCAGAGGTCAGGCGCTAACATCCTGTTGCCAGTTTAACAGAGAAGAATGATATGATAGTGGCTTAAAAGTAGTAGGATGGGATGTTTAGTAAAGCTCCTGCCTATGTGCCTGAAATCTCACTGTTCAGTTTATTCCTTTGAATCAATTATCCCTCCAAGGTATTACCTCTTTAAATGCAGATATTTCTAGGAAGGCTAGGATGTAGACATCATCACCTTTGCATGCCTGAGGTACCCAAACACCAGAATGATAAAAACAGTGAGTAACTGGGGAAAGTTCAAAAAAAGAACCAAATTGCCAGATTAAAAACTAGATTAAACTCCTTCTCAGTGTAACCCAAGCCTGGTGATAAAACATCATTATACTACAGATTCTCTGCTTTTAGGCTGTTTGATACATCCAGAATATATGGGAAATCACACCAACCTTTTGCGAGTGTTTAGCCTAAATTTGAACCTAAAAGTCCGTTTACCACAGATGGATGTTAGGATGCACCTAGCAGGAAGGTAAGGAATCATCAAAAAGATAAAAGTACTGGGTTTTCTCTAACATCCTATGATGAGACGCAGTGGAAGTATTCATGAGATTTGAAAAACTCCTCTATCTAGAAATAGCCTGCAGGCTTTCAGTTGGGGATTACTGTTTTTACGGTGTTTTATCAGAAATGAGCTATATTTATTCATAGATAAAGCTGGAGAGAATTTAGAGATCTTCAAATCTCCTCCCCCCCCCTTTTTTTTTTCTTTTGCACACAAGAAGGCTGAGGCCAGAGAGGTAAAGTGACCTGCCCAAGATGATAAAGCTAAGTGGCCCAATAGGGACTGGACATTTCCTTCCATTTCAGACCTTTTCCCGCTATTGCACCTTGAAGCCCCCTTTGGAAGAAAATCCTCTTAGCTGGTCAGAGGCCCTAGTAGTAACGGTACTATCCTACAGTGATGGGAAACCATCTGCGTGATGCTGCAAGGCCATTTTTGCCTTCTAGCCCAAGCAGAGTATGTGTCCATAACGGATCACAGCAGAGAGATGCACATCTGTTCCTGCATTGTGCACAGACCAAGCACTGTGACTTTCTTTGGGGGAGAAAAGTGTGTGGTAGACCACTTAAAATATCTGTTAAGAACTTTCTGTAACATCCCTCAGAGCTGCAGCTTTGCCAACACCCCTCTTCCTCCCTGCTCACTCAGTTGAACCCTTAGCGTTCAGCTCTTATGTACCAGCTAGGGTAGTGCAGTCCACAGGCAGCAGTCCTGTCAGCACTGGAGATTACAGGAAAGGGCCCCATGCAGGACTTGCTGGGGTGTTTATTTGGCCTCCTCGGGTTCTGTGTGGTGGGATGATTCCATGACTTCTCCATCTTCTCTTGAAGAGCTCATTTTCTCACTTGGCTGCTTCTGAAGGTTGAGCTCACCTCCCTCTCCAGCTGCTTCCTCAGGAAGAGAGGTAGAGAGAAAAGATCTGGCGATCCTTCCTTTTAATGAGCTAGGTGAAACCTCCCAGAAGTACTTGCTTTGGTGTGGACTTTCCTTCTCAGGCTTGGTCATTCCTTCCATGTGGAAATGAAGCTGGGTGAAGCCACTTGAGCTCTGGACTGCTGTGGCCTTGCCTACACTTTCTGGGGGAACTATGCTCATGAGTGTGGTGAGCCTCACCATTCACTGAGCCAGGTTAGACTGGAAACGTCCCTGGAGTCTCTCATTCTCACCCTTCTTCACCTAAATAAGCACTGACGGCAAAATTTTCTGAGCATTAGGAGGCTATGGGACTATTTTTCCTCCAACCTCAACCATCCCCAAGAACTTTCGAATCACATCACGTATTTTCTTCCCTTTAGCAATCCAAAATTAGTTACATACAACTCCAGATCCCTACCTCATCCCCAACCTTCTCCATGTCACATGAGACCCGATTTACTATATCACTGCATTATGCCTGCCCCTCACAGCTGCTCATGGTCCTCCATAAGATGGCCATGTGTACCCAGGGGACTCACTCAGAACAGCCCACATGACTCCAGAGCCTTGGTCAGCAATGGCACCCCTTCCAAGACCCTTGTAAATTACTGGGCCAGCAGCTCGTACCACACTCAAGGGTCATTTTGTCATCTCACCGAGGAGTCAGGAGACACCACCCAGGGAATGTA
The DNA here is from genome assembly GCF_003265705.2 of Callorhinus ursinus. Lineage (NCBI taxonomy): Eukaryota > Metazoa > Chordata > Mammalia > Carnivora > Otariidae > Callorhinus > Callorhinus ursinus. The sequence goes on along the minus strand of NW_027397136.1, from coordinate 2,365,443 downwards.
TCAGGTTGGCAGTTAAAAAAAAAAAAAAAAGAAAAACTCAAGCAATATCCATAGTTTCCTGTGGGAGGCTTTCCAGTCTGTCCCTGCCACACTCACCCCAGAATCAGATCCAGGTGCTGGAAACAGCACACAGCAGTCTGGACATGAGTGTGCATTGAACACATGCCACCGTGGTAAAGGAAATTTCCTTCTCTCTTCCTGCGTGGCCAGAGAGATGAGCTGGAACTGGATCAGGCTTTGTGCTGGTTTAGCACTAAAGTCTCAGCTGCAACAAAGCCTTGTTCTTAACGCCCTGACAGTTTCAGCTTTAGATTTCTTATTAGTTGTTTGGGTTTTGTTTTGTTTTGTTTTTTTCACCCTCTCCCTTTTGACACTTTTCTTTTCTGAGAGCCAAACCAAATACACTGGGCTGGCTAGCTAGCCTGTCTGTGTCTGCGGTTCCCAGAACTCTGCTGCTGTTCTGATGGATCCCTTTGGCAAGGAGGGAAATTTTTCTCCATTTTGATAATGACAGGCCCTTCATTGTAATGTCTCTATTTACGTCAGTTAACAGATTTCTAAGAGATAATGTGAGATACTACCAATCAACTTAGGCAACCATATTAAAATTCTGCCTAACTGGAAAATACGGTTCTTTGTTTATAACACTCTACACTTTCTCAAGTCTCAAGTACTACCTCGGCAAGTCTTTGGACTGGTAAAGCCTTGTGGAGACCATGCCATCCATCTCTCTGCCTCAGGTATGTGCTTCATGTGAGCACCCCACCCAGATGGGTAACTAGCTGGTTCTTTTCAGCTTTACTGAAATAAAATTGACAAATAAAATTGTAAGATGTTTAAAGTGTACTATGTGATGACTTGATATACATTGTGGAAGGATCCCCCCTGCCCCGCCGTTAAGTTAATTAACACATCCATCACCTCACATATTTACCTTTTTTTTTTTTTTAAGTTCTACTCTCTTAGCAAATTTCAATTATACAATACAGTGTTATCAACTACAGGCTTGTTTTCTGAGTGGGATGATACATCACAGTTCCCTTGATGTTCCAGGAACTTTCTTACACTAAAGATGATTCCCCATTCTCTTGTATCAGGGACCAGACAGACCAATGTAAATCTTGGGTTTTATGGGGGTTTTCTATTCCCACTTTTAACTTTTGCAGACATGTCTTCTGCTTTCTTGCCATACTCCTCTGTTCACTCCCTTCCTTCACTTGCTCAGAGAAGGTATAACACCTATATCAAGATACAGTCTTTTAGGAAAGATGGTAACCTGAGAGGTTCTCAGAGGTACAGAATACCACACAGAAAACACTCAGATTGTCTCAGCAAGGGAAGAATGCTTTAGCCAGGAAAGCAGCAGCCAGCATTTTTGAGGCGTCTAGACATAAGTAGCTTAGAAATTAAAATGTTGGTGACATCTGCAAATAAAAAATAGAGTTCTCAGAAAGCAACAATTTGTGCTGGTTTATGTACAGATAAGTGTCTAAGTCTGGATTGTCACATCATTGTACTTGCCTGGTTCCAGCTCTGCTATATGTAAGGAGATTAATTTAGAGTGGCGGGTGTTAGCAACATGTGTTTTGGTCCCATAAATCTGTGGGACCCCAACTCATTTTACCACTTATACCTGGGTTACTTGACCTCTCAGTTGTTGCCTTTCACAAAATCATGACTGACTCTAACTTTGAAAAGAATAGTAAGCAACAATGAACAATATGACATTTTTTAAAAAATTATTTACCTTAGAGAGAGAGAGAGCATGAGCAGGAGGAGCAGAGGGAGAGAAAATCTGAAGTAGACTTCATGCCGAGCGTGGAGCCCAATGCAGGGCTCGATCCCACAACCCTGAGACTGTGACCTTAGCCGAAACCAAAAGTAGATGCCTAACAAACCGCGCCACCCAGGCACCCCAATATGACAACTTGTAAGCGGTCTGATAGTTCGCTAGCAAGACCAGATTTCTTGTAGAACTTTCCTCTGAGGCAGGGGAGACTTCCTCTTTTCTATAGAGACCTTTTGCATCTGGGGACAGTAGAGTTTGAGCCCCTAGCTACTCAGTGGTTGGGCTTGAAGGATAACACACAAGTGTTCCTGAGGCAAACACTTCTGTCAGTCTTAACTCTACTGGCCACTGTACCTCCTTAGGCCTCGGTTGTCTGACTTCCAGGGCTAGAGAATTGAACTGGTAGTTCTTAGCTCCCTTCCAGGTTTATGATTCTCAAGTTCAGAATCAGTAGTTCCACTGTTTGATATTTTGTCAGGGAGGGTGTTAGTGTAGAAAACTAAGTTACAGGCTTTGTGTTAATACAGGGTTCACTAAAAATCTTAACTACTTATTTCCGTCAGAGCTAGGGAGCTGCCTGTGGGGCACTGCAGGATTTTCAGAGCCACAACTAAGAAAGAGAGCAGCTCCTGAGTTGCTTTTGTTTTCTTTTTAACCTTTGAAAACTAAAGGTAAAAATTACATAAAGAAATCTAGCTACCCCAAGGCATATGGCATGCATTCATTCAATAAATATTTGGGGAGCACCTACTATGTGCCAGGCATAACATGCTCTTGAAAGTACTAGAAAATACTAGAAAGTAATTTATGATTTTCTTGCTTTGAGAGGCTTAAGTACCTGGGGTTCCCTCCTACCTTAATGCTTCTGTCATGAGGGAATGAAAGGAGGAAGTTCCTTTGGCAATATAAAACCAAATGATTCTTGGGAAGATGACTGGACTATCATACTGTTCAGCAGTGGAATTTTGAGTGTGGGTCATGTATATACAGGTTCCCTTGGTGGAATGGAGCTAAACTCTTGTTTTTATTATGGCATTTTGTTTAAGATTCGTCTTGGAAGAGCAGCAACATCTTATTTACTTTTTGGCCTAAGACAACAAATAGCCTTTCCTTCCTTTTTTTTTTTTTTTTTTAAGATTTTATTTATTTATTTATTAGAGAAAACACCAGAGAGCGCAAGGCATTAGGGGGAAGACGGGGGCGGTGGAGGAGGCAAAGGGACAAGCAGACTTGTGCTGAGCGTGGAGCGCACTCCAGGGCTCAATCCCATGGACCCCAGCCGAAATCAAGAGTTGGCCACCATCAGACCGAGTCACCCAGGCACCCCTAGCCTTTCCTTCTTATGAGAACAAAATCAGACATTGCCTGACAAAGGAGTTCATTACAAGTTAGGGAAGAGAAGGCCCGTAGCAACCTCGTGATCATGACCACTTCCACTCAGCATTGCACAGAGCCTAGGACCGTGGTGGCTTTGCTTCAGGCGCAACATGCCAAGCAACTGGGGCAGATGGAGACTTCAGGAAGAAAACTAGGAGATTCAATCTGCAAGCTGACTTGAAATACCAAGGAAGAAAGGATTTTGGAGTTAATCTGTGGGAAATAATCATAGGACAAATACTTCAAGAGCAACTTTAGTTTTCCCTGGTACTAAATGCTAGAGGAACTCTACAGAGTGAAAAAGTGGCCAAATACCTGCTGAAAAGTAAATGACTAGACAAGAAATACCCACCATGTGCTCCCTCTGACCACATGCATTTTATGTTTTATCAACAGATACTGTGGCAAAAGGCATTTCATTTTATTCTAGTTTCTTCTAGTTTTTCAAAAATCCAAACTCAGAAGTTCTTTCATGTCTTCATACCTCCTAAGCAGATGTGGTTGCACAGCCTGCTAATTGGGGCTGGGGGGCTCCGGCCCAGATCTGGCCAGCACAGAGAACCATTTCAGCTTGATCCATCACCTCCAAAAGGCTCCAATTACCATGCCAGTTACTACCTCAGACCTCATGGCCTATGCATCCTGACACCCAGCTGTTAAAAACCTCAAGTTCAGATTCTTGTCTGCTTCGACCAAACTAAGCATCTCTGTGTAATTTCCTGCCCACTGCAAAACCATCCTCAGAAAGGAATTAATCTGAGTCACTGCCAACCACAACTGAATTCATTCAGTTCCATCTCTTGTAACCATATCCTTTCTCCATATCCATCCATACATTGTCTTCTTTCACCTCACCCCCCTGTGACTGTGAAAAGAGCTCTTTACCTTGAAATAAAGCTATTTTCTCTCCTTTAAGACTAATTTTGTGAATTTCTGTTCACTCTCCCTATGCCTTTACTTGGCTATGAAGAGATATGGTAGGTATTCTGAAATCATGACCTGTGTTGAGCCATAAATGTTCTGGGGCAATCTCCCTGAACCAGTCGGCGCATCCCTCAGCTGTACTTCTTCTTTTTTTTTCCCCCTCAGCTGTACTTCTGTTCCTCCATCCAGCCTAGCTACATTCCTTATTATTCTTCACACCATTAGCTCTGTTCTCTGACAGAGAACCATCCTAACGTTGAAAGCAGGAAGAGAACTCGATTGGCTTCCCTTACAGCTGGCCTCTTATAACAACATTTTGGATGGGTGTGAGGTTGTAGAACATCATCTCTGAAATACCTCGTTTCTTTCTCAGCTTCCCCTGTCTGCCTGTCCCCTGACCGGTGGTTGAAGCTGAAGCATTCTCTTCTTCCCTTGTGTTCACACACTTCTAGTGTGTGTTGCTTCGAGCATTCAGATTGAGTTGCTTTTGCATTTGTGATTCTTGGCTCATGTCCCTCTAGAAATCATATTACTACTCTGAGTTCAGGGAGGGCTGGAATAGCTACTAAAAACAGAATACATTATAATAACATTCAGCAGACAAAGCCAGAAAATTCCTGCCAGAGACCACCTTAGTATCCTTTACTTGGCCCATATTCCATTTTTTGAGAACTTTAAACCAAGTGAGATGCCACAGTATACAGTTTATGTGCCCTGCTGTAAGGTCTGCATCATCACACTGTCTTGATTTTGAGATGCTTCACGTTTTATCTTAAAAAGCTCTTTGGAAAGTTATCAGTGTTTTCCCTCCAGAATTAACATGTTCCTTCGCTTTATACTCCAGTCACTTCTCGATCGCCAGCTTTGGACAAGGTATTTTGCTAGGCAGCACTGGTATGTAAAAAAGAACCCGTCAAGGAATTTGAAGAAGAGTTGGGGAATTAAACAAATCGCCAACTCTTGAAACACGAGACCAACTTAATACTTTAGCAATATTTACCTCTGAACAGAGAAGGCTTCACAGAGAGAAGAGCCCATTGTGCTCAGTCATGAAGGATAAGTAACATAGGGAAGAGAGGTGTGTAGTAGGGAAGATTGTCTGCATTCTAGGACAAGGGAAATACAACAGAATAAAAGCAAAGATGAGGGCATATACCGGGAGGCTAGATGCATATGGCAAGGCTGTCCCAGGAGATGAAATTGGGAAAGTAGGATGAAGTCAGATTGGACTCTCTTTTGTAAGTAGGAAATCATTTAAGATATTGGAAGAGAAGGAGGGAACCTAATCCAACCTGTTTTTAGAAAGAGTGCTCTTACAAACCAAGGTTGATGTACTTGTGAAGCTATTACAATAAGCGAAAGATACTAGAATAAGAGAGCTTATGTTACGGCTGTGACCAGGAGATCAGCAGGGAAGAAACTAAACCAAAAGAAACATAGCCTGGAAAGGGTGTTAACAGGAATTTCCCAGAAGAAGAAATGGCCAATAAATATATTCATAAATGTTTGGCCTCAATTTTTGGCTTCACTACAAATGAAAAGAATTACAAAGAACTGTAAATGAAAATAGCCCTGTCATATCAGCAAGGTTGGGGTGTGTGTGTGTGTGTGTGTGTTGCCCCAGTATATTGAGTAGGTGGGGTAATGAGCACCCTTATTCATTGCCTAGAGTCTGAAAATTAGTACAGCTCTTCTGGAATAGTTTGGTAACATGTCAGAAGCTTAAAGAGGTATATACCCTTTGACCCAGGAATTTTAAGAAAATGATCATAAATATGCAAAGATTTATGTACTAGCAAGCAACATTGTTACTGTTTGTAGTAATGAAAAATTGAAAACAAACTAAATTTCTAATAATGGAATTATTTAAATTATAATACATCCATAAAATGGATTACAATATGACCCATTTAAAAACTGTGTTTTAGGGCGCCTGGGTGGCTCAGTTGGTTAAGCAACTACCTTCGGCTCAGGTCATGATCCTGGAGTCCCGGGATCGAGTCCCATGTCGGGCTCCCTGCTCAGCAGGGAGTCTGCTTCTCCCTCTGATCCTCTTCCCTCTCGTGCTCTCTATCTCTCATTCTCTCTCTCTCAAATAAATAAAATCTTTAAAAAATAAATAAATAAATAAATAAAATAAAAACTGTTTTAGAAGAATATTTAATCACATGAAAAACTATTTGTAGTAATTAAGTGAAAACAACAGTTTATTAAACAGTATGAACAGTATGAGTTGACATGTAAGTGGAACATTCACAAAGAAGTGTTTACTAAGCATTTGAAAAATGTGGGTCAAACTCCGGAGAGAGAAGGGAGTTAGAGATGTAATTATATTGACATACCTTGATAATCCTTAAGTTTAGGTCATGTATGGGTTATTTTACTATTTCCTTTTGAATGTGTGTGAAACTTTCTATGCTAAAAGTTATTCAGACCACACAAAACCCACAAAAACCCATCTCAAAAAAAATAAATTGGCAAAAAAAGTAGATTAAACGTGTTAATGCACTAAGGGACTTAGAATAATACCTGACCCATAATAAATGTCCCATAAGTTACTTGTTGTTTTTATTATAAAGCTAAAGATAGACAGTGTTACCCCAGCAGAGGACAAAAGAGGAAGAATGGAAGAATGCCCCCCCCCCTTGAGCCCAGGAAACCCCTGCATGTGTGGGAGGAAGCAGAAGGAAGAACAGCAGTAGGACAGAGAAGAAAGAACAGGGAGAGGAGAACAAGAAAGTCAAGAAGAGAGATTTTAGAAGGAGGTGTTATCAGAACAAACAGCCCAGAGGAGCTCAAGCAGGTTGAAGACACTTAAAGCCATTGAATTGTGCTGTTAGGGAATCCTTGAGGTTCAGTTCTGGTTTTTGTGTTCCTTTATAACATGCATGCAAAAAAATACACAGGTGATAAGATGCAGTTCAATGAGTTTTTACACACTCATGTAATGAACATCTGGGACAAGAAGCAGAAAGTTCCCAGCACCTCGGAAGCCTCTTGTCATGCCACTACTCCACCCTCCATGGGTAACCTGACTTCTAACACTGGAGATCAGTTTTACCTGTTTTTTAACTGTTTATACCTGGAATCATACAGTGTGAACTCTTTTGCATCTTCTTTCATTCAACATCATGTTTATGAAATGTGTCTATTATGATATACATAGGTATAGTTCATTCGTTCTCATTGCTATATATCACTCCATTGTATGAATGAATATACCACAATTTATCACCTAGTTGTTGACGGACATTTGAGTTATTCCCAGGTTTGGACTATTTTTCTGGCTTCCATTGGTTTATATGCCTGTTCTTATGCCAGTTAACAAGCTATGTTCATAACTATAGCTTTATAAGTAATACTTTTCTTCATGATTGTTCTTCACGTTCTTATAACTTTGTTCTTTGAGATTGCCTTGGCTATTCTTGGCTCTTTACATTTCTACTTATGCCTTGAATTAGCTTGTCATTTTACACGCACGTGTGCACGCACCTGCCAGAGTTTTTATTTGGCCTGTATTGAATCTGTAGATTAGTTTGGGCAGAATTAACACTTTATGCTATTGAGTCTGATGATCCATGGTCATCTTGCATTCCTCCATTTAAGATATCTTTTATTTCTCTAAATGTTTTATAATTTTCAGTGGAGAGGTCTTGGCTTAGTAACCTTTTGAGAGAGCAGTTCCAGTGAATAGCAGAAAGTAAATTCTTTGGTGCTAAGGAGGGAAATGGGAAACAGAGGTAGCAAATGTAAACCATTCCTTTGAGATGTTTGATGGTGAAAGAAAGAGGAAAATTGGTGTTAGCTTGTGAGATTCGAAAGGTCGTTTCGGGATGAGAGTGCCCTTGGAAGCCATGGTGAAACACCCAGGGAGAGGAGAGGTTGGAAGCAGAGAGTTAATTAAAGGGTCAGGGACCTGTGGCTCAAGTTAGCCTGGAGAAGAAATTAGGAGCAAGGAGTGTTGTGAGGTTATTGTGAGGTAGTGTGTTTCACGTCTGCATTACCTTAGTCACAATTTCCTCAGACTCACTGGTTGCTTACACAGTGAACAGTACTGAGGCATATGAGGGCTGTGCCCTTTGTCACTAATGGCACAGAACCCGCATGCAGGATGTTTGGAGCAGCAAAACTTGCTGCCCTCACGGTCATCCCTAATCCACATGTTCAAATCCCTATTTCTTTAAGCAAAGCATATTACTTTCTATTTTCTCTACTGTGCATACCTATTCATCTATTATTCTGATAATCCCTTCTTCCAGAGTATCTTAGTTAAATGAAGGCTTAGTAGATAGGGGCTTTTCCACTAAATCTTGAGGTGCCCGAGAGACTTGAGGAAGATTGTGTAGTAGAGATTTTATATATGGAGGAAACGAGGGTGCTGAGATAAGGGATTTAATGCTTAAGTTCTAGAAAAAGCTTAGTTTAGTGGAAATATTTTACTCTGCAAGTGTTTTTACATTTGTTGTTGTTTGCTTTAGATACAGAGCTTTCAATACATACACAGAGAATTGCATCGTCCTTATCTAGAGAGGGCATTGTGCAAACTTACGTGCTATAAGTAATTATGGTGTTTTTAAGAAAGTAAACCAAGAGGGCAGCATTTTTCACTGTAGTACTTATAGTGGTGGAATTAGCCTGCCAATATTAGAAGGGAGAGAAGAGGAAGTGGAAGATCTTGTTGGATTACTCAGTCTTATATACTAAGTTTGGATATGTAGCTTTAACAAGGAAGGGAAAGAGGGAGAGAAAAGGATTTAATTTATTGCACTAGGATATAATAAGCATTTTCATTGAGTCCCAAATATTACATGTTTGTACTTTTGGGGAGGTTCTTTTCTGATGTTAAGTCTAAAGTGGCCTTTCTTTGAGGAGGAGGTGAGAGTTGAGTAGGCAGGCATGGGGGCAGAGCATGGGCAGTGGGCAGGGGGTAGAGGGAACAGGAATGTCTTGAGTGAGATCCGGTAAATTACACTTCAGAAGCTAGAACACACTTTTCCCAATTTAACCATAGGACCCGCTACATACTGATACCATACAAAAACTTCCCTTTTTTAACATGTGACGCACATGCTAAAAAAATATTTTAAAATAACGAGGTACTTAATACATTTCAAGATTTGTTTTCACACCTGTGCTGTGTAGCACATCTGTCTATGTTTTTAGTTTGATTACTTCACATTGCCTTTCTTTCCTAAGTGCTTTTTTTCTTTCACACATTCCTGTACTCCTTTGACTTCAGAATGACTAAAGCTTTGCATTTCAAAGTCAAAATAAAAATCCTCATTTTAAATGTAATTCCAGTCTCACAAGAAAAGTTGAGGTTTTTGGGTTTTTTTTAAGATTTTATTTATTTATTTGAAAGAGAGAGAGAGACAGTGAGAGAGGGAACACAAGCGGGGGGAGAGGGAGAGGGAGGATCAGGCTTCCTATGGAGCAGGGAGCCCGATGCGGGGCTCGATCCCAGGACCCTGGGATCATGACCTGAGCTGAAGGCAGACGCTTAGTGACTGAGCCACCCAGGTGCCCCTGAGATTTTTTTTCAAGACAGGAAATGTTAGCATATAATGGATCAAGTGCCAATGAACTCTCTCCCTGCTCAGCCATGCCCACATCTAATATTGCTTGCAGATAAAACGCAAACCACTCATAATCCCTGGAGAACAGAGAAAGCCCCACCAGATGGAAAGCAACTCCAGCTAATGAAGGAACACTTCCTTCTCTAAACTTTGTGGTTGTTCTGATCCCTTCTCTTTTTAAACACCTTCTCCCAGGCAAATCATTCATTAGCCCTTGGAAAAAGCATAGTCTTACAGTCCGCCTCTGGTTTTTTCCCCCTAATCTTTTTCTATCACTTCTAGTTGCCCTTCTTCCTCCAGTGCTAAATCACCCCTCCCGCTTCTCTTGTACACCCTCCTGACATTTGTAGGTCATAATCATGTTCCCTCCCCTTAGTGTTCAGTTAGTTCAGGTCTGCCACTTAGTTCTTCTAATCCTGCCTCATAAAATGATCCTTTCAGCTTCTTAGTCATACCTGCCATTTTCCTTTGAACTTACTTCAGTTTGCCTCCATTTTTTGGGTAACAAGGTGCCTGAAAGGGAACGCAGTGCCCTAGGTGTGGTTTCCCTGAAACCACTGAACAGAACAAGGATCCTCTGAAGGACAGTGCCCAGGCCTAGCCAGTCCAAAGGCCTTTTGTCACCCTCAGAGACTGGTACTGCTTCTGTCAAGACCCAAGATCCTGTATTCCTCAACTTCAGCGAACAGCCAAGTGCATGTCCTCCTCCATGCCTTGTGAGCTCATACTATTTCAAATACATGCTATTTGAAATACTATTTTCAAATACATGCAGCTTTGAATATTTATATATTTTTATCCATATTCCTTATCATATCAGTGCTGCTTGTGGTATGAAATCAAACAATACAGAAGTATATAGAGTAAACAAAATGGATTAAAGACCTGAATGTGGGAGGGGCACCTGGGTGGCTCAGTCCATTAAGCGTCTGCCTTCAGCTCAGGTCATGATCCCAGGGTCCTGGGATGGAGCCCTGCATTGGGCTCACTGCTCTCAGTGGGGAGTCTGCTTTTTCCTCTTCCTCTGCCCCCCGCAATCCGGCTCGTACTCTCTCTCACTCTCTCAAATAAATAAATAAAATCTTTTAAAAACTAAATAAATTAAGAGCTGAATGTGAGACCTGAAACCATAAAAATCCTAGGAGAAAACATAGGCAATAATGTCTTTTGCCATTTACCTTGGCCACATTTTTCTAGATCTGTCTCCTCGGGCAGGGGAAACAAAAACAAAAATGAACTATTGGGATTACACTACAATAAAAAGCTTTTGCACAGTGAAGGAAACCATCAGGAAAACAAAAAGGTAACCTACTGAATGGGAGAAAATATTTGCAAGCAATACATGCAGTAAGAAGTTAATATCCAAAATATATAAAGAACTTAAACCACTCAACAGCAAAAAAAACACCCTCCAAATAATACAATTAAAAATGGGCAGAGGGGGGCGCCTGGGTGGCTCAGTCGTTAAGCATCTGCCTTCGGCTTAGGTGATGATCACAGGGTCCTGGGATTGAGCCCCACATCGGGCTCCCTGCTCAGTGGGAAGCCTGCTTCTCCCCCTGCCTGCCGCTCCCCCTGCTTGTGTTCCCTCTCTTGCTGTGTCTCTCTCTGTCAAATAAATAAAATCTTTAAAAAAAAAAATAAAAATGGGCAGAGGACTTGAACGGGTATTTTTCCAAAGAAGACATACAGATGGCCACCAGACACATAAAAAGATGCTCAACATCACTGATCATTAGAGAAATGCAAATCAAAACTCTGATGACATGAGATATCACCTCACACCTGTCAGAATGGCTAGAATAAAAAAGACAAGAGGTAACAGTGTTGGTGAGGATGTGGGGAAAGGGAACCCTTGTGCACTCTTGGCAGGAATGTAAATCCATGCAGCCACTGTGGAAAACAATACCGGAAGTTCCTCAAAACATTAAAGATAGACTAATGCATGGTCCAGCAATTTCACTACTGGCCATTTACCCAAAGAAAATGAAAATAATACTAATTAGAAAAGATACATGTACTCCTATCTTTATTGCAGCATTATTTACACTAGCCAAATTATGGAAGCCAACCCAGGTGACTGTCAGTAGAGGAATGGATAAAGAAGATGTTATATGTGAGAGAGAGAGACAGACAGGTGTATCTACACACATACGTATATATTGTAGAATATTACTCAGCCATAAAAAAGGAATGAGATCTTGCCACTTGCAACAATATGGATGGACCTAGAAGTTATTATGCAAAGTGAAGTAAGTCAGACAGAGAAAGACAAATACCATATGATTTCACTTACATGTGTAATCTAAAAAACAAAACAAATGAATAAACAAAAAGCAGAAACAGACCCATAAATACAGACCATGAGCTGGTGGTTGCCAGAGGGGAACGGGGTAAGCGGCTGGGCAAAATGGATGAAGGGAAGCGGGAAATACAGGCTTCCAGTTATGGAATGAGTAAGTCGTGAAGATAAAAGGTACAGCACAGAGAATATAGTTAATGGTATTGTAATAGTGTTGTATGGTGACAGATGGGAGCTACACTTGTGGTGAGCATGGTATAACATATAGGTTTGTTAAATCACTATATTGTACACCTGAAACTAATGTAATATTGTGTGTCAACTATACTTCAGTTTAAAAAAAAACAGGGGCACCCGGGTGGCTCAGTCGGTTAAACATCTGCCTCCGGCTCAGGTCATGATCCCGGGGTCCTGGGATCGAGCCCTGCATTGGGCTCCCTGCTCGGCAGGAAGCCTGCTTCTCCCTCTCCCCCTGCCTGCTGCTCCCCCTGCTTGTATTCTCTCTCTGTCTCCCCCAAATAAGTAAAATCTTTAAAAAAAATTAAAAAAGAACAGTAAAATTGAAAGCCCTTTCATCCGTTCAAACTAGCCATTCTTTAATAGTTTTGGATTTCTCTTTATATATACTTTGGATGGATGGATCGATGGATGGATGGATGGATGGATGGATGGATGGATGGATGGATCTCCGAACATATCAATCTCTCTCACTTCTTGTTCGACACTGAGATTGTTAGTAAATTTTTGTTCTTACAGATTGTCTTGATAAACTTGTGTATACATTCTTGAATTTCTTACTGGTATTTTTATAGAATATACTCTTAAAAGTGGAATTATTTGGTCAGAGGATATTTGTGTTTGAATTTGGTTGATGAGGGGTGCCTGGGTGGCTCAGTCATTAAGCATCTGCCTTCAGCTCAGGTCGTGATCCTAGGGTCCTGGGATCGAGCCCTGCATCAGGTTCTCTGCTCAGCAGGGAGCCTGCTTCTCCCTCTCACACTCCCCTTGCTTGTGTTCCCTCTCTCGCTGTGTCTCTGTCACATAAATAAATAAAATCTTTATAAATAAATAAATAAATAAATAAATTTGGTTGATGAGACCAAATTGCTCACTGTATTCCCACATAGTATAAGAGTACCCACTTCCCCAACAGTGATTTTTAGCAGTCTTTTGGAAACTTTTGGCAATGTGATAGGGGGAACAAAACCCTATCTTGTTTAATCTGTATTCCTTTAATTACAAATGAAATTGAGCAATTACAATTACAAATTGAAATTTTTATGTGCTTATTAGCCATTTGTATTTCTTCAGTGAATTCTTTATTCGTATCCTCTGCCCATTTCTCTGTTATTAGGCTTGCAGTACCACTTTCATAATACGTTGATACCAATACTTGTCCTTTTGTCTTTTTTCCCTTTAGTTTATGTCAGGGTATATTCACTCTGCCCTCTTTGTTGACAGTTGTTATCATAAATGGTTGTTGAATTTTGTCAAATGCTTTTCCTACATCTGTTGAGATGATCATATGATTTTTATTATTCATTTTGTTACTGTGGTGTATCATATTTATTGATTTACAGATGTTGAAGCATCCTTGCATCATTGGAATAAATCCCACTTGATCATGGCATATGATCCTTTTAATGAAGTATTAAATTCAGTTTGCTAATATTTCATTGCGGATCTTTGCATCTATGTTAATCAGGGATATTGACCTGATTATTTTCTTTCTTTGTGTTGTCCTTTCCTAGTTTTGGTATCAGAGCAATGCTAGCCTTATAAAATGAGTCTGGGAGTATCCCTCCTCTTCTGTTTTTTGGAAGAGTTTGAGAAGGATTGGTATTAATTCTTCTTTAAATGTTCAGTAGAATTCACCAGTGATGAAGTTATCTGGTCTTGGACTTCTGTTTGTTGGAAGGTTGATTAATGATTAATGATTCAGTTCCCTGGCTAAGAATCCATTCAGATTTTTTGTTTCTTCATGATGCAGTTTTGGTAGGTTGTGTGTTTCTAGGAATTTATCCATTTCTACTAGGTTGTCCAATTTGTTGGCATAGAGTTTTTCATAGTAGTCTTTTTTGATTCTTTGTATTTCTCTGGTATAAGTTGTAACAGCTCTTCTTTCACTTCTGATTTTATGTATTTGCATTCTTTTGCTTTTTTTCTTGGTAAGTTTAGCTAAAGGTTTGTCTATTTTGTTTATCTTTTCAAAAAACCAGCTCTTAGTTTCATTGATCTTTTCTGTTGTCTTTTTAGTCTCTCATTCATTTCCACTCTCATCTTTGTTATTTTTGTTCCTTCTACTAACTTTGGGCTTTTGTTCCTAGTTCCTTGAGGTATAAAGTTAGGTTGAGCTCTTTCTTGCTTCTTACTGTAGGCATCTATCACTATGAGCTGCCGTTAGGGGTGCCTGGGTGGCTCAGTTGTTTAAGCATCCGACTCTTGGCTTTGGCTCAGGTCATGATCTCAGGGTTGTGGGATCAAGCCCTGTGTTGGGCTCCATGCTCAGTGGGGAGTATGCTTGAGATTCTCTTTCTCCCTCTCCCCCTCTTTCCCCTCTCTCTCAAATAAATAAATAAATCTTTCTTAAAAATGCTTTTACTGTATCCCATAGATTTGGTATATTGTATTTACATTTTTATTTGTCCCAAGGCATTTTTTGATCTCTCTTTTGATTTTTTTCTTGACCCATTGATTTTTCAGTCACATGTTGTTTAATCTCCAAATATTTGTGAATTTTTCTGTTCTTTTTATAACTGATTTCTAGTTTTATATCATTGTGGTTGGAAAACATGCTTGATGTGATTTCAATCTTAAATTTATTAAGATTCATTTTAAGGCCTTACATATGATCTGTCCTGGAGAATGTTTTTTGTGTGTGCATGAGAAGAACATGTACTTGCAGTATAATTTTTAAATCTAGACCTTTAGGTAATTTTAAATTTATGTTTATATATGGTATGAGCAGGAATCCAACCACAACTAGGCCCAGTTGACCTAATACAATTCATTGATTTCAAATGCCTCCTGATCATATTCTAAATCCAGTGATCTAATTTTATCAGCACAATACTCTTCTAATTATTAGTGTCTTTTTGCAGTATGTTTTATAATCTGGTAAGCTAGTCCACACATCATTTTTCTTCCTTTCAAATATTTTCTTGGCTCCTGTTATATATATGGATAAATTTAGAATTAATCATCAAGCTCTGAAAGAGCCTCTGGGATTTGGTTTGGAAACGTATTTGTGGTATATTTTTAGGTGAAAACAAAATCAGTTCACAAATACCCTATATACTGTCATTGCCATTTTGTTTCTAAAATTACATGTATATATAATAAAACAACATCTCAAAGAATATACAAAAAAATACGTAGCAGTGGTTATCTCCTGATGCTAATATTATAGTTGATTTTTTTTCCTGGTTTTTGTTTTCCAAATTTTCTACAATGTGTGTGTAATACTTTTTAAATTAGTAAAAAAAGATACTAAAAAAATACTAAACTAAAATGTATCCATTAGTAACTTCATGATTATCTACTTAACAAACAGAAGCCAAATGGGAATAAAAAATGTTCCGCGGGAAATAAATATGTGAGTTGTAGAGAGTGAAGTGCAGACACCTGGCTCAGAATATAAACCAAAGATGTCTGGAATGTTCCTGGGAAGGACTGAGATGGGGAAACGGAGGCAGTACAACTGTACAGCCTCCTCTCTTACTTTGTGTGGTTGACTTCAGTTCCGTTCAAGAGACGTGAGCCTCCTCACCTAGCAATCGTTCCGGGCTATATTCTCTGCAGCTGGATTTAAAAGGCACAGTTTCTTTGGTTTCCCCATTTCAGAGATTCACTTTCATACGACACAGCCAGGCCTTGAAATGCGTCAAGACTTAGTGTAGTCTAAATCTGGTCCTTGCATGTCCTGAGGTTTTAGTCAACATTTAACAGAAAGAAGATTGCAAAATCTGTTCCCAACGCTTTGATATATTTGAAGCAGCAGCATGCTCATTCTTGGCTCACAGCATGTAGATTCTGTCAGCGGTGTGATTAAAACTTGGTTCTGTTTGCTTTTTAATCGACATGCTCTGTCAAGGTAATCTTACCAATTTAGCAATAATTATAACAACATCTAACATTTATCAAACATTTTCTGTGTGTCAAGCATTGTACTGCACTTGATATGAATATCTCATTAGATCCTTAAAACAGCCCTATAAATGTATTGTTCCATTTTATAAATGAGAAAACTGAGGCTCAGAGAGATCCAGGTCATACAGACTAGTAAGTGCCACAGGTGACATTGAAACCCAGGCAGCCTAACTCCAGAACCTGCATGCTTAATACACTTAGAACTCAGTTTTTAATCCCTCTGCTTCCCTAAAAACCTGCTCTGCCTCCTGCACTTTCAGTCTTATTTGCCTAATGTCCGCAGCTAGAGCTGTCAAAATGATCCTCCACCTCTCTCCTTGAACTTCACCTCCTACCAGTCAGTCCTACCTTGAGGAAGTCTCACACCCATCTGTCGCCCTCCCTGTCCCCTGGCCCTGCCCCATGGCCCCGGGCTTGACACAGTAACCTCGCTTGGCTGATTCTTCCTTTCACTCAGTCTAACTTGTTTTTATCTTCACAGTTCTCTTCCGAGAGCATGAAGCTGATCATGTCACTGCACTGTTTAAGAGCTCTTAGAGTTCCTTTTTTGTTTGTTTGTTTTTTAACCAGATTAAATCTGAACTGCTTAGCTCTCCATCCACAGTCTGGCCCCCGTCTGCCTCTTCAGCTTCATTTCCTGTCATTCTCTACGCAGTCCCTTTACCTTACGCTCCCACCGCACTGAAAGGTTCCGTCTTCCCAAGGTCTGTGCCAAGCCCCTTCATAGCTCTGCGCATCTGCATTTCTTTCCTCTGCTTGAAAGCCTCTTCTTTGATCTCCCCACAAACTCCTCTGCAGCTCTCAGGATCCACATCACATACCGCCTGCAGTAACATCTGCCCAGACCCCTCCAGGATGCAGCTGTCATTCTTGGGTCTTCCCCTGTAGCACGCGTTCAGGCCTCACTTGTGGTAACTAATTATCTGTGCATGTGTTTTTCTCTTCCATTAACCTTCATGGATCTCGGGGCAAGGACCAAATGCATTCATCTTTCAGCACCGAGCACACAGGAGGCCCTCGATAAATGCTGGCTTAATGCTTGAAGGAATGTCCAAGAGAGCATTTGAAACAATAGGAAGTTAGAATTATACTTACTCCTAAACAGAGGACTATCTTATGTGTTTCTCAGAGTAATCTCTTTTAACTAAATTAGCAGGCCTAAATTAGCAGGTAGTCTAACATACTGAATAAAAGTGGTTTATAGCAGGGCGCCTGGGTGGCTCAGTTGGTTAAGCGACTGCCTTCGGCTCAGGTCATGATCCTGGAGTCCTGGGATCGAGTCCCACATCGGGTTCCCTGCTCAGCGGGGAGTCTGCTTCTCCCTCTGACCCTCTTCCCTCTCGTGCTCTCTGTCTCTCATTCTCTCTCTCTCAAATAAATAAATAAAATCTTTAAAAAAAAAAGTGGTTTATAGCAAACGGGGAAAGGTCTATTAGATATAAGTTTCCCTAGGACAGAGGACCATTATGCAAGATTAAGATCCATCTGAGATCATGGGTGTGCCCCTCTCCCCTGCTGGGCATGGGTGTAATATTGTGACACAGTGGAGAGAACATTCTCCCTGGCGTGAGAGCACTGGTGCTGGCTTACCCGCTTTGGGACTTGGACTAGTTACCTCTTCACGAGCAAACACTCGATGTTAACTTGGACCCCTTCCTGATTGGGAACTTTGATGCAGGAAGACTTCCCATAGAAAGTGCCTCTCCTGTTTTTAGTCATTTCTTTTTTCATTCCAGCTTTATTAAGGTTTAATTGACAAATAAAACTGACATAAGTGTACAACATGATGGTTTGGTACACATTGTGAAGATCCCCATAGTCGAGGTAATACATCTGTCCTCTCACATAGCTCTTTTTTTTTCCCTTTTGAGAACATTTCAATTTTACTCTCTTAGCATATTTATTTTTTTTAGGTGGGGAGAGGGGCAGAGGGAGAGAGAGAATCCCAAACAGGCTCCATGCTCGGCAGCACAGAGCCCGATGCAGGACTCGATCCCACGACCCTGAGATCATGACCTGAGCTGAAACCAAGAGTCAGACGCTCAACCAACTGAGCCACCCAGGCTCTCTTAGCATATTTAATTATACAGTACAATGTTATCAACTGTAGTCATCATATTGTACATTAGATCTTCAGACCTTATTTATGTTATAACTGAAAGCTTGTACCCCTTTACCAACCCGTTCCCATTTCCCCCACTCCCCCAGCCCTTGGTAGCTACTATTCTACTTTGTGTTTCTGTGAGTGTGCCTTTTCCCTCCCACCCCCCATTCCACTTAGAAGTGATACCATGTAGTATTTGTCTTTCTGGTTTACTTCACTTAGCATAATGCCCTCCAGGTTCAGCCATGTTGTTGGAAATGCCATTTCCTTACTCATGAGCAATAACAGTTAACCCAGTGCGAACAGCATCATTTTATTTTATCTGAAGTCCATCTTTCCTTTCCCTTTCAGCTTCAGGATGAGTTAGAAAAAGGTGAACGGGACAATGCAGAGCTACAGGAGTTTGCCAATGCCATTCTTCAGCAGATAGCAGATCACTGTCCCGACATCCTGGAGCAAGTGGTCAATGCATTGGAAGAGTCGTCCTGACCCTGCTTTGTGGGAGCGGCCAGCCCAGCAGCCTGCTGGAGTAAATCCAGGAGTCAAGAAAGAAGAGCTGTAAGGAACGGGCACCCAGAAACTTCCTGGCACCCAACAAACACTACAAACTCTGTCCTATCTTGGTTGGTCCTTTGAGTGTGATTCCAGCACCCTTTCTATAGCTGGACATCTTGACTCTGCCTTTCAACTTTGGATATTGTCTCTACACTAACTTTCCTGATGTCCAGGGTGGGTAAGTGGCCAGGTTTCCATGAAGAACTGCCATCCAGTCATCAGCAGTGGAGAACTGTGGAAGCTGGTGGTTCTGCCCTTACAGAGGGACATGGAGTGGAGAGCCCTTTTTCCTTCTGCCCTTGACATGAGAACTAAACCTGGAATCTCCTTGGAGTTCAGCATATTGAAAGAAACTTCCCAATGGACTAGAGAGCTGAGTGTTCTAATATCACAACAGGTGCTTTCTCCTAAAAGGGTAAAAAAAAAAATCTTAAGGGGGGAAAAGAGAGAACAGGGACAAAAGAAATTGACTCTTCTTTTTGCTGTCCCTTTTGCTTACTTTCCTGTGTAATGTTTTATGCAGGGGAGCTGCAAGCAGGCCTCATGACGGCTTGGTGAACACTAACACCCCAAGTTTGGAGTCTTGCCCCAGCCCTCTCTGTCTCACTCATCCTTGTTCTTCTCAGCCAGCTAACAAGAGGATGGTGTGGACAGTTCTCCCCGGGTCCCTCTTGCTTAAGACCTTTGACCTTATACTTAGGTTGTCACATCATACATCTGGATCTGAAGGAGAAGAAGGGTTTGACGTGAGGCCCTGCTGTCACCGCCTAGAGCTCTGCTTCTGTAGAAGTTCCCTGGGGCCAGGCTGGTTTCTCCTACACATCTCCTTCATTGGCATTCTAGGCCCCTGAGCCCCAAAAGAATGATTCTGCCTTCCCACCGTCCATGTTCCACCCACCTCCCTCCCTTTTAGCTTTACTCTTGATGTGCACTCCCAGAACCATAGCCTCGAGCATTGTCTGAAACCTCCTTCTGGCACAAATGAATGTCTCTCATCCCACACACATTCCTTCCTCCATCCTTTCATTCAGAGAATATTTATCAAATGCCTACTGTGTGCAAGGCACTGTTGGGTACCCATCCTTGACAAAAGTCTCTTTTCAGTGAGGGAGAAATGTGAAGGACTCTCTGAGACATAACCTGGTTGAGTCAAAGCAGTCAAAGGCATACCCTTCCCCTCCCCACTCCTTCTCTTAGTAGAAGTTCTCTTTTCCAGATGAATCTTTCACAAATGAGCCTTTCTCATTTCTCCTTATAATGGAATTGATGAGGGGGGCTTATCCCCCTTGAGGGGGGCTGAGTCAGTTACTTGCCTGCAGGATCTTATTTGGTGGTTCAGGATTTTTGTGGTGGTTGTTACCCTGCAAGGGTGTAGTGTTTAGGGGGGCTACAGCCGCGGATGGTGTTTTCTTAACACATCCGTGCACATCACGTGGAACTTGGCCAGCTCCGTGTGTCGCAGATCAGAAAATGGACCCTAAAGTTGCAAATCCAGTTGAAGGTATTGGCATTTTGAACGGCATTCTTCCCAAGCTTAGACAGTGGCAGTCATAAATAATCAGGCACCAAGAAAGAGACCACTTCACCCAAATCTAGCCCTTTGACCACCTCTCCGGCCAGACGCCCACCAGACACTCACGTCTTCTGATAAGAGTTGCTGGGCTAAATGTTTTTGTCTTGCATTTTCCCCTTTCCCCCTCCCCAGTTACTCACCCAGAGAATCTGATGCTGCCTGGAAAGTCACCACGGCTGTCAGTCTGGTATCTTCCCACCGGCAACTCTTGACTGTCCCATTAACTTACAGGGTCATATCTGCAGCTGCCCGGATTCCCTGCTATTGTAAAACAGCCTCTCCTGTGAGAAGCTGTAGAATGTTTTGTGTCGAAGGTTTAAATGGGTTCTGCTCATAAACTTCTTACTGAGATGCTTCCTGATAGCCTGGCCGGCCAGAAGTGGGCGAGGTGGGAGATGGAGGAGTTACATAGTTAGTCATGGTGGTTTGTGGTCAGTCACCTCAATTCCATGTATTTCTTGCACTGCCTCTTAGTGATATAGAAAGCCCCCCGTATCTTAGGCCTGGAGTATTAGAATCTCACTTTATCTACCATAACCAGAGACCTGAGGGATGAGGACACCCTTACAGGACCCGCGCAGAGCAGGCAGGAGCAGAGGCCGTGCCCAGATGGGTGGCCTGGCCCTGGCTGCTACCCTCTAGCAGGTGGGGGGGGTGGGGCAGCAAGCAGGTCTCCCTGGGTCCTGCTCATTCTGTTTCTGCTCTCAAATATGGTACCTGCCATGCTTGCCCCTCTGGGTGTGTGACTCTCACTGCACCTCCTTTCTTCCCCTTTTCATTTCAACCCCTCCTGTTGATTCCCCTTGGAAGTCCTCTGGACAGGTGCTTCTGAGAAGAAAAATTTCTGGGCAAACATCATCTGTCCGGTCTCTGTGAATCTCCTTGATTCCTCTTGGGTAGTCATCCTAGCACCTCAAATGGTTCTGAGGACTCTTTGGTTCTAGATGAAAGTAGGTTTTGGCTAAACTTTAATAGCAAACATGACCTGACTTTATATTACAAGGGCAAAATTAATACAATGTCTAGCACTTAGAGTGTCTTATCAAGTTGGGATCATTCATCGAGCCAACTTTTACTAAATGCGCAATTCCCATCACACAAAGACTTACCACTGCATGACCCTCTTCTGGTGTTCATTTTCACAAGGTGACTCAGCTGCTGGGGAGGGTCTATAGCCTTGAAAACTCACTGCAGTTGCCTATTAGGTTCACCAAATTCATCCATTCCATTGGCAGGTCTAGTTTCCCCTTAGCACCTAAAGATCTGTACCCCAAATCAAGGTCATCATAAAAGGGGACAGGAAGAAGAAGAGTGTGTGGAATCTAATGTGGGGCTCATGACTGATGAAATACAATGTGATTTTTCTCATCTTCTCATATACCTCTATCCCGGGTACTCATTGAGTTCTTGGTGAAGTATCTGAATTGAGATTTACAAGGACTTGGATACCATTTGAAATGGAAAAGATTTTAAATGGGCTTTAATATATTAAGAAATATGAACGGGAATCCCCAAATCCATCTCAGCTCTAACCTTTAACCTGGTACCTTATAGTCTAATGAAGAGCTAAATGCTTCTCTCTCTTCCTCACACTTGATCTTTAGAAATGCTAGTAAAGCAGATGGGACCCAAGACTGCCTTCAGGGTCCATAGTGGCAGTGTGACTTGGCACCTTTTGTCAATAAAAGTCTGTTTGGTTTTCCACGAGGAGTTCGTTGGCTAACCCACTCCTCAGAGAGAAGAGGAGGAGGAAGTCATCACAAAGTTTTAGTCAACTGGTGAGCTAATCCCTCCCCTATGACGTTCAGGATTGGCATTTGGATTTGCTGCTAGAGAGTCCTGCTGATCCCAGAACCATCCTGCCCACCCCTTTGACCCCAGTCGTGAGGCACAGACCCACTGGCTGCCCTCGGGGGGTTCTGAGGAAAGAGCAAATCAAGGAATATGGTGCCACATAGAATGTGACCCTCCCACGGCCGTTCCTGAGTCACAGTGGGCCCTGTGGCCGTAATGTCAGTAACTTCCATGTCTGCCTCCCCAGCCTCACCTGCCACCCGCAAGAGTCCAGAGCTGTGGAAAAGCAGACGAGGGCGGAGTAGATGCAGCAGAGCCTGCTGCTCTTTGCCAAGCCTGCAAGGCCAACCCATCCATCACTGCCAGTCCCTGGGCCTCTCAGGACAGCGACTTGAACTGGTCAAAGAAATGTTTTAAAAAGAATCTGGAGTTTTCCCCACGTGGACTAAGGGAATGTTTGGGCAAAAAAAAACACACACGCATTACAGGGACATCCTTCTGAACAAAATGGCTGTCTTTACTTACTCTTTGTAAGCAAAAACTGTTTCCAAACTTTTTAGTGTCAAAACTGTAACCAAGTGTCTCCTGATTTTCTCCAATGTGTTTGGCGAGTGCTGTGACCCTCTTGTAGGTATTTCTCCTCCTGACTCTTTTGGGGGAAAGGTGGTTTTAGGGATTGATTTGGGGGGAGCGGGTTTTTGTCCCATCCCACGTCCTCTTTTGTTTCTCCGCTTGTCGATATTGTCTGTGTGGTTCAGAGCATTGGGGCAGTTACATTGTGGCCATTGTTGAGATTATTAAGATATTAAAAAGTAGTTTGTAGAACTGAAAAGTTAAAGAGCTGTGTTTTAAGAAATGCAAAACGATATCATGTTAATAAAGGAATTCAAGCTACGGGGCAGCCGAACTCCTCCCCCACCTCCCCCAAGTTGGCCAAGGTGGCAGCTGGGCTAGCCCCTTGGGAAGCACCAGTGGCCACCCTCCAGGTAGTGAAAGAGACAACTGCTGAGTCAAAGGAATTGGAATCCGGGGCTCAGAGGGTCCCCACTTGTGCCAGAGATCTCCTCTACATCCTCAGGACCTCTGGGTAGAGGTTTCAAAGTTTGTGACCCCATAACCACCCTCAAAACCCACCTTGGTCCCAGCTCAGTGTGCCTAATACTGTGTGGTAACCCGGGCTTGGCTCTGAAGCCTCACAGCCGGCGGCAGCCCTGTGCGGGCCGCAGACCCTCTCTCCTGCCCACTTGGTGCTATATCATCCAGTGACCCATCCAGCACGGCCAAGCGCCGGCCAGCCTGGAGCCCACAATCCAGGCCAATGAATTGTACTCAGATCTCGGTTCCTTCTGGCTTCAGGCCCCAGGTTCTTTCCCTTTAAGCTTCTTAGCGCCTACATCTCCCAGGCCCAGGCTGTCTCTCTAGGCCCCAGAGATGCCATGGTCAGGAAAGGACGGGATCCCTTGCTGAAGCCAGAGAAATCCCCCCCTGGGCCCCGCACAAGCGCTCCAGGCCCAGCCTTTGTTTGCACGCCACACCAGTATTGCATTCATGCCCTGACGCAGCCAGACCTACCCGAGGGCCACCCCCCCACCCCACCCCCGTTCTGGCGGGGCTGCCCACGCGGGCCTAGCCCACTGGCCTGGGACCCTGCCAAGCACCTCGGGCTGTCCAGGATGGAGACCCGACGTCTCCCCGGGATCTGCTCCCCTCTGCCCCAGAAGACAAGTGCTGCGCTCTAGTGAGAGGAGCTGAGGGGCCCTGGGCGCCGACTCCTAGCTTGAGTTCCTTGTGCTGACAGTAGCAGCCGCTATGATGGTGTCTGTGATGCAAATGCACCCGCTGCCTTCAACCGCGTGCGTGCGTGCGTGCGTGCGTGCGTGTGTGTGTGTGTGTGTGTGTGACGGCCGGAGTCGTGTTACTGACAGGATAATGACATTACAAAGAAATTGTGTTAGAGTCAACTTTGCCTTGATAATTATTGTAAACACTTTGTCCATTTTTTTCTTTTTTATTCACAAACTAAATCCATCAGGAAATTATAAAGTTATTTAAAAATCGTGTGCTGTGTCTTTCTTTGAGTCTCAACCAGCCTGATAAGCCAAGTGAGATGAGTCCTCAAATGCCAGAAAAGCAGGGAGAAGCCAGCGGCCTCCAAGAGATTAACGCCGTGGTAGGTGAGCCAGGAACCCACTGTGCCCGGGGTTAAGGCGGGGACGGGGAAGCCAAGGCTGGGCTCAGCTGTGACGGGCCTGGCGGGGTGATGTTCTCGGAGAGAGGAGTTGGCCTCCTTTAAGTCCGCACCTGAACGCTGGACTGGCAGCCCCCTTAATTGCTTTTTGAAGTCAGTTTCCACCTCCCTTTCTCCTTCCTTAGGCCCTAGGCCCCGAGCCAGTTTCCCCATTTCTCACTGAGCTGCGTTTCTGGAGCTCGTGCTCAGGTTGGGGAGCAGCCATGGCGTGGCAGAGGGGGTTTCACTCAGGCCTGGGACTCAGGCTTCTTTTCGGTGTATCCGATGTATTAGCTCAGGGATGTGGGAGCTGCAGCAGCCAACAGAAAGTGCAAATACCAAGAATAAAGGAACCAAAGAACCTGTTCTTGAATATTCCCCAGTTTTGGTATTTGTCTTTGGCCCTATTATGCTCAGTAAGAAATTATTCGGGGGGGGGGCTACTTCTTGTATGAGAATTAGTTTTCTGCTTAGCTCCATTTCTCCATCTACCCCCAGAGGGGATCACCCTGCTTGCTGCGCTCTGCCCCCACCGCTCCCCCCCCCCGGTGGAAATTCCTGCCTGCTGTGCACTGGCACTTGGGAATTGGACGGGAGAGTCAGACATCACCCCTCCTGGCAGGTTCTCCCTGCACCTGGGCTCTGGCCCTGCCCACCTCCAGCTGGAACAGCTGCTGAGAAGTCCCACCAGGTGGAGGAACACCTGGGAGACCGCGCTATTTACAGGACTGGGAACCTGATGTTGCTCGTCATGTCATCATGAAGCAGGAGCAATTTCCCTTGCAGAACATGTATCATACTGCAAAATGTAAGATCACAACCACAAGCAGATGTGTCCACAGAAAGCTGTCAGTTTACACTGGTCAGCTCTTTCCAGGGTTTTCCATTCATCTTCTTTCACTATTTGTTTATTCACTCTGTGGTCTACCAGCACTCCGTTGCAGACAAATGGACGCAGAGACCACAAGGTTCAAGGAAAATATGAAAGAACTTGCAATTGAGAATTCCATCCATTAACTTGGTTTTTTCTCTGAATTAGAAAAAGACTGCTATTATTTGATTTTTTGAGGTGGAATATCTCAGGCTGGCTCAAAGATGATTAAGAACTACTCAGTCTTGGGGCACTAGGTGGCTCAGTCGGTTAAGCGCCCAACTCTGGATTGCTCAGGTCGTGATCTCAGGGTGGTTGAGATTGAGCCCCCATGTCAGGCTTCATGCTGGATGTGGTGCCTGCTCAAGATTCTCTGTCTCCCTCTCCCTCTGCCCCTCCCAACCCCCTGCCCTCTCTTGTGCGCGCTCTCTCAAAAAAAAAAAAAAAAAAAAAAAAAAAAAACTACTTAGAGTCTGGAGTGAGGGAGTGTTTGAGATCCACGAGCTTTCCCAGATGTCCTGGAAAGAGCCCTAGACTCCCAGCCCAGAGCCTGCCCCCTGACCTCCCAGCCTCTCTTCAACCTTCCCATTGAAAATAAGGCCGCCTTCATCTAGGTCACAAAGCCATAAGCCATGAGAAATAATATATATTATGTGTTCCCTTTTTGAAAGCTCTTTTAAGCGTGTAAAGCATAAAATTGCTTTTTTCACGTCTGCAATTTGCTTTAAGCTAATCCAGCATGTGTGTTGGGGAGGTGGCGAGGAGCAGGTCATCCATACAGAAAGATGGCCGTGGGTCAGTAACTGCTGGAGCTGGGGATCAGATGCCCGGGGTTCGTTATCCCATTCTATTACCATGTATAGTTGAAATTTCCCCAAGTTAAATACTCACGTCCTTCGATTGTGCTCGAAGGCAGGGGGTTGGGAGGGGCAGAGGGAGAGGGAGACAGAGAATTTTGAGCAGGCACCACATCCAGCATGAAGCCTGACGTGGGGGCTCAATCTCAACCACCCTGAGTCACCACACGTGGACCTTTTCCCCCAGGATCCAAGTAATCCGCCTTCACAGATTGCCACCAGAGCCCTCAGTTCAGTATTCATGTTCTGCTGTGTTCTGGGCACCAGTCATGCCAATAAGAGCCTGGGGCATGTCTCCCAGGAGCCAGCTTCAGCTCTCCGCACTTCACCTGTTTTCTCTCCTTTCATCTCCGTAGCCATCCTGTGAGGCGGGTGCTGCCATCCCCATTGTACAGATGAGGCACAGGGCAGTGGGACCACCTTCCCTAGGTCCTGCAGCTCGGACCTGGTGGGGCTAGAGGTTCAATACGGCTCTGGCTCCAAGGCCTGTGCTCTTCAACCCACTGCTGTGGCCGCTTCTCTTGGGGACCTGGGTCCAGCGGAGGAAAGGAATCCCAATAAAATGTGGGAGCGCAGAAGAGCAGGCAATGCTCTTCACAGACCTTCAAGTTTGACCTTGAAAGGTAAACTGAATTTGGCCAGCCAAGGAGTTCAAGGATGAAGGAGGCAGAAAAGAGGGCCTGAGCAAAAATAGGGATGTGGGAAGGGACACAGGGTATTTGGGGATAGCAAGCCGTCTAATGTCAAGATCAAATACTGCTTGGCTTAAGACCATGGAGGAGAATGGGGCTCCTGGGTGGCTCAGTCCATTAGGTGTCTGCCTTCGGCTGCCGTCGGGATCCCTGGGGTCCTGGGATCGAGTCCCTCATCGGGCTCCCTGCTCATCGGGCGTCTGCTTCTCCCTCTGCCCGTCCCCACTCCTCCCCTCTCCCAGCTCGTGCCTCTTTCTCTCAAATAAAAAAATAAAATCTTAAAAAAAAAAAAAAAAGACCATAGAGAAGAAGACATGGTGGCCACAAACATAGTTTCAAAGGAGGTTGGGTGGGCCCATACTGTGAGAGATCTCTAGTGCTCTGGAAAGGACGGCAGCTTGGGAAACCTTAGCCACACCGGTGACGAACTACAGCCACCATAAGAGGTCGATCAAGAAAGAAAGAAAAAGAAAAGCACCTGGGCGTGTCCACTCTGGAAAGTGTCCAGGCCCAGCGACCGTGGGGGCTGTTGGGGTTAGCGAGGAGCAGCCTGCGGCCGGAGCCATGCGGGGAACGAACGCTCCCTGCCCTACAAGGCCGGGAAGTGATGGGCCTCTGGTCAAAGCTGGGGCGGTCTGTGCGCCAGTGTCTCTCCGCAGTTCCTTTCGCCCGGCCCCGGGCACCGCCTGAGCCTGAGGCCAGACAGCAGGCCTGGGAGCGGCGGGGCGGCTCCAAGCTCGCTGGAAACCACGTGCCTTGCTTGTCCCGCAGCCGGAGGCCCGAGGCACGCGGGAGCTGGCGCCGCCCGGCTCTGGGCGCCGTGTACTCGCCAAGGCTCAGGCAGTGCCGCGTGGTGAGTGCTGTCTCCCCCAGGCCCTCGGTGAGACTGGAATCAGGTTGGAAGAGTCGGTAATGCCACGTCAGCCCTCCGCGTCCCCCGAGACCATGCCCCCGCCACGGCGCCCGGGGCACGCTGAAGCCCCCCCCCCCCCCCGACCCCGCCCCCCCCCCGGGGCGGGGGGGGAAGTTTGGCCCCCCCCCCCCCCCACGGAAGCGGCGCTCACAGGGGACTGGCGCTGGTCCCTCCCTTGCTTCCAGCTGTGCGGCGACAGCAAGCTGGCCTTCCCGCCCTGAGTTAGCACTCCTTCCAGTCTCCCTTGTCTCTCTCGGCCTCAGTGCCCCCCCTTCCCCGCCCCCCAGCACTCCAGCCTTGCTCCTGAGGGTGAAGAACTCCACCCGCCTTCACTTAAGAGGGAGAGCGGGGCGTGTGAGGGAAAAACGTCCATCAAGTGTCTGCAGAGTTTCCGCCGCCTCCGGCCCTGGCGGCATTCGCACTCAAGACGTGGTTCCTGTTGGGTTCGTCTCAGGCTTGCATTTTTTTTTATTACGATTTTATTCTTAAGGATTGTCGGAAATGAGGCTTTGGGGCGAGTCTGCTGGCAATCTTCCCTTGGAGGGGCGTGCGCATCGGTTGGGGCGGCCTCCCGGACTCTCGCCGTGTGCGTGTGCGGCCGAAAGGTGCTGGAGCGAAGCCCAGCGCCGAGCACTTCTGTGCGAGGCCCGCAGCCACGGCTGCCCCTCCCGCGGCGGCCGAACGTGGGCAACCGAGGGGACGCGCGCCACGGCCTCGGAAACGCACGGCAGGCTCCAGGGGGAGTGGGTGACTGGAGGTTCTTGTATCCAGTTTTCCTTTGATCGTTATCATGAGCGTTGACGTCAGGAAGATCCCGCAGCTTTGAGGCATCATCTGACTCCAGGGAAAAAGAAAAGTCAAGAAGCCTGTCAGCCCTCCGCAGCCGTCGGGCTCCTCGCTGGCCATCCCCGCGGCACCAGCTGCCCCAGAGGACCCCCGTCCAGCAAGGGGCCGTGCCACCTCGGGCGGCTGTCCCCCGGCCACAGCGGCTCCTTGCCCTGCACAGCGTCTGTGGGGCCCGCAGGGCCGTGGGGGACGGGATGCTTATCCCGCCGACTGCGCGGAGAACAGAAGCAACGTAGGGCTTGGCGCGTGCGAGCCCTGGCCCAGAAGATGAAGGAGGACCCAGGTTCTCCTCTTCTCTTCACTGCTTATTAGGTGTGTGGCCTTGGAGAATTCACTTGGTCCCTTTGACCTTCAGTTTTCTCATTTTTAAAATAGAAATAAGAGTGCCCAGGGGCGCCTGGCTGGCTCAGTCGGTTGAGCGTCCGACTCTTGGTTTCGGCTCAGGTCATGATCTCAGGGTCGCGGGATCGGCCCCGTGTTAGGCTCCAAGTTCATTGGGGAGTCTGAGATTCTCTCTTTCCCTCTCCCTCTGACCCTCCCCCCACTCTCTCTCTGTCAAATAAATAAAATCTTCTTTAAAAAAAGATTTTATTTATTTATTTGACAGAGAGAGACAGAGCGAGAGAGGGAACACAAGCAGGGGGAGTAGGAGAGGGAGAAGCAGGCTTCCCGCTGAGCAGGGAGCCGGATGTGGGGCTCGATCCCAGGACCCTGGGATCATGACCTGAGCCGAAGGCAGACGCCCAACTGACTGAGCCACCCAGGTGCCCCTCAAATAAATAAGTCTTTAAAAAATAAAAATAAAGAAATAAAGTGCCCCCTTCACAGGTGTACAGTGCAGTTAGGTGAGCTAATGCATGGGAAGGCACACGGGAGCCCCAGCAGCTGTTTGTTGCATTAATCAGCTCAGGTGAGCCATCCTTTGCCTGGGAAACCCTTGCTGGGTCTCACCCACCATCCGCAGGGTAGAATTATCCCCATGGCCTATGAGTAAATCCACACGCTGTTTTGCCTAAAGACTTGCCAAGGGGACCATCACCTGCCTAAAAGGTCATCCCACTCTGGCCGGGGCCTGTAAGGGCTATTTCCCCCTGTCTGAAATCCTACAGATGGGAAAGCTGAGGCCCGGAATGGGGAGTCTCATGTAGGGGAATTGCCACCCACCTCTTCCTTCCGCCCCCGTCCCAGGCTCCCTGCCGCCAGGCATGAACTCGGGAGAGCACACGGGACAGCTCTGGGCCTGCCTTCTGGGAGCCCGCTCCGGGCTGAGGCTGCGGTGCCCTCCCCCAGGGGAATCCGATGCCAACAATCATATTGCTTCTGCTTTAGGAGGAAAAAACTCCAGATGCCAATGTGCCTGCCTCATCAGCTGGGGCCGTGTTATCCTCCTGCAGGGATGGGCTCCTGAATGCGAGCTTTGTCTGGCCTGCCTGTTAGTCACTGTGACAAAAGAGACCCAGGGAGACTGGAGCCCGACGTGGGATTCTTTGGCCAGAACGTCAGGTCGTGGAGGCCAGGCCGCAGCGTGCAAGCAAAGCCCGGTTCCAGGACCTCTGAGCTCTCCTGCACGCGCTGGGCCCAGCAGAAGGCCCCCGAGGCGTCCCGACTCAACCCCACCCGTGAGCACACACTTTGACCTCCCTCCCTTCCCACCGGGGCCCCATGGCCTCCTCACCTCCCCATCCCCTCTGCCCGGAAGGCCCCTGAGGGCAGGAAGCGTGGCTGCCTCCCTCCTGGGTCCCCTGCAGGCCCCCAGCACACACTCTAGGGCTTACCAAGTGCTTCCAGTGGGTGTGCTCCCTTGTCGGCTTCCCTGGAGCTCTGTATCCTGGGATTCTCTCTTCCACAGCTGGCCCGGGGCTAGCCCATGTCACTGGAAACGTATCAGTCCCTGAAATATTCACACAGACATCTGTCAGGAGCCCAGCTTCCCCCGTGGGCAGGACGGGTCACAACAAGCCCGTGCCAGAGCTACTTGATGTCATGGGGAGTCCCAGCTTGCTGCCTCCTCCATTTCAGACCAGGCCGCAGAGCAGCAGGGTCCCCGCGATTGCAACTCGGGGACACACAGCTGGGAGGGCAGCAGCTGGGGTTTGACCCTCCCTGGAGCCTCGGGATCCTGTTTGAGGGGCTTACTTCTCTATTCCGCCTGTGCTGACCTCTTCACGGGCTTCCCTGTGCGGTAAGGGCCGGTAGGAGCTCTTCACAGGAAAATCTTCATGCCGAAGGGCTCAGTTGATGTCTTGGGAGCTTGCCAGTCTTTCTAAAGTTTCCTCCTGTCCCTGTGAGTGTGTGCATACATACAGCCGTACACCCGAACTCTGTGTGATACACACACATTCACACTCACACACACACGCGCACGCGTGCGCAGGCTTTGGCCAAGTGTGAGGGTCTCCATGTTATGAAGGGAATAAGTAAACAAACTCAACATTTCTGTTTCCCTCTGAGGCTTGCAAAAAAGGTGTTAAGAGCACAAGATTTAAATCATAAACTTTATTAAAAGCCAAACAGCCCAGTGTGTGACTCTTGCCAACTCGGACAGAGTCTTTGGGGTAAAGCTGCACTGAGCTAATCCAGAAGGAATCAAGTGGAGGAAGACAGCAGCGGGGAGGGAGCCGAGGCATCCACCCTATGGAAGGTGGAGTGGGGGCAGCCGCGCTTGGATTCAGCCGCCCACCCCGGCTGGGCCAGGAGGATGGGGCAGGAGCCCAGGTAAGGCCTTCAAAGTATTGAATCGTGTTTTCTAACTTTCCTCCTTCTATTCCCGTAACAAATGGAGCCTCTTTATACCTGAAGGACTCCTGGCAAGGCAGGGGAGCAGGTACTCCAGCCAGTCTCAGAACTGGCCAAAGTGGCTGGGTGAGTAGCGTTTGAGCGACGAGCAGGAGAGGAACGCCCCAGCTGCTCCCCGACCGGGCTCGTCCCCACCCGACCTGAGGCAGCTTTCCTCCTCCAAAGATGAGTTGCCTCTTTACCGGGGGCAGGGACTGTGGCCGCAAGACACAGAAAGAGGAATGAGACCACGGCTTGCGAGGAGTTCGAAATCCAGTTAGGGAATCAGGACAAAGACACGAATCAACAGTAAGCACTGTGGTTCAGGACAGGATCAGAGCGGAGGGGGCCAAGCGGAGGAACTTTCCCGGGGCAGACGGAACCACTCTGACCTCCGGCCCAAATTTGGCTCCAAGATGTCTTCCCAAAATGGCTCTGCCAGACTCAAGCTCTTCACTAACCCTCAGCCCGGCTCCTGTTCCCCATCTGTCTCACCTCCTGAGGACACTTCGGCACCACTAGAGTCGCTCGGGATGTTGTGTCATTGAACTTGAAGAGTCTCATCTCCGCTCTCTGACCCAAGCTGGCCCAGGACGAGAGCCCGTCTCTGCAGAGCCCTGTGGCCCCTGGGATAGCAGCCATCCTATTCCACACAAGACAGAAGCCCTCCACCCCTGAGCTGGCCCCAGGGGGCTCCCGGCCCTGAGGGGGGCCAGTGAGGACCCACAGACAACAATGAGGCCAGGAGGAAGGGAGGCAGCCTCGGTTAACGGACACGGGACCCTGCTGGTCTTTTTCCAACCAGTTAGACTTCACGGGCTGTATGGCTTCAGGAGACCCACCTGTCTTAACAAAGTATTGGTTTTATCATAAGGTGTTAAACATCATCGGGTGCCTGGCTGGCTCAGCTGATAGAGCACAAGACTCTTGATGGGGTCGTGAGTTTGAGCCCACGCTGGGTAAGAGGTTAGTATAATAATAAAATAAAATGCATTTTTTTTTAAATCATCAGCACAGCTTGGGACTGGCCACAGCATTCTTCCAAATCTCCTCCGTGTAATCTCCTGGGAGTACCGAGGGCCTTTGCCCAGAATCTCTGCAACCTTCAAAGATCTGGAGCGTGGGGGCGGGTCTGGCAGGACTTATCTAATCCCCTTGGAACAATTTCCCATATACGTGTGTTTGTAGGTGTCTCTGTAAATAGCAATTAAATATTCTTGCCTGGATATCTGTGTCTGCAAACCAGGGCTTCTATTAAATGTAATTACTTCCTCCTGGAGTTCTTTGAATTCTCCCTCCTGAGAGAGAGAGAGAGAGAGGAAGAGCGGAGAGGTGTGTGCTTCGAGCCTCGCCTGAGAAGTGAGGGCCTGGAGGTGGCTCACGCAGGCTGTGTGGCTGGTCACACTTGCCCTTGACAGCCAGGAGACGCCCAGGATCCAAGAAGACCCGGGCCTGCCGTCCCTCCACCTCCTCGCCCACACCTGCCACTAAGCCGCCCCAGGGGGACAGCTTCTCCTCCCCAAACCTGCCCAGGCTTTCCCAGCAGCTGTTCTTTCTTTCTCTTCCATTTTCTCCCTTTGCCTAAAAAGATCCCACCACAAAAATAAAAAACAAAACAAGTCTTCTTCTCTTCCTCCATATGTAGCCACCGGATCAAGAAACCACAGGGGCTGGAAAATGCACTGGTCTACGAGGCCGGAGGTCACTCTATGCAGATGCGGGCCGCGGATGGGTTCAAGTTCTGCTCCGTTCCCAGCAAGCGTGGGAAGGAATGTGTCCTGCGTCTCCGGGACACACACGATCCCAGCTGCCGGCGGGGCCAGGTTGGTGGAGAAACTCCATCATTTATGTCCCCTGCCTCTCCCCAGCTTTTCCTGGGATGCCTTTTGAGGTTTGCTATATGTGTTTGTTTCCAGGTTTGCGTCAGTCACTGTTGACTGTGGGTAACTTTCGTTACCAGGGCAAACCTGGGCCCGGCCAGCTCCCCACAGTGCCTCCGAGGCCTCCCACCCCAGCGGCCGCCGGGTCACCCCCGCCTCGGCCTCCCCCGCCTCGGCCTCCCCTTCACGCACACTGCTCTCCGTCCACACCACCCACCCCTGGGTTCGCCGTTATTTTCACAGTGGCCCTCTGTGAATTTTAAAAATGAGCATTAGAAGAGTTATTTATACGAATACCTCCACAGGAGGTTATTTATATGAGAACATACAGTATCCTTGATCATCCAGCTGCTGAGTTGGAGGGACGGAAAGAACCCTTTATTAAGTGCTTCTGATGAGTCAGACCCCGAGCCAGCCCTCTCCTGTGTGGCTGGGATCACCGTCCACGTTTTAGACAGATGTGGAACGCGAATACAGCGCACATCTGTTTTGTCATCCGTATATCCTTGTGCTTAGAAGGGTGGCTGGAGCTTTCTAGGCGATCAGTAAAAACGTGTTCCATAAATGAATGGAAAGGAAGCAGAGGTTCAGCGCGGGATGCCGCTGACATGGAGTCCCGCAGCCTGGCCATGACCAGATGGATGGCGCCAGAGGCCTGCCTGGCCCTCAGCCCGGGCTCTTTCCCTCCCCCTCCCACGGGTCTCCCTCATCTTCTCTGGATGTAGCCCCCGGGCTCTCGCAAAGGCTGGTGTGTGACCCAAACAGCACGGTGTTTCCTCAAAAAATTAAACAGAGAACTACCGTATGATCCCGCAACCCCTCTTCTGGGCGTAGAATGGAGGGCGGGGTCTCAAAGAGACGTGCGTACATTTGTGTTCGTAGCCGCATTATGCACAACAGCCGAAAGGTGGAAGCAACACAAGTGGCCGACAGGGGATGAACGCATAAAACAAAATAGCCATCAGTGGAGTATTACTCTGCTTTAGAAAGGAAGAAGCTCTGACACAGACCACACAGGGCTGGACCTGGAGACATTACACTAAGTGCTTAAGGCAGGTGCAAAAGGACGAATACGGTGGGATTCCTCTTATAGGAGGGGCCAAGAGCAGGCAATTCATAGGGACAGAAAGCCGATTAGAGGGCAACACGGGCTGGAGGAAGGGGGCAGATCCGTGTTTAATGGCAGAGTTACCATTTGGGAAGACAAACCGTGCTCCGGAGAGGGATGGCGAAGGTAGTGCAACGTGGATGTGCCTCATGCTGCCGAACTGTACACGTACAGATGGTCCAAATGGTCATTTTTATGTGATCTAAATGGTATCCCAATAAAAAGTTAATTAAAAGTAATAGATACGAACAGAAAGTAGAATAGAGTTTTTCTTGAGAACAATGAAAAAGTTCTATGTGTGGACGGTGGGGATGGTTAGCTAGCATTGTGAAACTCCATCCCACCGCACTCTATACCTACGAATGGTTAAAATTATAAATTCTCTGTTATGGGGGCGCCTGGGTGGCTCAGTTGGTTGGGCGTCTGCCTTCGGCTCAGGTCACGATCGAGTCTCAGTCGCATCGGGCTCCCTGCTCAGCGGGGGGTCTGCTTCTCCCTCTGCCTGCCTGTGCTTGTCTCTCTCTCTCAAATAAATAAATAAAATCTTTTTTAAAAAAAATAAAATATACCTGAGGGCTTCTTCCATTTTCTAAATGGGGAATAGGGCACAAAGAGGTTGAGTAAACTACCTTTTATTAGATTTGTTCGGTTTAGAGCAGAATGCTCCTGAGGAATTCACTTTATATTAAAGAAAGGCTGCTTTTGATTAAGGGCGTCATAAGAGGGCAGCGGGGGTCCCCCTAACTTCCCTCTTACGGCGGCACCCCTCTCACTCTCTAAAGCAGCCGGTTCCATTTTTGAACAGATTTTTATGTTAGAAAACTCTTCCTTATAGGCTCATAGATAATGAGAGCTAGAAAGGATCTTAGAAATAATCCTGTCCACTCTTCATTTTCAACAGAAGGGGATCTAGAAATATTAAGCAACGTGGTCAAGATCCCACTTTTGGCAGCACCCAGACCCCCCTGCTCTTGAGCCTCAGGCTCCCTCCAGCATGGCACGTAAGACCTCTGAGTTGGGATGACCCAGCCCTAGCTATCGGACACCGGCTAGAATCTTCCTCCTACAGCCTGTTCTTCCTCCTGCTGCAGCCCCAGCAACATGCTCCCCTGCTCAGTCAGGGAGCCTCCCTGGCCAGCGGCAATGAAGAGCATGCCTTCCCCAAAGTTAACCCAAGAGCTAGTCAACTAGAGGCGAGGCACGGGCTGGGCCTGGATACCCATCCCTCAGTCCTTTCTACCTCAACAAGAATAAATCTGTTCCACCAGAAATAGCAGAGATCAATATTATTTGCTGCAACTAGAAATGGATACCCCGCTGGGACCGCCTATGAAAAGTGCTTCTCGCGTTTATTTAACAAGCTGATGTTATCTCGTGGAAACAGCAGAACACCGTGTGCTGCTTGCAAACTATAATGTTCACTTAGATTCCAAAATTGCCAGCAACTACGAAGTGTAGATGTGAGCCTTTGGGGATTACATGGGGAGTCACCCATTCCCCACTTTGGAGCCAGAAACTATATATCTGCTGCCTAGGTTTGCCCCAAATTCAATCACTGTGTCTGACAAAAATGTGAATATATTCAGCTTCATACACGGCCTCTTGAAATGGCTTGAGGAAATGAAGCCCAAATAACTCTGAAATAACTTAAAAAATAACTTTTCAACCTTATAAAAGTATAGGGAGTAGACTTTCATATGAGTTCTCGTGGTAGCCAAGAAACAAGAAAACTGAAAAAATTTATGCTTTTAAACTTTAACTTCATGTGTGAAGAGAATATCCCGTATTTTCCCTGATATTTTGGTGACAGTGTGGGAGGACTGGCTGAGCTGAAGGACAGGCACACACAGCCACAACACTGGTCTACACCGCCTTATGCTCCCTCCTGCCCCAATAGACAGTCCTATCAAAAAGAAAATGAGTCTAATTTGCAGTGATTTTTAATGACTCCAAATTGAGTCCTAATATGTAATAATTTCTTTTCAAAGTGTCCAGAAACAATTTAATAATTTTCTCTAAATTTTTGCTGGAGACTAACATTAATCATTAAGTGTGTGTGTGTGTGTGTGTGTGTGTGTGTGTGTGTGTGTTTGAATCCCTAGAGCAGAGAGTGCAAAACTGTTTTTTTAAGTTTATTTATTTATATTCTCGGGGCGCCTGGGTGGCCCCATCAGCTAAGCGTCTGTCTTCAGCTCAGGTCATGATTCCGGGGTCCTGGGATTGAGCCCCACGTCGGGCTCCCTGCTCAGCGGGGAGCCTGCTTCTCCCTCTCCCTCTGCCTGCCACTCCTGCTCTCTCTCCCAGTTGCACTCGCTCTCTCTCAGTCACGCTCTCTCTCTTTCAAATAAATAAATTAAATCTTTAAAAAAATGTTTTTAAAGTCTATTTATTTATAGTCTTTACACCCAACATGGGGCTCCAACTCACAACCCTGAGATCAAGAGTCACACGCTCCACCGACGGAGCCAGCCAGGTGCTCCAGCAAACGTTTTCTGTAAGGAGCACGAGGGTAAATATGTTCATCAGTGCTGGCTTCCTGGGCAGGCACACAGAACCCTGATTAGAGAGGCCACCATACTTGTTTTAATGCTCTATTGTTGCCGTCATGGAATTTTTACTATTCTTTTGTAACAAGGGGCCCCACATGTTCATTTTGTACTGCAAATTTTGTAGCCAGTCTTGCTCACAGGCCCATACAGTGTCTAATACAACAGTTCAGCCATGCTGCAGCCATAGGCAATAGGGAAACAAATGCATGTGTTCCAATAAAACTTTATTTGTAGACACTGAAATTGGAATTTCATAGAATTTTCACATGTCACAAAATATCGGTCCTCAAAAATACTCTTCTCCAACCATTTAAATATGTAAAAGCCATCTTAGCTTGCTGTGCAAAAGTAGGTTGTCGTCTGGATTCCGCCCCTGGTGTAGTTGGCTGACCCCTAGTCTAGAGAAAAATCTGGGGAGACCATAATTTTCCTCTTGTTTAAATTCTGGATGTTGGTTCAGATTCCTGGGAATTTACACAGGCCATGCTAGTGTGCCGCCATATTGGGGACAGGAATGGGATGTTATCAGTTAAGAGCAATGCGTGTCTGCACCATGGTGGAGAGGAGCAAAATGGACCTTTTGGGAACACCTTCCCACCTATTCCCTCTGACACCCTGGATCTGGCCCACCCAATGAAAGTAGAAATGGAGATTCAGCCACCGCTCCCTTCCCCTCCTCCCCCTACAAAGACACTGAGTTGTGATGTCAGCTCATCTTCCTCTGCCGGACCAGAGAACAGGAGGGACACTAGAGACCTCGGTGTCGACATATGTGCTGAATCCTTCCCGAAGCCTCTTACCTATGTGTTTCTCTGGGGAGCAATGGCGGATGGCCGAGCCCCAGTCTGACCCCAGAGCATCAAGGCTCAGGAACACCCAGAACTTCCCTCTCAAAGACACCCCTGAGCAGATGCCCACTACCACTCACTGGCTCAAGAGCCCTCCGAGAAGCACATGGAGACAGAAAGGGGAGGCGGCCTTTCCCACTCAAGTGCCTTTGACACAAGCTCCGTCTCCAGGCATCTGAGTTTCACAAACACCCTCCTCCCACTGGCTGTCTCCCTCAGAGCCTCGGCCCTGACTGATGTTATGAAAGGCGATGAGATCAGGCCCAGTCAGCAACAGCCCAGCCCTTTCCCCAGCCACTAATTCTTCTTCAGTTACACTTTCTATAGCTCCCTCCTAATGTGCTCATCCCGAGAGATGGATGACTGCAGCTAAGTGCTGGTGTCTGAGTTCATTCCAGACTCACGTCTTGAAACTGAAGGAGCCAAGTCGGCCCCCTAAGGAAGGTTATAATTGCTAAAGGAAATAATCATGAGGCGAGGGGTGGGGGATGGGTTATGGTGAAGACATTGGACATCTGAGACTTTTGCAACTTGGGCTTCTCCAGGAAAGAAGAGAAGAAGCAAGAATTAGAACGTCATTGGTGGCTGGACCTCAAGCCACCAGCACCCTCAGCAGTGACTGTGTCTGAGGCAGGATCATCCAAATAGCTGACCGGAGGCGAAGGTGGATATCCAGCTGTGGGTGTGAGAATAAGCTCTCATGATTAGTGGCTATTTTAAAATCAGTTAACGAATTGGGCAAAGGGCTACTGAGAATACAAAGTGGGCTAAGCTAAGGAACTTGCCATCTTGTTAGAAAGGCAAAACGAAGATGTAAGTAGACATTTAATGTCAATACAAGGCCATATGTGATAAGTTCATAATTCACTTATTCAGGAGGCCTCTGCTGAGTGCCTACTGTGTGCTAGGCAGAGACCTGCGTTCTTGAGTGTGGGGGTAGGCAGAGTGGGCTTCACGGACAGTGAAGACCGTGAAGATGGATAGAATCTAGATGGCCTAAGAACAATGTAAGGATCTCTGCAAGTAATGATGTGTGCAAGTCAGTCTGGGGCCATAAAATATTTCATTTGGAGGAGACAGTTCATGCGAAGCACTGGACATTGTTTTTTTAAAGTAGGCTCCGCGCCCAGCGTGGAGCCCAACATGGGGCTCAAACTCATGACCCTGAGATCGAAACCTGAGCTGAGATCGAAACCTGAGCTGAGATCAAAAGTCAGACGCTTAACTGACTGAGCCACCCAGGCACCCCAACACTGGACATTTCTGAAGGAGGCAGTTGGTCGGGGCCTCGAGTGCCCAAGTACCAAACCGAGGATTGGCTCTAGACTTATACACAGGAGAGTCACAGGAGAGCAAAGTGGTGTTAAAGGACATAAGCTTTCAGAAGGCAAGGATTCGTTCTGATTAGCTTATGTGGATGCCATCAAACAGGATAACCTGAGGAGTGAGCCATTCAATTAACAAGGATTAAAATAAGTGCACACAGGGCTCATTTCTGAGTGCTGGTAATTTGGGCAGGCAAAGCCAAAACTTGACCATGCCATCCTCCTCGTGCACTCAACCTCAAAAACTCATGTGCACTTCAACTCCCTAAAGGAGGACAGGCTTTAAGATCAGGCAGACTTGGTTTGAAACACAATTCCACCACTTCAGGCCTTGGTCTCCTTGTCTATAAAATGAGATAATAGTACATACTTCAAACTGCTATGAGGACGTCAAATGATGGAGAATGCCTGGCTCAGGTCCGGGCAAAAGATAAATGTTCCATAACGCTCACTTCCCTTGTCTTCCTTGTCTCTTGAAGCGCTGAGCACATTTCTTCCAGTCTTTTTTTTTTTTTTAGTGATTATAGATTCACAGGAAGTTACAAAAGTAGTACAGAGAGGTCCCCTGTGTGCCCTTCATCTAGTTTCTGCCAATGGCCACATCTTACCTAACAATATCAAAACCAGGAAACTGACATGGTATAAGCTACAGACATTCAGAGTTCACCAGGTTGCTCATTTGCATGTGTGTGTTTCTATGCAACATTATCACATGTAGATTCTTGTCAGTCAGGATACAGAATTGTTCCATCGCCGCTCCCTTACGCTATCTAAATACTCCCTCCTCCTGCCCACCTCGTCCTTAACCCCCGACACCACTAACACATGCCCATTTTTATAATTTTGTCAGTTTGAGACTTTTATATCAACGGAGTCGTACTTAGGTAACATTTTGAGTTTGTCTTTTCTCGGCATAATGCCTCCGAGATCCATCCAAATTGTTGCATGTGTCAGTAGTGGGTTCCTTTTCATTGCTGAGTAGTATTCTGTGGCATGGGTAAACAGTCACCTCTTGCAGGATATCTGGACTGTTGCCAAGTTGGGGTTATTACCAATAGACCTGCTGTGAACTTTCACAGTGCTTGTGTGAGCATCTGTTCTCGTTTCTCTGGGATAAATGCCCAGGTGCCCAATTACTGCATTGTATGGTCAGTGTACGCTTAGTTGTTTTTTTTTTTTTAAGAAACTGCCAACACATTTTCCAGAGCATCTGTACCATTTTATATATTCACTGGCAATGTATGAGAAATCCAGTTTCTCCATATTCTGCCAGCATTTGATGTTGTGACTTATTTGTATTTTAGCTATTCATTAATACATGTGTAGTGATAGCTCACGGTGGCTTTAATTTGCATTTCCCTAATAGTTCATGAGAAACACGTTGATTTTGTATAAAGTGTGAGATTTAGGTTGAGGTTCATATTTTTTAATCTACGGATGTCCAATAGCCCCAGCACTGACTGTTTGTTGAAAGGCTAGTCTTCCTCCACTGGATTGCTGTTGTATCTTTACCAAAAGTCAGTTGGGCACATTTGCGTGGGTCTCTGGGTTTCTGAGTTCTCTAATCTGTTCCATTGATCTGTCTGTCCTTCCACAGAGACCATATTGCCTCGATTGCTCTAACTACGTAGTAAGTTTTCACATCAAGTAGAGCAATTCCTCCCATTTTATTCTTCTAAACGGAGTTGGTTTTAAGACAATATTCAACTAGATTTCATATTAAACAGGAAATTTCAACATAAATTGGGTGATTTGAAAAAAAATTTTAGGAACCTGTTAAAAGGTGTGTTTTTTTTCCACAAAAAATGAGTGAACCCATTCTCCTTTCCTGTTTGTTTTTCTTATTATGGTAAAATATACACAACATAAAATTTCCCATTTTAGCCATTTTTAAGTGTGCAATTCAGTGCCATTAAGTGTATTTACATTGTTATGCACCCATCCATCTCCAAAACTTTTCCATCATCTCCAGCTGAAATTCTGTGCCCATCAAATAATTAAAAACCCGCTCTCTCTCCCCGCAAGCCTCTGGCAACTATAAGTCTACTTTCTGTCTTTATGAGTTTAACTAGATACTTTCTATAAATGGAATTACACAATATTTGTCCTTTTGTGTCTGGCTTATTTCACTTAGCATCATGTCTTCAAATGTCATCCATATTGTAGCACGTGTCAGAATTTCCTTCTTTTTTAAGACTGAATAATGTTCTGGGCCGCCTGGGTGGTTCAATTGGTTAAGTGTCTGACTCTCAGTTTTGGCTCAGGTTACGGTCTCAGAGTCGTGAGATCAAGCCCCGCGTAGGTCTCTGCACTGGGTGGGCATGGAGCCTGCTTAAGATTCTCTCTCTTCCTCTCCCTCTCTCTAAAACAAATAAATAAATCTTTAAAAAAAAAGAAGACTGGATAACGTTCCATTATTTACCCATTCATCAGTCAATGAACATTTATGTTGTTTCCACCTTTTGGCTGTTGTGAATAATGCTGCTATAAACATCCATGTACAAATATGCCTTTTGGGTCCCTGCTTTCAATTCCTTCGGGCATATACCTACAAAGGGCCATCCCCTCTTATGCCAGACTCGGGACTTTGTTCAAACATCTGCTTCCTTCTCTTTTGTCAAGACCCCAGGGACCATCAGCAAGTGGGTCCATTGGGCCACTAGGGGGAGCTCCCCACCCTGGGATTTGGTGGGGTCTTTGCTTGCTTTGCAGCTTGATGGAGGTGAGAAAGGACACCGTGACACCATGATGGAGGAAAGGGCAGCCCTCCCTCACACTCAGAGGCCATTTCTCATGGGTTTGACCCAGTTACAGCCAGAGCAGACTTCGGGGATTCTGTGCCCTGGCGTTCTAAGCACACCCTCAAACATGCTTTATTAAAAAGAACACATCTGTGTCCCCGGGCATGAGAGATTGAGGAATCAAAGAACTGGCCTTTCCTCAATTCTTAGTCTGGGGAAAATTGGTCTCCTGCCTTATTGTGAACTTGAACAGATTGTATATAAAAAGCACTTTATCTTCCACATTTGTCTCCAGCCCCACACTTCCTCTCCCACTACTTAGAGAATTAGGGCCAGAGTGGATCTCCTGCCCCTGAATGACTGCAGGCTGTGCGAATGGAGCGCTACCTCCCGGTTGGTCTGTGGTGGCCTCGGGCAGAGACTTTGACCTAAACAGTGGCAAGGGGCCTCCCCGTTCTCTCTGCCCACAGGCTCTTCCCCAGCGGCTGTGCAGCTGACCCCATGCCTGCTGGCTGCAGGGTCATGGGTAGGGAACTTGACCTCTTGGTTTTCTCATCTGTAAAATGGGATAATAATAGCGCCAACCTCATAGTGTTGTGAGGATTAGATCCCTCAGCGCGCCGTAAGCACTCAGTTAGAACTGGTTATTATGATTGTTGTCCTGCTGTTATTATAATTCTCCTGCATAAGTGAGTCCTGGACGAAGGCAGGTGTCCATCCACATACTTTCTCACACCACAGGTCAATAGAATGTACATGAAAACAAATACCTAGGGCGACTGGGGGGCTCAGTCGTTAGGCGTCTGCCTTCGGCTCAGGTCATGATCCCAGGGTCCTGGGATTGAGCCCTGCATCGGGCTCCCTGCTCAGTGGGGAGTCTCCTTCTCCCTCTGCCCTTCACCCTGTTCATTCTCTCTCTCTCAATTAAATAAATAAAATCTTTAAAAATAAAAATAAAAATAAAAACGAACACCTGTACATACCTGTGCGGTGCGATTGACTCCCTCATTAGTAGTCATGGAAGCTACCCGAGTCCAAAAGATTTTCCCCAGGGACCGAGCTCCGGAATCTATGCTACTGAGACTGTGCTTCTAAGGCTGGGTTCTGCTGGAGAGGGCGGTCCCTCCCCAACCCACTGCGGATCATCAACCCCGCCCCCCCGCCACTGCGCCTGGGCCGCTGGGGTGAAACCAGAGAGGAGGAGGCTACTGGGCCCGGTCCTGGAGAAGACAGACATCTCCTGCTGTTAGAAACAAGGGCCAAGTGGAGTTACTTACACCTCCTTCCTTCTGTCTCTCCCGGCAGCCCTCTGGAGAGCAGGGGTCAGGTGGGAAGTCCCAGAAACAGCCCGGGGTTAAGTGGTCCCCCTTGTTGCTGCAGCCTGAGGGATGAGGAGTTAGCTGACAGGAGGGGATGGCGTCCTGAGGCTGCCCCATCTCATCCTAGGGCTCCAGGAGCCCGGTTGATATCTGTGGGGTCAGCGGCTCCAAACACCTTTTATTGCTACCAGTCAGCCAGCCCCTCCCTGCCCCCACTGAGATCGGAAATCAAGTTGTAGTGAGGTGCTGTGGGTCTCGGCCTGGGGGCTGTGGTGTGAATGGGTGTTGGTGTGCTGCTTGGCAGCATGGATTCTGGAGTCCAGTCCAGAGCAGGGCAGCCCTCCCTCACTAGGTGTTACTCCGTTCCCTCCTCTCGTCTTTGGCCCTCGGAAGACAAGGCTGAGATCACACTCTGTT
This sequence comes from Callorhinus ursinus, assembly GCF_003265705.2. Lineage (NCBI taxonomy): Eukaryota > Metazoa > Chordata > Mammalia > Carnivora > Otariidae > Callorhinus > Callorhinus ursinus. The sequence continues at coordinate 2,321,932 of NW_027397136.1, read as the reverse complement.
TCAAACAGGGGTGAGAACTCTGGAGGGGCCCCTCAGGCCCTGGCACCTGCTGGTGAGGAGGACCCAAGGCCCTCTCAGGCGGGGCTCAGTCCCCACGCCATGCCCGCGGGCTCTCCTTTCTTGTGCCGTCTGGGGACCCCCTGTGCCCAAGTGCTGCTGGCTCCAGGCCGCCCTCTCTAACTCCCGGCAGCTCGTAGACGGCTGCTCCCAGAGAAGAAACTCCCCTTCTCTCCCCATCCTGGCCCAACTGCCAACCTGCCTGGTTCATTCCTCCTTCCCACCACATGAAAGGCACACGGGCCTGGCTTGGACTGAAGTCAAAATTTCTGTGTTTGATATTGGGAGCAAATGAGCGTCCTGTGTCTGTCTGGGTCACTGTCGTCGGCCATCATGGCAAGCAGGGCCAGACTGAGGATTCTCTAAGTGCAAAGAGACAAGGTTTTTAAAATACGGGTTGTGACCAGATTTGGTCTGATCTTTTAATTGGTATAAGGAAGGCGTCTTTGAAACACGCACTGAAAACCCTCCCAGGGAGGAAAAGTCCTGAGGACTGTGGATTGCCTGGCATAGGTTTCAATGACCTGGGCCTTCCCTGTCAGTTTCTGGAGACCCTGTCCCTGTAACTTACTGCAAAGCCAGATGGGCATTTAAATTAAGGAAGGCAAGCAAGCAGCTCCTGGCTGCCTGCCACCAGCTTGGGCGGTGGGTAGCCCTGAGCAGAGTGCCTTAGGGAGCGGACAGAGGCGGCAGCTGCCTGGGTGGTAAGACCCAAAGACACCGGGGAGGTTCCCCGTGGACTCCCCCACCTCCTCTGGGGCCCTAAAATAGCTCCTTAGCTCAGAGGCCTCAGTGCCTGAAATTCCGGCACCAGAGAATCATCTGCTGGGGATCTGGTAGCTCTTCTGTTTCCAGAATTTTCTGCTTAAAGCCCACCACAGATGGCAGCCCAAGCATGAGACAGGCAGGTGGGGATACAGGTATGGTTACCAGGCTACAAGAAAGGCAAAAAGGAACTTAAAAGGGGTGGTAGGAGGCCGGGCATGAAATAGGACCACAGCATCCGCATGAGGGTGAGGTTACTAGCCAGCGCTACCCTTCCCCGGCCGGTCACCTCTTGCCCTGTTCTCTCCTTATCTGGTTCCCTCCTTCCTCCTCCTTCCTCCTTGGGCTCGGGGAAAAGCAAGTCAGCTCCTCCAGCACATTACTAAGCCTATAAAACCAGTGGTATTTATCTGTCCGTTCCCCTCTTAGATTCGAAGGTGTTCAAGGCCCGTATCTGAAACTTGGCAGGAAAGGAAGTATTAACTGCAACTGTCAGTCTCTGCTGATCATCGTTCTTGATCTTGGTGTCTTGATGGCGACGCACGAAGTCTCGAGAAAGACTTCTAGGATGGGAGAAATGTCCAAGTCTAATTCACAATGGAGCTGATCGCTGTTTTATAGGAGTCATTTTTATTGATCAACCTACTGAAGAACCTCAAGGATTAATGCAGGACTCTCCCGTTAGTTCGGCAGTAGGACCCAGATGCCTGCACAACTACATAGTGAGAAAACAGACAACAAGGGAGAGAGTTGAGCCAAATGCTTTATTTTTGTTTTTTGAGATTTTATTTATTTGAGAGAGACAGAGAGAGAGAGAGAGAGCACAAGCCGAGGGAGGAGGGCAGAGGGAGAGGGAGAAGCAGACTCCCCGCTGAGCAGGGAGCCTCTCACAGGCTTGATCCCAGACCCTGAGATCATGACCCAAGCTGAAGGCAGATGCCCAACAGACTGAGCCACCCAGCCACCGAGACCAAATGCTTTCAAGTTAACATTCTGAACGTTAACAATCGTCCATTACAATGATACATTTTCCCATGCTGCTTGTGGTACAACCACGTTTCCTCAAGCCAAACACACACTTCACATAGGAAACTGCCTAGCAAAGCATCCCAGCCCGTAGAGTGGAATTCGGGAGTTTATAAATGCTTTTGAGGATAATTATAGGTCAGGAGACAAACTGTCACTTCCCTTGAGATGTTTGGATTACCTGTGGATTTCCTTTATCATCCTTATTAGTACCATTTAGCAAAAGTTAACTCAAACACGGTGGTGATGGCAGCATCTGGAATCCAGTCTCACTCAGGCTGAGCGCACCCCACCTAGGCCTTGCCCAGGCCAACGCAGGAAGGAACCAGGCTGGTGGAAAACCAGGTGGATTAGAGCTCTACCCCACTCCCTTCCCTTCCACCTCCACTGCCGTGTGGCCTGAGACAACTGGACTGGTAATTTCCTGGGGCTCAGGGGTGGCCACAGCCTTCCCCAGCTTTACACCGGCACATTCCAGCAAGTGCCTCTCCACCCCGGGCGGCTGGCTGGGTGCGGGGCCGCTGCGACCCCGTGACTGAGCCTCACACCGGCTCAAGGGCAGAATCATCTGTGGGGCCTTCAGAGTTACAGACTGCGGCCACACACGCGTAGGCGGCCTGACGTGCGGCCTGAGAATCTGTTTCTAACATTCACTCTTTGCCGGGAAATTCTGATAAACCGGCAGTTCAACCCATCAGTGCCCTGGGAAGCCTCCCAGGTAGCTCCCTTAGAGCCAATGACCTTGGGACAGCCTCTGGTCACAGGCATAGGTGTCTCTCCTGCTTGGGGCCCCTGCAGGGCTCCTGGCTGCAAATGCAGCCTGCTTTCTTCCTCCCTAGTGCTCTGGGTACTGCCTTTCCGGGCTTTCCTGGCATCCTAACAGCCTCCAGAGAGGAAGGAAGAAGGGGCCCCTCACGCTCTGGAATGCTACCCCCAGCTGAGTCCCTGGCCCCCCTCCTGGCGGGGAATCACATCTTGCCCCAGCGCTGTCCCATCCCTTTCTAACAGCAGGGGTGTCCCACCCTCCCCACTTTTCTTCCCTCTGCTTTCAAGCGTGTCCAGGGCTCCCTTATTGTGAAAACCGCATCACTTGAACCCACGGCCCCTTGCGGCACTGTCAGGGCCCTCCCCCGCCCTCCTTAGCTAAACTTGCCGGGATTATCTGCACTTATGTGCAAGTTCCCCACCTTGACCCTCACAGCCGCTCTTTCCCAGCTCCCTTCACGAGGTGGCCACCGCATCTCCAGCCACCCCGGCCCTTAGCCCTCCTCCCGCTTCTCTGTTCTGGCTGTCAACCCTGGCCGTCCCCGTTGGCACTCCAAACACAACAGTGCAGTCAAATTCATTGTCTTCCACCCGCGCTTCCGTCTTTGTCAATTTCCCCTCTGACTCAACCATAGATTCCTTTAATTCTGGAAGAAACCTTAGGGATTATTTAGTTTATTTAGATTATTTAGAGACCCATGCTCTTTACAGGTGAGGACACTGAGGTCCAGAAATGTCCAGGGTAAAGGAGCCGCTCGAGGAAGGAAGCGGGGACAGCCCAGGCCTCTACCCTTCGTCCTGACGGATGGCTGCAGCTGCCGGGCTTCAGCCCCTGTGGGTGTCGACCATGGGCATCCGTCCTTGTCCTTCGTTTGGTTTCCCTTTGCCTGCACCCTGTCCCCACCACGAGAGCAGAGCTCCTTGAGGGCAGGTGCCCTGTCTCCCTTCCCTCAGTAGGTGTCAGCACAGAAAGGACTTCAGTCAAAGCTGAGAAGGGGAGACACGGGATGGACCGAGACCATGTGAGACTCTGAAAAGGGAACATAGCATTTCATGTTGATTACAATTCCAAATAGCACCTCATATTTTGGTCAAGCGTGGGAGCAGCTTATTAATAGGACTACATTCGTTAGCACTTCTGATTTTCTCTTTGTTTTTTTAAAGATTTTCTTTTTAAGTAATTTCTACACCCAACATGGGGCTCAAACTCACAACCCCGAGATCAAGAGGCACACGCTCTACCTACTGTGCGCCCCTGATTTTCTCTGTATGGGCCCTGATAGGTGGCACCCACTTGAAACTCTTGCTTCCCCAGTCAGCTGGGGGCTCTGGGTTTTGCCAATTCTTAGTGACACCTTCACCTGTTTCATTCTAGATATTTGTAAAGCAGGAATCCATTCAAGGGATAATTCAGGACTCTGTTCTCTTGAGAGGAAAAAAATGGGGATTAAAATCTAGGAGTTCAAGGACTAAGCAACATTAGACTGCCCAAAAGGAAAATCCAGGTCACGTCTACCTAATAGTAATAGTACTATTGTTGATATTCATCTAGTATACACCACAAAAGGCATGGTTCTTGTTTTTTTTATGTGTATCATTCAATTTAGTTCTCGTATTCCCATAAGGTAGACAATCTTGCCACTGCTCCCTTTCAGATGAGGACACTGAGGCTTCGACACCAAGACCCAAGACCCAAGATCACACAGGTAGTGTGAGGCCAGTAGAGGTTTCCCCGCGTGGGCCAACTAGGAGCCACCTGCCCAGTAGCCAAGCTAGACCCTGTCCCTGGAGGGCACTCACCTCTCTTTTGGGGAGAACTCTTCAAGAGTGGTGAGCGGGACTCTTCTCATTTGATGGATCTCTGTTAACATAAAAATGGAAAGGCCATTTCTAAACTCGTAAGTTCTCTACACAGAACAGGTGTTAAGACTATCAAAACTTTCATCAGCCCTTCTGGCTTTATATAAATGCCTTCACCTGCTGGTATCTTCACGTGAGCTTTTCCCCAAAAGTAAAAGGCAGAGTCAGATTCGAACTCACGAGAGCAGAGTTTTCTTCTCACCAAGCCCGCTGCCTTCAGCTCTTAGAATTTTCCCCGACCCAGATGTCCCAAATTGTCTTGTGAGTCTGTGGGGGTATTCTATGCATGATGTCCGGATATTTGGGTCAGAATCTACCAGTTTTTCAAGCCCTAGTTCTTAGGAAAACATCCAGATAACAATACCAGAGGAGCCTTGAAGAGCCCAGACAGCAGAGGTAAACCACCTGCCAAGCGCCTGTCAGGATAAAAGGTCACTCGCTTTGCCTCTCCGATCGTTAGGGGCTTCAGGAGGCTCATCAGGACATTTTCTGTGCATCCTAAATACATGCTTTGAAAGCCGCCAGAGAAGCAGGCTGGGGTGGACTGGGAGGGTTACTCAGCAACAGGGGCCCCCAGGGGCGGGAGCAGAAGCGTTACCTGAAGCCCTTCCTGCTGGGGCCGGGGTGGCTAAGGGGACAATTGCCCTAAGAAGGCACAGTCCAGGGGCCAGAGGTCAGCCCCAGATCTGCCCCCCATGGGAAAGCCACAGAGAGCTAAGGAAATGGAGGAGGCTGGCTCCTCTCTCTTTCCAACAAGGTTTTGTGAGCCGACCCCAGGGGGTGGTTGGTGGCCTGTGAGGGCATGGCCAGGAAGGGGGAACCATGTCTCCCTCCACCAAACGGAGCAGGAATCAGTACATGTTGTCATAGGCCCAAATATTTGTTTTTCTTTCTTTGTTTAAACCACAAATGCCAAGTCAGGATATGTTTTATTTGGGGGAGAAGGCAAGAGACCCCACCCAGCAATCACAGACAAAACATGGGTGAGAGCAGTCCACATTCCCATCGGGGCTGGCCTCCAGGGCTGGCTCTAGACTCCCCAGCAGCTCGCTGACTCAAGCGATGGGGCGCTCACCACTTCCCTTGGGAATCTCGCCCAGGACTCTGTCCGCTCCTCATTCGAATGTTTTCCCAGTTACTGGGCCACGAGCTCCTTTCCTGGGGGCACCGCCGCTTTCCTCCGTGGGCCACAAGTTTTGACTCATCCTGGACAGAGACTGTGGCAGGAGGGGAAGGATTACGTGCACGCGTTCAGCTGGGGGTGCTGTCATCTGTCACCTGCTCTTCTCCTGGGTCGTCAGCGGGACACCAAGCAAAGGTACCCCCTCTTGTGCTCATTCTAGGCCCCGAATGAGAAGTGTGTCCCCAACTCCACCCCACTCCTTTAGACTTTAAACTTCCTGAGCTGGGAACCGGTCTCAGTTATCTCTGTATGTTGAGGGCTCAATAAACGGTTGTATGAAGTGGACCCCCCAAAATCCCCCAGGTTGCATTCCGGAATGATAGGGGCCTCCTGGACAAGACTTTCCCTTGACTTCCCACAAAGACCCTAACCCCAGGACTGATGCTTTCTTCCGAGGAGGAGAAGAACTGAGCCTATTTGTAATTTGACGAAGTGGATTCAAAGCTTTTATGGCTGCCTTAGACCAGCTCTGCCCCCAGTCCCATCTGTCCCCAAAGAAAAAGCCTTGAACTAGCTCCCCTCAGTGAAGGCAGCCCCCCCACCACCACCACCATGGCAATTATAGGCCATTCATTTAAGGTTGCTGGACCTGGTCTCATAAACCCCATTCACTGTGAGGTGAGAAAAGTCGTAGAGAACCTCCGGCCCAAGGCAGCACAATTCCAAGGAAGCCTTTCCCTCTAATTAGTCAGGTATTTGCTAAAACAGCTCTTACTTTCCTTATTGTAAAAGCCCGAGGACAATAACTCCTTATTGCCAAGCCAATGTGGTGGGTTCCTGGTCCCTCACTCCCTCACGCTCCCTGTGGCCCCCTTCCCCCATGAAAGGGGGAAGCTGTCACCTTGTTTGGTTACTAATTAAGAAAAGGCAAAGCCTTCGATTATTACTCTTGTTTTGTTTTTTTCCTCACTGTACTGCATTCAAAGGCAATTTCTTTGGCAGGGTGACCTCCTACTCACTCAGGGAAGAGAAGGGGTTTCAGAATGTAAAAAAAAAAAAAAGGCATTTGGAAGGCACCCTGGATCCTTGCTGGCTGCTCTCGGTTGGTGCCCTGTTGTTACTGGGGTCTGGAACAGGGTCCAGCAGCTGGAGCTTGAGCTTCTGTCTTCTGTGAAGCCTTGAACTCCATGGACAGCTCACCCAGGGATGCTGTGAGCTAACTTACCAACAGGACTTGGGAACCTCAGTAAAAGTATTTAAACATCGGTCTGGGCTCAGGCTAAAAACTGGGCTCTAGGAACTTTTCAGACTACTAATTCCCTTTAGTAATTACGGACTGGTAGTGCCAATTTTCTATGCCTCAGTTTCTCCATAAAAAGGCAGGCCAGTATTTCAGCCTGTCGCACCAGCGATCAGAGGATGCATTCCCCGTTAGGAAACATTTCACTTGGTGAGCCCCCTCCTCCACCAGATTTCCTTATCCCTGAGATCTCTGCTGGGTGCTGTAGGAGAAGGGTGGGGGGTCCAGGACCAGGAGGGGATGACTTGTGTCTGTAAAGCGGAAATAACAGATCACTCTACTTTGTGGGGCATTCAAAGGAGGATGAACGCATGCGAGTGGCTGATGGAAATGGAAGAGCTGTTGTTCTATCCCTCTCGGCTCTCAGAACCTCCAGCTCCGCAGCGCCCCGAGTTCGGTGCTCCTGGCAGGAGGGCTGGGTGCCCCGAGGGGGCTGCTGGACGGGGTGAGTCCCGCAGGTCCTCTCGGGGGACCAGGTCGAGTTCCTGGAGAAGGAGGCGGCGGGTGTGCTGGGCGGGAGGAAGGGGGCGGGCGGCGGGCCTCCGGGGCGGGGGGGGGCACTGGCACCCCCGCGTCGAGGCCCGGGGAGGTTCTGCCGAGGGGCCGAGGGGGCGGGCGAGAACGCCCGGGCGGCGGGAGGCAGGTGCGGAGGTCACGGTCCCAGCGCCTGGGAGGAGCCCTGAGGAGGGGTGTCGCGGGCTCGGCCGGTGGGAAGGAGCTAGCCGGGGGCCGGCGCGGCTGCCGGGGGGCGGGGAGGAGGCGCGGGAGGCGGGGCGGAGGCGGCGGAGCCCCGGGGATCCACTCGCCCAGCGCCGGCCCCTGCACTCCGAGCCGCGGCCGCCACCCGCCCCGCAGCCAACTTGGGGCCGAAACTTCTTCGGGTCCCGCGCTCCGGAGAAGAGCGCGCAGCCCTGCGACGACCGACGGCGGCGCCCCGAGCCGGGCGCCCTGGGCCCAGGGCCTCCCTCCGGCTCGGCCGCGGGCTCCGCTCCCCGACTGCCCCCGCCCGCTGAGCTCGGGGGTCCCGGGCGCCGAGCAGGGAGCACCCTCCCTCCCACAGCCGGCGACAGCAGGGTGCGCGGACTCCGAGACTCAGGACCGCCCCGGGAGGAGGGGCGTTCCGCGGGGCCCGCGAAGGCTGCCCCCGTATCTGGGGGTACCGAGCAGACGCGCCGGCGGGACCCCCGGAGGGGAGCGCGCCGGTCCGCGCCGCCAGCCCCGCGCCGGGCGGCGGATGAAGAGTCCAGTGCGGCGACCCGAGCGGCTCACTCGCTGAGAGGAGTAGGCAGGGTCTGCCCCGGGCGCGCCCGGAGGGGTAGGGGCCCCCAGACCGCGCGCCACCGCGCCCGGCCGACCCAGCGCAGCCGGGCGCTGGAAGAGCCGGGCCGAGCCGAGCGGCGAGCCGGAGCCCGCGGGCCTGCCGGGCGGCGGGACATGCAGGTAAGCGCCCGACTGCCAGCTGTGGGAAAGGGAGCCGGCGGGCCCCCGCCGCCGCCCCCGGCCCTCGGCCGTCGCCGCCCGGGAGGCGTCCCCGTCCCGGGTTCGGCGGCCAAAACTTCCCGGGGCGCCCCGGGGCGCCCTGGGCGCTCGGCGGCGCGCGGCTGCCGGCAGCGGGGAGGGCCGAGGGGCGGCGCGGCGGCTCCGGAGAGCGGGGCCCTGCGCTCGGCGGGGGACCGCGCGGTGCTCGGGCCGAGCGGGCGGCCGCGGGTCAGGTGGGGGGCAGGGAGCGCCGAGGGAAGCGCAGTCCCCCGCCCCCCGCCGCGAACAAAGCTGGGGGCGGTGGGCTCTCGGCGCGCGGCTGCCTCCAGCGAGCGTGCGGGGCTGGGCGCCCAGGGCGCGCTCCCGGCCGCGGGCAGGTAGGCTGGGGCTTGCTCGCCCTCCCCGCTGCAGCCCCGGCGCCCGCGGCTCTGCGTCCCCAGGGGAAGGCGGCCGGGGAGGGCGCCGGGCGTGCGCCGGGACCGGTGCGAGCCCCTCGGAGCTTCTCGCTCACTTTTCCGGGCTTGGTCGGCCCAGCTGGACTCCTGTGCTTGACGTCTGCGTCCCGCATCAGCGGACTGGAGCGAGGACTACATCTGGATTATTTTAACCCCCACGAGCAGGGTTAGTTTGGCGCCCGAATTCCTGCCTAAGCCTCAGAGCAGGTAAAGCCCTGAATGGAATTGCGACCTTCCTGTTTTCTTTCATTGCTTTTCCGCTCCTCTGCCTCATCCATCTCTGCCCTGGGAGAAGTGAGAAGTGACCTCTTTCTCCATCTTCTCGTGGAGCCTCCGTGGCTGTTTGGCCATGCACTCCAGTCAGAGCCAAATGTCCTAGATAGTTCCATCCTGCAGATGATTCAATGTGCATGGAGCATGATTGCTTCCGTTTTGCAAGAGGGAAACCGAGGTGGCTCAGGCGGGGGGTTGGTTACCCTTCTGGGAACGGAGGCATCTGCTCTCCACTCTGCCCAGCCCCTCCTTCCCTGCTTTTGCCACCTGACCACATTGGCAAAAGCTTTCAGTTACTGCCACCCCGGGCAGAGTGTCAGCCTGGTACCTGGAGGAGAAAGGCTCAGGATCATGTTACCAGTTCTCTGAACTGCTACAGTCACCCAGGAACGAGCCCACTTGACAGAGCTGTGATGGGACATGTGTGCCATGCCATCGATGTGGGTGCAGAAAGCTCTGGGTCAGTGGGGCAGGGCCCAATACCAGCACTTACGCACACACATGGGTGGAACCTTAGGGTGCCCCCTTCTGTGGCTGGCCCCTAAGGCAACAGGGGGTGGGGGGAGCAGCGGACCCACCCTCAGAAAAACCTGGGGACCCTTTCCTGGACCCAGCCACTCCTGCTGTCTGATTCACATGTGGGTTTGACTTATCAAAGGCAAGACTCCCAATCTCAGGCATGGATGAGTGGATGCCAGGCCCCAAGCTTGTGCCCACACGCCTGTCCAGGTTCACACACACAAGTCCTGGCAAACATACCGACCTATGAAAGGCTGAGTGGTGGTTTTCCTCCATTTCAAAATAGTGTCTGTTCTCTCTTTGACACAGAAGATTTGTGGTTATAAATGGCAAGAAGGAGGTGTGTCTCCTGGGAAGGGAAGGCAATGATGAGAGACCTCTTTTGCACAATTGTGAGGAGTGATGTAGCTGGGCTCTTCATGGTGATGCCAAGTCCACGAGCCCAAGGGAAGAGGCAGACTTAACACCAGGTCTCAGCACTAAAATGTGCAGGTGGAGCTGACACCAGGGTAGGAGCTGAATAGAATAAAAGGACCTAAAGAGACAATTTGTGGATAAATACCTAAGGGCAGCCACAGCTCCCTTTCCTTTCCTAAAGAAAATCAGACCAAGGGCGTGTGGCACACTGAGGGCCTGGCGGGGAAGGGGCTGTGTGTGTGGCGGCAGTGGAGGGGGGGGTCTGACTGCCGGGGGGCAGAAGCCAGCCTTGGAGGAGCTGGCTGACCCTCTTCCATCTGTGGATTTCCTACTTTCCTAGGCTCTGGTTTCTTATATATTTGAGTATGAATATACGAGGGCGTGTGTGTGTTAGGGGTTTGTTCAGGGTGCCTGAAAACCAGTCTCCTCTTTAGTCCATTTGGCAGTTGTAGTATCTCGAAGGGTGTCTTACTGACTTGAAAAAACTGTTTCCTGAAATTTTTTCTAACCCCAAAGCATAAGTGAAAGGGCTATTGCCAAATTGCTGGGCGCCATATGCTGTGAAAAGCAGAAATCTGGGATTGTTATTCACCTGCGTATTTCACGCCTCCCCCACCGCACCCCCACCCCCGACTCTAGCGGCAGCTGAAAGATTTTTTTGTTTGCTCTTCTTCAAGAAGGGCAGAGGACTAGTTCTAATTTTTACTTCTAGGATAGTTCTGCTGGTTTCTGGACTGCCCCACCTGGCATCTCCAGCAGGGGAGGAAATTTTTATATGAGGTGGTAGTCCTTGCCTTCTCTGAAATAACAACCAACAGGTCCACAAAGGCGTTCCTGTTCGCTCTTCTGATTTTGTTCTCCCTAGCTCCTTTTCAAACTGTCATTTATCTCCTTAGTCTTCTACACACGCCTCCCCTCAGACTCCACCTGTGTTCCAGCCCCACACCTGAATGCAGTCCTCAGCTGTGCTGGTGGGTTTTGTGATTCCTCAGGTTGCTCAGGACCCACAACAGCACTGATAGAAAGATCCCCTAGCAGGGAGAGAATATGGGGGCTCCCCAGCCTCATCTGGGCATCCTTGGCTGGTTTCTGTCTTTCTTTTTCTTTTTTTTTTTAAGATTTTATTTATTTATTTGACAGAGAGACGGCCACACAAGCAGGGGGAGTAGGAGAGGGAGAAGCAGGCTTCCCGCTGAGCAGGGAGCCCGATGCGGGGCTTGATCCCACCACTCTGAGAGCTTGACCTGAGCCGAAGGCAGACGCTTAACTACTGAGCCACCCAGGCGCCCCTCTTGGCTGGTTTCTACTGAGCATCGTCAAATTGTGTGCCTGAGTCCAGAAAAATCCAGCAGAGGGGTTGGGAATAGAGACTGTGATAGAGACGAGAAGATCTGATAGTTTCCAATCTGAGCCACCTTTTAAAGTAAAAATAACCTTCTCCCCAATGCTGAGGAGTTGCGTGACCCCCTTGTTGGCGGAGCCCCGGGGAGCGTGCCTGGGAGCGGGCCTGCTGTTTGGGGCCGTTCCTGCCACACCCTCCCTGCAGAGAGAGGTGCCCAACTCCGCGGAGCAGGTGACTGCTTTGCTGCTACCAGGCCCTCTCCCCCCGCAGAGGCCCTGTTTACCTGGCTAAATTTAACCCTCCACCCCCCTCCATCCCAGTTCAACCCACTGGCTGGCAGGCTGGCCGCTGGGCTGGCTGCTCCAAAAGCATTTCCTGACTCCTTTGCCCCTGCGGTTGCAGTTGGGTCTTTTTGTGCTGCATGAATCCTCTTCTAGACTTTCTAAAGTCGGTCTCTCTCCTCCCTGCTTCTCCACCCATGTGGCTTTCTTCCCAACTCTTTTCCTCCTGGGTGACTTGGCACCTGGTTTGGTACTAGGGGTAGACCCTCAAAGTGCCATGCACGGAGGTTTCAGGACACCTAGACTCAGGCTGCCGCCAAAGGTCCCCAGGGCCCATGCTGACTGGTCACTACCCAGGCCCGCTGCCCGCCCGGCTCTGGGACCCCCATAAGAGCAAGGACCGTGCTGGCAGCAGTGCAGTTCTTAAAGGCACAGGGGGGTTTTCTCAGACTTTCTTTTTGCACCCCCAAACCTCTAAACCTCCCAAATCCCAACCTGTCTGTCTGTTCAGTTCTTGGCATAGCCTTTTTCCCTGAGGTGTTGCTGTGAAGGTTATATTGGGGGGGAGTGTTTGCCGGGGGGTCGGGAGCGGGATGCATTGTAGCCTCTGCCTTTGGGGTGTCAGTTGTCGCTTCCATAGAGTGAGGGCGTTGGAGACCCCTCCCAGGGCTAGCATTCTGTCGTTTTCAACAGCTTTAGCTGGTTCTGTGTTGGAAATCCGTCTGCTTGGGCCCAGGCCTGGGGAGGGGAAGCAGCCAATCAAAGGAGGTGCGTTCCCACCGGAGGGGCGGGCTGGGCCGGCTGCCTTCACAGAGTTACTGTTTCACAAATCCAGGTCTTGCAGGCAGGGTTTGTGGTGGAGCAGGAGGCTCTGGTTGTGCTCCTGGCTTTGGGCTCAAGCCTGGCAGGGGCCTCTGTGGTTAATCGGCCTCCCGAGGAGGATTATGGCCAGGCTCTTTCTCTAGCTTCGGGTGACTTGGGGCTGGTGCCTGAGTTCCTGGGGGGAGGCCCCCGGAGTCCATTCTTAAAAGGGTTTCCAGTCCTTTCTCCTCTACAGCCCCCTTGAGCCCCAGAAATGCTAACTCCGCAAAGGTTGCTCTTGTCTGACTAATTGATAAAAGGTCAGGAGTGGATTTCCCCAGGCCTGGAAACCGATAGCTGGGCTTAGTTAGAAAAGGCAGTGGATTAGAAGTTTTTGGTTTGCAAACTTTAGCCCCGAAAGGTCACTTTAGAGTTATCTAGAATGTTCAGTCGGTAGGTTTGCTCTGATTCCTGCTGGGGGGAGTGAAAAATACGGCAGCAAAGCTTTTCTGACACGAGCTGGGGGTAATCCAGTGTACTGCTGCGTCTCCCCTCTGCCCTCCTTCCATGGAGAGGGAGTCAGGACTTTAAGGGGAGAAGCTGCACAGCAGCCTAAGCTCTTGTGCCTGCCCGTGGGACATCTCCTGGGTCAGAACCAGGACTCCGGCCCCAGCCGGCATTTCTCTTCCCAGCAAATAACCCCGCAATGGTAGGAGGCTGCTGTCGCGGCGGGACGCCGCAGCTCAGATGAGTCCCTTCATAGATCATCTCTAAGATTATATACTTCACCGAGAAATTTCTCTTGGGAAAATTTCAGTAATGAATTACTAAAAACTTCACACAAATTTTGTTTGGGGTGCAAGAGCTGCAATCCCGGTAATTAAACCTTTAAAGAGAATTTGCACATAAGGTTAGAACTAGAACATTCCGGGTGACATTCAGGAGCAGGAGCTGGTGAATGGGGCATGGACAGGGGGAGGGGAGAAGAGGCCAGGGAGGAGGTCTGGCTTGTATTATCAGGATATGCCCATGCTACAAGGGGCTGTAGAGAGCGAATACAATAGAGACCAGGGCGTGGGAGTCAGGCTGCCGGGGCGTGAATCCTGGCGCTCCATAGCAGCTATTTAGCCTTGGGCAACGCACACTACCTGACTCCTCCGTGCCTCGGTTTCCTCCCTTGTAAAGTAGGAACAGTAACTTTATACTTACGTGATTGCTGTGAGATAGGCTGTAGTAAGCTCAGTGTACATAAAGCACGACAGCTGTGCCCAGGACTTTGCAGGACCGTTAACGGTGCTATTGATGAAGGCCTGTTGGCAGTGCAGTGAGAAGTCCGCCCCGGTCCCTGACCCCTGCTCGCTCTGCATTTAAAGATGGAAGCTGTTTTGTGTGGGACGCCAGCAGCATACCTGTTGCTTAAGTCAGCATGTGCTGGCCAGTTCTCGAAGGACTCTCATGAACACTGATGGAGTCCAATCAAGCATAGATATTTTGTCTTAAACATTTTATTTATTTGAGAGAGAGAAAGTGAGCACGAGCAGGTGGGTAAGGAGCAGAGGGAGAGGGAGAAGCAGACTCCCCACTGAGCAGGGAGCCTGATGCAGGGCTCGATCCTAGGACCCTGGGATCATGACCTGAGCCGAAGGCAGATGCTTAACCGACTGAGCCTCCTAGGCGCCCCAAGCATAGATGTTTTGATCATTACATCAATGGGAATTGAGGGTCCCGGTTTGTGGAATGACCCAAGACAGGAGGGCACAGATTTTAGGGCTGGCTGTGATGAAGGGAGGGAAAAGTGGAACAGTTTCAGGAGAGCGGATGTGGTCCTGTAGGGTTGAGATAGGAGCAAGTTCCTGGCTGGGAAGGAAGGGGTCTTGCTGACCCCATCTCAAACAAGTCCATTGTTTTAACTAAGCAGATGCTGATATAATCCCTGTGTTTGGAAACCACTCAAATTCTTGACATGTTGTATTTTCTTATTCTATTCTTAAGAGGGTAACCTCTATGATATCAAATCTAAAATAAGTTTTAAATATAAAGGGGAAGATGAGAGTTGAGAGTTTTCCTTTCTCTCCTGGGCCGGGTCTGGTTCCCACTGTGAGACAGAGCAGTACAGTATATACGCGGATGGAAACACTTCAGGGTCTCCCGCTCACACGTCCCCGGGTGTCAAGCAGGTAGCTAGACTGAGTGAGGGAGGAGGTGAGGGTTTATAACACAGTAGTGGGTAAAGCAGAGTTCCCTGTGGCAGACTTGAGAGTGCCTTCCCATTTACAGGCATTCCAGTTCAGACATTTAAAATTCACTGTCCACCCTCCCAAACACCTCTGCCCTTGCAGAGACCGAATCGCTTTCCTAGCTAAGAGCCCTTCTCCAGAATGGAGGTGAGGCAGCCCCTAGGGGGTTGGATTGGGTCCTTTAGTTTGTCAAAACCCAGAGGTTACCCATGGTCAATCCTAAAGTAGTTGTTCCTTACCTAATCTGCCGGATTCTCTAAGAGAAAGGCATCTCTTTCAGAGGTGTCAGAAACAGAGCCATTACAAACAGGGTTTCTTACAGAGTTTGTGTATCATTCCTGAAATTCACAGGGAGCTTTCACACTTCCTTACCCTCCTTCCCTCCATTGCAACTTAAAATACAACCCAGCCCCGGGGCACCTGGGTGGCTCAGTCGGTTAAGCATCTGACTCTTGATTTCGGCTCAGGTCATGATCTGAGTCTCTGACGGACACCCCTCGTGTCAGGCTCTGTGCTGAGCATGGAGTCTGCTTGAAATTCTCTCTCCCTCTCCCTTGGCCCCTCCTCAGCTCCTGCACGTGCACATGTTGTCGCTCTCTTTCTCTCTCAAAAAAAATTTATAAAAATAAATTAAGAAAAAGACAACCCAGTCCTGCATGAAGGTCTTCCCAGCCCTCCACAGCCTGGCTCCTGCCTCTCCGGCCTCATCTTGCACTTCTCTCTGTCACACCCAGTTCCTGCCACACATGGGTGTGCATGATGCGGCTCAAACACCCCAAGCTCGTCTGGGGCCTCTGCACCTGCTGCTCTCTCTGCCTGCATGGCTCCGGCCTCTCTCTGGGCCCGATGGCTCCTCCTCACCCAGTCAGGTCTCAGCTTCTCAGGCAGGGCCTGCCAGGCAGAATTGCCACCTGCCTGTGGCACTCTCTGTTTCCTCTGGAGCCCTTCCTGCCCTCTGTAAGTCTCCTGTTCATCTGTTAGTTCTTGTTAAAAGTCTGTCCCTCCCCCATGTTTGTCTGGCTCTGCACTGCATCCTCAGAGCTAAAACAGCGGCTGAACAGTGTCTGAGCTTAAAAGATGTCCAATGTATACTTGTTATTGTTGATCTAAGGGCAATGAACGTTGGAATTGTAGAGCATGTTCATTGCTAGAAATTGGTCCATTTTGCCTAATAAGTATGCCATCCTTTACTGATTTTCTGATGATGATTGGATTATTCATATAACAAATATTGATCCGGGCATGCCCCAGGTGCTGGAGATGCAAGACACAGCTTCTGAACTTCGGTAACTTTCCTTCTGGTAACTTCTACAACATGCAAGTAGCAAATATGCAGTGTTCCCAAACCTCTCAAGTCTTTTATCCTCCCATATCCTGTGCTTCAGACCCATCTTATGATCGTGCACATCACAGGCGGTTTGGACATGCAGTAGAGGGTGGAAATACAGAAAGAACGGGAAGCCGGAGGAAACCGTCCAGGCCAGAGAGAGAGGGAAACTTGGAGACCATGTGTCATAGAGGAGACCCCTCTCCTGGCTCATTCCACCAGCAGCTCTCTCTGGGCTCACAGGGATGGACTCCTGACTGGTCTCCCTGTTGGCTCACCTCAGATCCTGCCACTCTCCCCCTCAGAGCCCACCGATGGCCTTCCGTCTGGCACAGGGAAAAGGCAAAGTCCTTACAATGGCTCACTAGCCTGGGCGGCCTGACCCTTGCTTCCCTCTACGACCTTGTCTGTTCTCTCCCTTCGCTCCAGCACAGTGGCCTTCTTGCTGGTCTGTGAGCCCCGCAGGCACGCTCCTGCCTCCTGCCTGGGGGCTTTGCTCTTCTTCGGCCAGCACTGCCCCTCCCTCCTCCCCCCTTCCCCCTTGCCCCTCCTCCCCCTGCTCCCTCCTCTGGACTTCCATCAAGGATTGTCACCTCAGCAAGGTCTTCCTTGGCTTCTCTGTGTAAACTAGAACCCTCATACCTATTTTTGACCCCCTTCTCTGCCTTATTTTTCTCCATAGTACTTATCACCACCGAACGTACATATTTTTATCTCTTTTACGTATTTGTTCTCTTGGCGGCTTCCTCTTACTGGAATATCAACACCCCAAGAGCAGGGATTTTGTCTGTTTTGTTCAGTGCTGTATCTTGAGCCCGTAAAACAGTACCTGCCACATAGCGGGTGAAGGGATTGAAGGAGCCGCAGGGGTCTCCCGCACTGACTTGGAAGAGTCTGCAAGTGGAAGAGGGGGTCCTTCCTCTGCTCTGCGCCTCCCCATTTGTCTTCCCTCGTCCCTCACCAGGTCCCAGAGGCAGGGCACTCGGGGAGGAATCTGTGGCCCCAGGACATACCTCTCTTTGTTCTAACTGATGAGATTAAGACGTGCTCACTGAAAAACACAGAATTGTTTTCATTTTTTCAATTCGTCCTTATTTTCGTGGAAAAACACGGAGAAAAATAAAAATATGAATTCCAAGTTAGAGACGATCACTGATAATACTTTGGAACATTCCTTCTCAGTCTTTTCTGCACACACATGTACAGGCACATCTGTGTTCCGAGATGTGTGTGTGTTTCTGTCGTGCTTTCTCCCTTCCCGCTGGCGAGGCCTCGAGGACAAGGCCTGTGCCCGTTCCCATCTTCAGTGCCTCTCAGGGCCTGGCCTGTAGCAGGTGCACAAACTGGTCGATGAGAGGAATGATGAACAGGTGCGTGGTCTGTGCCGAGCCAGCCCCGGGGTTTCTTTGCCTTTTCTTTCTTTCTTTCTTTTTTTTTTTTTTTTTTTTTTGGTTTCTTTGCCTTTTCGTCTCATGAGCGGCAGGCCCAGCATCCCACCTTTACCACTTTTGTTTCCTTGTGGTTCTAAAACGGTGTTTCTGAACCTCACCCCTATTGATTATTTTGCACCTGATCAGTCTTGGTTGAGAAGGGCTGTCCTGTGCATGATAGGATGTTTAGCAGCATCCCTCACCTCTCCCCATTAGATGCCAGGGGCACCCCCCTCCCAGGGGTGGTAAGGAAAAGTGTCCCGTGGGGGCCACGTCTCCTCTGGTTAAGCACCTTTGTTCTCAAGTGTCTCTCCTGTTCCCCTTGTTTTCGTGTTCCCTAAATCCTTTGGAAATGATATTCGCCTGTGCCACTGCCCGAGTGCAAGTTTTTATGCATCCCACGTGAATTATGGCCCCAGCTTTCCCACCGGCTGTTTGTCCCTGGTCCACGCCCCACAAGGACACCTCTCACCCTGCTCCCACACAAATCATGCTGTTGCTCTCGGTCCCTCTCCTGCTCAAAATTCATGGGTGACTCCGCATTTCCCTGCTGAAGAGAGATCTTTACTCTGCTATTCAGTGCCCTTCAAAATCTCACCCTGACCTACCTTTTCAGATCTCTCTCCTGCTACTCCCCTGCACTGCAGCCAGACTAGAAGTCCGGCTTCTTAGTGTTTGCTCACACCACTGGCTCCTCTCAGATACCTTCCCCTTCCTTCTCTTCCTAGTCATACCTACCTGTTCTTCACGGTCCAGCTCAGATGCCGCCTCCCTGGTCGCCTCTGCCAGCAGTGATCTCTCTGTGGCTGGGAGCTAGCTCCCCGAAGAGCTCTTACAGTTCAGGGGACATTCGTGACAATGGCCCTTTCCACACTTTGCCCTACGTTGAAATTCCTTGTGCTCGCGCCTTTTTTTACCACGAGTTGTGTGGTTGGCTAAGCTGTCTTCCCACATGCAGCTAGGACTGTGTCCAAATCACCTGCAAAAGGTGAACAGCCATCCTGCTGATCAAACGGGTCCCCAGATTGGGTGAGTTGTCCCATAGTGGAAGGGGTTTTGTTGTTTTCTGTGTCGTCGTTTAGATAGAACATCAGCCTTCTAGACTTCAGGTTAGTGGAGCAGTGAATTTCAAATGTTGAAAAGCCTTCATCCTCCCTGCTTTCTGTCCCCTGTCCAGTAGAAAGCACATGGCCTTTGGGGGGCAAAATGGACTCCAGTTTGAACCCTGACCAACCTCATGCTGGCTGTTTAGCTTTTCTGAACTCCCCGTTCTTCATCCTTTAAACATTATTAAAGGGTTAATAATGCCCAACTCATAAGGTTATTTTGAGAATTCAGTGTGACAATGTATGTGAATGAGGGCAACTCCTAGCACTTAGGATGTACTCGGTGTTAGCGCCTTTCTTTAATTCGTCACTGAAAAAGAAAAATGGGTGTCAAGAAATTGTCACTGAGATGCTCCAAATACCTACTCAGAATTTGGTCCAGAAGAACTGAGTGTTTCGTAATTTGATTGGTCTCGACCGTGAGAGGACAAAGGAGACCTGAAAAACACTGTTCCAAGCTCTGCAGCTCCTGGCTCTTGGAATCCTCCTTGAGGACCCAATCTGAGAGGTGGGTTCTGAATGCTGGTGATGATGTCTTTACTCCTCTTTGCTCCTCTCTTCCCACTGATGGGCCCAGCACTCGGCCTTGTTACTGCTTAATAATACTGATAAATTAATGAGCTGCTGGCTTCCACAGAGCTTATCATCCCCAGTTTGAGAAAGCTGGTCTTGAATCATCATATTTCATCAATACTAAGATACATTTTCATAGATCTGAGATTAGGATGCATCTTAAAATCAATGGGTGCCATAGTTTAATTGTGAGAACTTTTCTTTCTTAGTGGTACGAAATAATGGTGCACTTTAGAATCTGTAGCCTCTAATAAGTCAGGTAGCGTCACTGATCACTATTTACCAAGATGACCCATTGTCATTTCTTGGTGCTGCCTTAGTGTTCCCTTGGAAATGTGCTTCTGTTATTTTGCCAAATAGGATAGTTCGAGTGTCACCTTCATGTTGAATATCTCCCCACTAAGAGTTGAAATTGAGATAGGAAATACTGGGCAGAGAGCAGATGTCCCATGGGGCCTGGCCCCTGG
Source organism: Callorhinus ursinus (assembly GCF_003265705.2). Taxonomy (NCBI): domain Eukaryota; kingdom Metazoa; phylum Chordata; class Mammalia; order Carnivora; family Otariidae; genus Callorhinus; species Callorhinus ursinus. Next base: position 2,302,329 of record NW_027397136.1, on the reverse strand, counting down.
TGCTCCAGGCTGCTCAGCCTCCCAGCAGTCATCGGGGAATCCAAAGTCTGTGCTTTGTGCCCCTGTGTTACCAGGGAGCTTGGGCAGAAGATACCTTGGACAAGTCTCCCTGTCCTCCTTCGTTAATGGGTTCACAACGTAGCCCCGCCTTGCCTAGCTCACAGAGTAGTTGTTAGGATTGAGCCGGTGTGTATGAAAGTGGTTTATAACCAGTGTAGGGCACTGTTCCTACCTGTAGAAGTGGAAATGTGCAGAGTGGAAATGTGACCCAGACAGAGACTTTTTAAATCCACTGACAAGACGCAGCCCCGGGTGACTCAACAGTGATTCATAGCTGGCACTTGTCTTATTTCTTTATTTCTAGGAAAGAGTCTTTGAAACCTTGTAGAAGCCTGTCTGGTGAGGTGAAATAGTATCCCAAAGGATGAAAGACAAGTTATATCCTATAACTAGAGTACACGCTTTTTTCCTTTTATTCCTGTTTTGTGTTTTCCTGTTTCCCCGCCTTGGCATTGGAAACTTCGTCAGATACAGTATCATTAACATTAACACAAATATGGGGCCCCTGGGTGGCTCAGTCGGTTAAGTGTCTGCCTTCGTCTTCAGGTCATGCAGTTCTTTTTTTTTTTTTTAAGATTTTATTTATTTATTTGCCAGAGAGAAAGAGAGAGAGAGAGAGTGAGAGCACAAGCAGGGGATGCGTCAGGCAGAGGGAGAAGCAGGCCTCCTGCTGAGCAGGGAGCCCGATGTGGGACTCAATCCCAGGACCCTGGGATCATGACCTGAGCCGAAGGCAGATGCTTAACCGACTGAGTCACCCAGGCGTCCCTCGTCTCAGGTCATGATCCCAGGGTCCTGGGATCAAGTCCCACATTGGGCTCCCTGCTCAGCGGGGAGTTTGCTTCTCCCTCTGCCCCTCATCCCCCTTGCGTGCACAAGCTTCTCTCTCTCTCTCTCTCTCTCACAAAAATAAATAAATAAAATATTTAAAAAAAACAACACAAATATCTTTCTCATGAAAGAGTGGGTCTAATCTCTTGTGTACAGTGCTGAAGAAATCAATCAGGTTCTGCGGCCCAATAGGTGCTTCAGTCTCAGCCCGGAAACTCACCAGCAGTGTGAGTAGCCCGCAGAGGTGTCCTTGAGCAGTTACCCCCAAACCCCCTTGACCTCAGTTTTCTTGTCTGTTAAAACCCTTAAGAGGCCCTGGTGAGGATTACACAGAGTGCATGGAAAGCATTTCGCAGGGCCTTGCGCACAGAAATCACTCTGTAGCTGTTTGCTCTAATTATGTTCCTAAACCAGCAGGAAAAATGCTATTGTGCAATCGCCAGTGACTTATTCTGCTGACATCATCAAAAGCTTGGTTGTGTCTGGAAAGAAGGGATGGAGTTGGTGTTATTTTCATAGTTAGACATGGCTTTAATAAGCTACCCAAGCATGTCAATTCCGCAGTCATTGGACCTCAATACCATTGCATTATTGGATACATACAGTTTATTATACTGTAACTGAATCCAGGGAATCCTGGTCCAAAGTTTACCAGACAGGTTTTAGATACTTTCTTTCCAGTGAGATTCTTTTTTTTTCTTTAAAGATTTTACATATTTATTTGACAGAGGGAGACACAGCGAGAGAGGGAACACAAGCAGGGGGAGTGGGAGAGGGAGAAGCAGGCTTCCCACGGAACAGGGAGCCCGATGCAGGGCTTGATCCCAGGACCCTGGGATCATGACCCAAGCTGAAGGCAGATGCTTAACGACTGAGCCACCCAGGCGCCCCTCCAGTGAGATTCTTGAAGTGTACTGTTCACCATCCATGTGCTGAGGACTCATCTTCAGGAGTATCCTCCTTTCATCCTTAAAAACTCGCTCTGGCTGTCCTCAGAGTGAGCTGTGGGGAGATGGTGTGCCACGGCTACCTCGGTCCAGAAGGGAGCACACACTTCTGAGAAAATGTCGTGAACTTACTTCTACAGTCTGTATCTGGGGGTTAGGCTAAGTCTCAGGGCTCAGACTCATACACTTTATACATTGTGTCCTCTGTTTCTTCCCACACTGCCCTGTATTGCCATAGCTGAGCAGTGGGGATGCTTCATACTTTTCCTTTTTAATCAACTGTATTGAAGTATAATTTGCATACAGTAAAATTCACTAGTTGTAAGTGCACACCTCAGTAAATTTGGACACCCATGCAACCACCACCCCAATTCTGTTTCTACTTCCTGAGAAAGTCCCCTGGACCCCCTCACAGTCTCCACAGGCCAACCCCCCCCCCCACCTCAGGTAAACACTGATCTGATTTATGTCATTCTAGGTTACTTTTACCTGTTCTAGAATTTCACATACATAGAATTGTATCAGAATTCTCAGTTTTTTAGCTCTTTGTTATCCGGCTTCTTTTGCTCAGCATAGTATCTGTGAAATGTGTCCATGTTATCAAGGTATTAGTATTTTGTTCCTTTTTATTGGTGAATAGTATTCCATCAAATGAATATGAGACAATTTGTTTATTCCCTTTTGATGGATATTTGGGTTATTCTAGATATTTGGTTAATATAATAATCTTTTATTTATTTTTTTAAAGATTTATTTATTTATTTTAGAGAGAGAGAGCATGAGCAGGAGGGGCAGAGGGAGAAAGAGAGAGAATCTCAAACAGTCTCCCGACTGAGCACAGAGCCCGATGTGGGGCTCGATCCCAGGACCCCAGATCATAACCTGAGCCTAAACCAAGAACAGGCCGCTTAACCGACTGCATCACCCAGGCGCCCCAACAGTTTGTCTTTTAATTGAGATATTTAGTCTATTTACATTTAGTACCATCTTTTAACTTTTTATTTTGAAATCATTTTAGACTTACAGAAATGCTGCAGTGGTGGTTCAGAGAATACCTCTATGCCCCTCCCTTAATTTCCCCTAGTGATAACAATTTAGACAACCATAGAACGATGACCAGCAATAAGAAAGTCACATTGCACTATTATTAAGTCATTCACAGATCTTATTCCAATATTGTCTATTTTTTCCTATTGTCTTTCTCTGTTCCCAAGTCTAACCCAGTGTCTCACCTCCAGTCAGTGACACTTCCTCAGTGTCTCTTATGTCTTTCATGACCTTGACATTTCCGATGTGCACATTTATAGAATGTTCCTCCCTTGGTTTGGGTTTGGGCTTGTCTGATGTTTTCTCAAGATTAGATAGTGGTGGGACGCCTCGGTGGCTCAGTTGGTTAAGCGACTGCCTTTGGCTCAGGTCATGATCCTGGAGTCTCAGGATCGAGTCCCACATCGGGCTCCCTGCTCAGCGGGGAGTCTGCTTCTCCTTCTGACCCTCCCCGCTCTCATGCTCTCTCTCTCTCTCATTTTCTCTAATAAATAAAATCTTTAAAAACAAAAAGATTAGATAGTGGTTACACATTTCTGGCAGGAATACTACAGACTCGATGTTGTGTCCTTCTCAGTGCATCATATCACAGGGTACATAATGGTGGTATTTCTTACTACTGGCGATGTTAACTTTTGATCATATAACATAATTTTTGATATGGTTTGGCAAAGTCTACCATGTTGCTATTTGCTTTCCGCTCATCCCCTCCCATTTTGTTGTTGTTGTTTGTTTTTGATGGGCCTCTAAGGCTAGCTACAAGCATCCTTAACTTATCAGGGTCTTTATAGAATCCACGTCACACCTCTTCACCGTCCACACTTTGCAGACGTGATAAAGTTACAACAGTGTAATTCCATTTACCTGCTCCCATCCCTGGATACTGTCGTATCTTTTCCCTCAATATGTGTTACAGACTCCTATTTACAGAGTTAGTACTTTTGCTTTACATAGTTGTCTTTTGGGTAAATTGTGGGAAGAAGGAAAACAAGTTTTTTATACTTCTACTCTTATTTATCATTTCAGGTGCTCTTCATTCTTTCCTGCAGACCCACATTTCCAGCCTGATGGATATCCTTTAGCATTTTTTTTTTTATAGTGCAGGTCTTTTGAAAGTGAATTCTCTCAGCTTTCATTTATCTGAAAATGCCTTTTTTTCATTCATATTTGTTTTTGAAGGCTAGTTTTGCTGAATATAATTTTTTTTCTTTTAGCACCTCAAAGATGTTGTTTCTTTGTGTTCTGTCCTCTGTAGTTTTTGATGAGAAGTTGGCTGTCTTTTTAAAATGTTTTGTTCCTGTACATAATGTGTCTCCCCCACCCCCATTCCCCACTACTTTCAAAATTTTATCTGTATCTTAAAGAATTTTGACGATGATGTGCCTAGGCATAGTTCTTGCAGTTTATCCTTCTTGCGGTCTGGGGAGCTTCTTATTGCTATCAGTTAGTGGTTTTCATCAAATTTGGGAAATTTTTGGTCATTCTTTCTTCCAGTGTTTTTTTTTTGTGTGTGTGTGCCCCATTATCATACTTTTATGGTGATATTTTAATTACACTTGTATTAGACTGATTGATACTATCATTCAGGTTCCTAAAATTTAGTTCATTTCTCTTTAATCGCTCTGTTCTTTAGATTAAGTAGTTTCTACTGATGTGTCTTAATGTTCACTGACTCTTTCTTCTACCATTTCCAATTTGATGTTAAGATTACGCAGTGAATTTTTCATTTTAGTTATTAGTCCTTAAATTTTCATTTGGTTCTTTTTATAGTTTCCATTTCTCTGCTGAGATTCCCTTATTTCCATATGAAACCCATATTTTTATTAAGTTCTTTGAACATATTTTCCTTTAATTATTTAAATATAATTATAATAGCTACCTCAGTCTTTGTCAGCTAAGTTCAACATCTAGGCATGTCAAATTTGATTTTTTAAAAAGATTTTATTTATTTATTTGAGAGAGAGCGAAAGAGCGGGGGTGAGGAGGGGCAGAAGGAGAGGGAGAAGCAGACTCCTCACTGAGCAGGACCCTGAGCTCGTGACCTGAGCCAAAGGCAGACGCTTAACTGACTGAGCCATCCAGGCGCCCCTCAAATTTGATTTATTTTGACTATTTTGTCTCAACTTTTTCCTGTTTTTTTTTGTCTAGTGATTTTTGGTTGAATATTGGGTGATCATATGTTTTAAAGACTCTGGATTTTGTTAGCATTCTCTGAAGTGTGTTGATTCTTGTTTTGGCAGATGGTTAAATTGCTGGGTGAGCACTTTGTGCTTGTGTAGGTTTGGTTTCACACTTCGTTAGCGCAGATCTGAAGAAAGAACAAACTTTAACTTAGCAGGACTCATACCCTAGCTTCATCTTTTGTGCAGATCTTGTTAGGGCTCAGTTTTAGACTTTATTAGATTGGGTCTAGAGAAGGCCTCCCTGTAGGGCATGGCCCTTACTCCTAAGGCATGTGCCAGCTGGATTCCAGGGGTGTTAACTACCACCTACTTTATATATACATATATATACACACATTTTATATATATATATATATACATATATATATAATGTATATATATATAAAGTTTTATTAAGATATAATTCACATGCCATACAATTCAACAATTTAAAGTGTACAATTCAGTGGTTTTTATTATATTCACAGAGTTGTGCAACCATCACCACAATCAGTTGTAGAACGTTTTCACGTCACCCAAAAGAAACCCCATACCCATTAGCAGTCACTCTGTTTTTCCCGTGTCCCACTACTGGTCCCAGGCTGCCACCAGTCTGCTTTTGGTCTCTATAGATTTGTCTGTTCTGGACATTTCATAAAAATGGAATTACGCAATATGTGGTGTTTTGTACTAGATTCTGTTGGTTAGCATAATGATTCCAAGGTTCATCAATGTTGCAGCATGTATTGGTACTTCATTTCTTCATGTGGTGAACACTAGTCCATTGTACACATTTTCCACCTCTCTTCTTTCATCAGTTGATGGCCATTAGGGTTGTTTTTACATTTTAGCTATAATGGATAATGTTGTTACCAATATTTGTGCACAGGTTTTCAAGTCTCTCAGGCAGATACCTAGCAGTGGAATCGCTGGGTCGTTTGGCAACTCCGTGTTTAACATTTTGAGGAACTGGCAGACTACTTTTCAAAGTGGCTCTACCATTCTGCAGTGCCACCAGCAGTGGATAAGTGTTCCAGTTTCTCCACATCCTCATCAGCACCCGTTATTATCTGACTTTTTTATTATAGCCATCCTCGTAGGTATTGGTATAGACTGGTTTATGTTCCCCTGAGATTCACATGTTGAAGCCATAACTCCCAATGTGATGGCTATGGGGCTTTTGGGAAGTAATTAGGGCTAGATGAGGTCAGAAGAGACACGAGAGTACACACAGTCTCTGTTTGCCTTGTTGAGGACACAGTGAGAAGGTGGCTGTCTGCAAGATAGGAAGGGAGCCTTCACCAGAACTTGACCACGCTTGCACCTTCATCTTGAGCAGGCTCCAGAACTGTGAGAAAATCAATTTCTGTGGTTGAAGCTACCTAGTCTATGGTAAGACTAAGACATGTCACTTCATAGTGATATTTCATTATGGTTTTAATTTGCATTATTGGCCATTTGCAAATCTTCTTTGGAGAAATGTCTATTCATCCTTTGCCCATTTAAAAAACTGGGTTATTTGTCTTTTAATTATTGAGTTGTGAGTGTTCTTAGTACCTCATAGCTTACCAGATTTTATATTTGCAAATACTTTCTCCTGTTTTGTGGGTTACTTACTCTTGGGTGCATTGTTTGCACCACTAAAGATGAAACTGAAACATATTAAGTAGCTAAAACAGACCTCTGAGGCATCCTGCATTAGTTATCAAGAGAGGAAGTGACCTGAAAGTCTTTAGAGAAGCCAGTCAAGCTGTGATAAATTGCCAAAAGATGAATCTCTTATGTAGAGAGAGTATTTAATGTTGTTTTCTTGTATAATAAGTAGAAAATCCTGTAATTGTCACTAACTGATATTGTTAGGGTTCCAGGAGCTCAGAAGCCTAGGGACTTTGCTTTGGAACAGATGACTTGTGCGTGAAAGGCCTATCTGACAGTTGCCTTGTTGAAGGGGAGTGTTGGCTGAGTGAGGCACCTAGTGGTTAGAGCTCAGGGATCTTAGGAATGTCCAAATTCCACAGTAACTTGAGCTTTTATATCCTTAGCGTCTTTTCATAATTTTAGAAGCTTATAGGCAAGTGAAAGTCCCCTGAAAATAAAAGCAAACTTTTTGGAATGGAAGCATGTGTCATTACGTGTTGTGAGAATTCTTCCCTCGCTTCTCCCAAAATACTACATGCTGTGTGTCTTTTAAATGTGAATTGAAATTGAGTTTTGTGTTTCACGACAACTCTTAAGATAATTATCTTAAGATAATTAGAGCTAGGGGCGCCTGGGTGGCTCAGTCGTTAAGCGTCTGCCTTCGGCTCGGGTCATGGTCCCAGGGTCCTGGGATCGAGCCCCGCATCGGGCTCCCTGCTCCGCGGGAAGCCTGCTTCTCCCTCTGCCACTCCCCCTGCTTGTGTTCCCTCTCTCGCTGTGTCTCTCTCTGTCAAATAAATAAACAAAATCTTTAAAAAGAAATGATAATTAGAGCTAATTCAAGACAACACAAAATTCTAATTATTATCATCTTGTTAAATACTCTGAAAAGCATTTCCAGGAGTCATATTTCAATGGCATGTCCGTCACTGGGGATGAGTCAAGTCTCCCACACCAGGCTGTTCTTTCCGTCCGCGAGCACGCTTGTAGTTCATGGGAACCATCTTCCCAGAGCAGGTGATAATGTGCTGATGCTTCACATGTGTGTGTGACCTCAGGCAAATCCGTTCACTCTGCCATTGGCCCACTTGTGTGGTAGTAAGAATGCTTTGAGGTGTTTGGATTAAAGATGAGGTAGACAGGTCCTGACTCGGGGAGGTCTGGATGTGAGAACTCCCCATCTGACCCCAGGCCAATTCTTGCCTTTCCTGAATAACGGTTGCCTGAGGCGGCCTCGTGTGCCCCCCACTTCCCTGAGGTGTCGTGAGGATCGATGAAGGGATATGTGTGAGTGGACCTTGAAACCGGCCCTCGAGTCCTCAGATGTGGAGGATCATAGGAGGTGCTGTCAGGGCTTGTTCTGGGGGGCGGCCCCCTGGTCGCGCAGACGGCCCACGCGAGAATGGGCGGTTCGAGAACCAGGAGGCCCAGGAGAAGGAATGTGGGAACTTCCCGCTTCGGGGCTTCCACGAGGTCTCCACACTGATTGACTACGTGGTCGCAGATTGTTTCTGTACAGCCCTGTTTACTAAGCTCTCTGTCTCACGTGTGACTTCCACCCGATGGTTTCTGTGGTCTCGGGAGGTCTATGAATCCTGTGTTCTTAGCCTGCTGTCATCTTCGCTGCAGGGGCTTGTCAGCGTTTCGGCATGGCAGATCCATTTAATCCTTACGGACTTTCTCCTCGGCTCTTCCCCGGGGACACATTTTCTGTCAGCCACCCCATATTAAACATACATACATGCCTCAGGCTCAGGATTTAGGAGGGTACATGAGGTGAAGTGAATTAAATGAATTCCTGCGGGCAGCCGGTTTCCCTCCGACATACTCTGCACTTTCTTCAGAGGAGCTCTTTCTCCACAGGGGAAATAAAAACCCTTCTTGGGACAGATAACTGGGAAATGTGGCTCACACCCTTACGTTAGGCTACGTGTATACGGTGCTCGGTTGCAGAAGGCCAGTCGGCCTCCTGGAGCCGCTCACTGCGCGGCTGGGGAAGGGCTCCCGCCGTGAAGGCGCAGAGGAGCTGAGAGTGGGGATGGGGGCTCCGGGTTCTGCAGAGGAGTCACCAGGCCCCATGGACCCACGGGCGCTGCGGAGAGGCCGGCGTCAGACCTGGGCTCCGGCAGGCCGCAGAGAGCCACCGCCTGCCCGGGCCGCTCACCTGCCTCCGGCGCTCCACCCCGGGCCCCCTCCTGTCGTTGGTTTTGGTACACACACACACACACACACACACACACACACACACACACACACACACGATTAACCCCTTGGTGGTCACATGGCCTTCGTTTCACAAGTGTTGGTGCCGGGGTGGCTGGGCACCAGCGGCTGTTCAGTGCCGTCCATGCTGGCGCCCAGAGCCGAGCGGGCCCCGCAGGTCAGTCTGAGCAGGCCGACCAGCCCTCTCGCGGCTTCTGATTTCCCCACAACCTGCTGCCGGCCAGGAGGGGCGCCACTTGGGTAACTCTTGGCCACCTCTGTGTAGGCCATACAATCAACCCTTCTTTCTTCTTTCTGTGTCCTTTGGTACCTTTTTCTCACCATCCTCTCTGACGTGGCAAGCACAGTTGGCTGCTAAAAATGCCAAACGAGAGGGGCTCTTTTGATGAAGATTATTTAGTCCAAGAACTGTTTATTCACTGTCTATTTGTGGCGTGATGCTGTGCTAACTTCTGCCGACTACAAACATGACTGAGACATGCTCCTTGTCTCTAAGGAGCTTATGTTCTTTTTTTTTTTTAAGATTTTATTTTTTTATTTATTTGAGAGGGAGAGAGAGAGCACAAGCTGGGGGAGGGGGGAGAGGCAGAGGGAGAAGCAGACTCCCCATTGGGCAGGGAGTCCGACGTGGGGCCTGATCCCAAGACCCTGGGATCATGACATGAGCCAAGGCAGACACTTAACCAACTGAGTCACCCAGGCGCCCCTAAGAAGCTTATGTTCTAAAGGAAGACTTTTTTTTTTTTTAAAGGCACAAATTACTGTATTGCAAGTCAGAACTATCTCTTAACTCTGAGACCTTGGGAAAGTCACCCAACTCAGCTTCAGCTTCCCCATCTCTAAAGGGGGTTATGAGATTTCACCTCCAGGAATTATTGTGAAGTAATTTAAGAATGAAAGAAAGTATTCTTTCAATTTATGTGTATCATCTTTTCAAATGGCTACTAAGTTTTTGGACTATTAAAGGCTCATTAAGTTCTTTGGACTTAACTACTGAAGAAATTGATCTATTAGGTATTTCTTTCTTTTTTTTTAAAGATTTTATTTATTTGACAGAGAGAGAGAGAGAGACAGAGAGGGAACACAAGCAGGGGGAGAGGGAGAAGCAGGCTCCCCACTGAGCAGGGAGCCCGATGCGGGGCTCGATCCCAGGACCCCGAGACCATGACCTGAGCCGAAGGCAGATGCTTAACGACTGAGCCACCCAGGCGCCCCATGTCTATTAGGTATTTCTTTTCTTTTTTTAAAAAAAGATTTTATTTATTTGAGAGAGAGAGTGCAAGCATGAGCAGGAGGAGGGGTGGAGGGAGAGAGAGAGAATCTCAAGCAGACCCTCTGCTGAGCTGGGAGCCCAACGTGGGGCTCGGGGACTGGATCCTAGGACCCCAAGATCATGACCTGAGCTGAAGGCAGCCGCTAAACTGAGTGAGACACCCAGATGTTCCCTGCTATTGGGTATTTCTTTTGGCCCGGGCACTCCATGAAAACGTATTGGGATGCTAAGCTTGACATGAACCAAGGGCTCATCGACTCTAAGATGCCTTTGGTTTTACGTGCTACTTTTATTTCTGTGTCGCAAAGAAAGACAAACACTGCCAATAACCTATGATACAATGCCTCTGAGATAATCCTGGGGAACACAGGAACTGATGCCAGGCTCACTTGCTTTGTGGTTTCTTTCCTATCTTCCATATGATCCGAGGGATTCGTCCATTTCTCTTGCCTCCAGGTGCATTGTTTGGCCTGAAATCAGCATATCTTTGTAGGAAGTAACTTAACTTTTCCTACCTGTGGGTATCTTTCTTAGGTCCCACAAAGCTTTATTGTTTTGCAAGAAAATTTGGAACTTTGGTCATTCCTCCAGTGGCAAAAATGTAATGTAAAATTTATATTCTGTCCTGTTTCCATGCCTTTCTATGTACCAATGACTTTGGGTTTTGGTGCTGAATCACGGCGTCATCATTTTGCAGACATTTAAAACGGCAGTTAAACTCAGTGTGGGTAGTACCAACGGTGCACACTACTCAGACGAGATGACAACAGTATAAACACTATGACCGAGTTCTGCCCAGAGGCAGCCACGATTATGTCACGACTGCATAATTGCAGCAGTGAAATGTGTTTGGCTGGCAGCATTGACATTTGCACTCAGATTTCAGGGTTGTTCAACTGTGATAAAATGTATGCTTCAGTGTCATCTTGAGTGTCCGACTTTCATTGACCGACGCTGGCTCCCTCGGCTTGTATACTTTGTTAAGAAGGATCATGAGGCCAAGTGTGGGTTCGGCGGGAAAGAGTGCCCTGATCCATTACTGATGTGTTCTGATTGGCGTCTGGGCTAGGTCAGAAAAGAGGGGCCTGTGTGTGATCTCCCAGAGTTTGAGGATGGAGAACATTTAGGAGGCCGCTATAATAGGGGTCAGGTGGCACAGTGAGACTCCAAAGGGTGGCACAGAGGCAGATTTGATGAGACTTGCCACCTGCGTAGTCGCGGGCAGTGACTTACTTGGCTTCTGTCTCAAAGGCCCGTGGTCCCCAAGGACATGACTTCTCTCACTTTGGGGCAGAGTGTTCTCTTGAAGGCCCCCTGAGCCCTCTCGCAGCCTTTTTTGGCACCCAAAGAATCTCTGTGGGACCCTCAGACGTTTCCAAACTTTCCGAACTGATTGGGTCCTTTTTCCCTTCTGGTGGAGGTTTTCCTGGCTTTAGCTTTCCACCAGTTTGTTTTCCCCTTCGGACTTTTTCAGGCTTTCTGCATCATTTCTGTCCTCACTCTGGGCCTCCCGCGTGACCCCTTCCCTTTAGCATCTCACCCCGCATCCCAAATCATTATCCTCTTAGAATAACTGTTAGCGTGTATAAAACCCGATTATATTTCAATTACTCCAGTTCCAGCCCAGTGACTTATTCTCAATCCATACAGTGGTGGGTTTTAATGGCTGAAAGGCGGGCTGGAAACCGTCTCATCCAGCACTTTCCCACATGTGTGTTCCTCCCTAGAGGCTAAGAGATACTTGGTGGGGGAAAAAAAAGAATTGTGTGATTAAATGAGTTTGGGAAATGCTGGTTTTGACCAAATTAAACACTTTTGTTTCCCCACCACCACCACCACCACCACATAACTTTAATGTGTTCATATGCACTGTGAATCCCTCAGGCGGGGGAGTGTTTCCCATGCTTATATGACTGTGAAACCCTCTTGTCCGAGCACGTCACTGCCCTAGTCCATTGCCATATTTAGTAGATGAGCAAACTCACACGGACTAAGCATGTGACGTCACTGAGGTTATTCGTCTTCAGCGGACTCCAGTGACTGCATCGTGGCCACCCTGGGGGATGTTTATGAACCTCTAACAGTGCATTCAGCAAGGGTTCGAACACTGCCGTGATGCCTGCAGAAAACTGTTCTGAACTTTCGCAGCTGAAAATGAGAATCAGCTACAGAATCTGGTGAGCTCCTAGCCAGCGTAAGCCCTTTTACTCGGGACCCAGGAGCAGCTGGACCCTCACTCCCAGGAGCAGCTGGACCCTCACTCCCAGGAGCAGCTGGACCCTCACTCCCAGGAGCAGCTGGACCCTCACTCCCAGGAGCAGCTGGACCCTCACTCCTGAGTGTGGAGTTCCAAGCCCTTCCTGCCCGTGGGCCTTTGCACATTCCTTCCCCACTGTTGGCAGTGCCCTTTTGCACCCTGCACGCCTCTCAGATGACCACGTTTACCACTAGATTCCTTCAGAGGGGCCTTCTTTTCATGCCTCCCTGACCTCCCTGGGCAATGTTGCTTTCTCCTCAGAGCTACCGAAATCCTAACCCCCAAAGTCTAACACGCAATTTAGCACATTCCTTTAATGATTTGATTTTCATTTGTTCCTTCACCAGACCGGGGCCCTTGAGGGCAGAGATCCCTTCCCATCCACTGCTGTGCCCGTAGCAGCTCACCGTGCCTGACCCGGAGTAGATCTTGGTGAATGTGGTTAAATGAATGATCCTCCTCTGGTGAGGCTCACCGGTCAGAGGAAGTGGCAGGAAAGCCACCAGCATGGGAGATCCAAGGGAGCCTTTCAGAGACAAATGGCTTTGGAGGAAGCACTCGGAGGAAACCATCCAGTTGGCAAGCAAGAGAGGTGCAGGGGAGAGTGGAAAAGGAAGACGGTGGAGGTGTGGCAGGGAAAAGGAGCAAAGAAGGCAGAAGAAATTATTCTCCCGGACAGAGCGGGGAAGTGAGGTAGGGCAGAGGAGCAAAGAAGAGCTGTGATTTGGCAAAAGAGAGGGTGGAGGGCTCTGATGGCCCAACGTGCTGTGCGAGGAGGTGGAGGGAGGCAGAGGGGGGCTTTGCCGGCGGGGGAGGCTCCGTGCCCCCCTGGCCTCCAGCAGCAGGGTGGTTCTCTGGCCAATGCCTCACCCAGATGTTCGTTCGGTGCCCAGGCCAGGCACTGAGCGAACATCCAAATAACGGAAACCATCTCAGAGGAGGGTGTATTTTTAGCCAGGGGCTCTGGCTGTGGTAGGTGATGACTCTAATCATCCAGATAGTTACTGCAGTGGCAGAGAGGCTTGGATGGCCGAGGTAGATTTGAATTCTAATTCTGACCTCCCTCCTGACAGACTGTGAGGTTCTGGGAAAGTCACCTGATCCTTTCTTCTCGATCACGCTTTGCCATTTGTACCGAGGGAGAATAGCAAATGCCCATACAAAGGACTGAACTGAAAAAATGAATAGAGGATATCTCCCAGCTAAAAGATGCTACACCAGAGTGTTAATAGTAGTTCTCTCTAGGTGATAGGGTTTTAAGTGTTATTTCTTCCCATTTCTTATTTTCTAACATTTCTGAAAGTAAACAGGTAATATAAACTAAAACCCAAAATTACCTTTAAATAGGCAAATGCTAATTAATTGTAATAAAAAAAGAACCCTTAAAACATGTAGTATGTACTGGAATAGCAGCTAAGACCTGGTTTTTACTTGACTTTGACATTGACTTAGTATTTGGCAGTCACTTAACTTGTCCATACTTTTTCTCTGTATTAAAAGAAATTTAGAATGCCAGCTATTGGGGCTCCTAGGTGTCTCCGTCGGTTGAGCTTGAGCGTCTGACTCTTGGTTTCAGCTTGGGTCGTGATCTCGGGGTCGTAGGCGTGAGCCCTGGGTGGGGAGTCTGCATCCCGTCTCCCTCTTCCTCTGCTCCTCCCCTGCTCATGCACGTGTACGTGCACGCTCTTTCTCTCTCTCAAATAAATAAATCTTTAAAAAAAAAAAAAAAAAAGGAATGCCAGCTGTTAAGACAAATATTTATAGTTCATGCCAGTGGTACTTTGCCAATGAAATTAAGCGACAGTACCCCTGGTTGCCGTGTGCGTTTGGTCTCTGTCTCAGAGGGCCATGGTGGAAGTCTCACTTCTGTGGCGATGGGAAGGAGGGAGCCAGTTGGGAGAGTCCTTATTTCTCCCCGACGATGGGCAGTGTTGCCTGACCTCCCTGGAACGTTGTATCAGTTCTGAGGGTCCCCTAATTGTGCAGGGCAAGAATGTGTTACATGTGAGGTCGCAGTCAAAAAGGCCTCCGTGTGTCTTTTGACCCAAGGGGTGCTGCTAGCTATGAAATGGGGCAACAGAAAGGGGGACACTCTCCTTTCAACCTCGCTTCGTATCCGGGGGCAGAACTTGGCCTTTCACTGAGCTGAAGAAGCTGTATATTCTGAGAGGGACCCGTGGAAAAAGACCTTTAATTTCTTCAATTACCTGACAGGTTCACAGACGTTACTGTGTTGTTGTTTTCTTTTTTAAACACAATAACGAAATTGTTAATGTATGCAACATAAAATTTACCACTGTTAAGTGTACGGTTCTGTGGCTTTAAGTATACTCTTGGTGTTGTGCAAACATCACCACCATCCACCCCCGGAACTCTTTTGTCTTCCCCAACTGAAACTCTACCCATTCAACACTACCTCTCCAGTCTCCCCGCCTCTCTCCAACCCCTGGCAGCCACCATTCTGCTGTCTGCCTCTGTGAATTTGACTATGCTGGGTGCTTCACTTAGGTAGAATTCTACAATAATTGTCGTTTTGTGTCTGGCTTATTTCACTTAGCATCATGTCTTCAGAGTTCATCTACGTGTCATCTCAGGCACGTACCACATTTTGTTTATCCAGTCACCCATCGTTGAACATTATTGTTTTTTAAAGTTTCTCTAGTTAAGGTTCTTAACACCTGATAGTGTTTCTCTTCCCTATTGCACTGTAAGCTCCTTGGTGATTTTATTCATCTTTGTGCTCCTGGTGCAGTGCATTGGTCAGTAATGTGCTGAATGAGTGAATAAACGGGTGAGCTGGCTGGGGCTTGGATTTGAATGTTTGCCCAAGAATCAGAACCAGCTCTGCCCTTGAACCTGATGTTCTGGATAAAGGGAGCTACAGATCTTTACTTCTCGGAACCTTCGTATCTATGACATTGGGACGTCAGACTCGCTGCTCGATCATTTGCCTGATCCAGCACTCTGAGCTTTTCAGGTTAAAGTTGCTATTGAAACGCTCAGGAAATTAACACTAATGCTTTTTTCCCCCCAGAACTCTTCTTGAATTTAAGAAATTCAAAAGTGGCTCCATTTAAAACCATTCAAAACTTGCCATGGATTTATGTTTAAAAAAATTATTGTTATATGAAAAGAAAATAGCTTGAAATATGCCCAAACCCATGTCTTTCTTTCCATTTCTGTTGTAGCCAGGGCTTCCCCCACGACATCTCCTCTCCTGGCTCCTGGGCCCCCAGACTCGCCCAAGACCTCTCCTCTCACTGCATCCTTTCTGAGACCCCAACTTATGTCGAGTCTGCCTTCTTCTCTCTTTTCTTTTCCTAGATGATTTTTTTTTCTCACTGCATCTAACCTATTGTCACTATCAGGGTGATTCCCAAAACTTAATCTCTGCCCAGACTTCTCTCCTGAGCTTCACTTCTGCGCTCCAACTGCATCTAGATATTTCTATCTGGAGAAGTTCATGTGTCTGACGCGAAACCTACATTTCTTCCCACATGCCACCATCCTCCCCACGAATCCATCTTTCCTCCTCCTTGACCCTGAACATCTCATTAATTACCCAGCAAATCTCTTTTGCTGCTGGATGATACTGAATGACAGGTGCCAGGCACCATTCTCGGCACATAATTAGCGGGTTCGTCCAACAGTTCAGAAAGTGAATCACCAAGCCTCTAATCCACAGTCTCTAACAGTTCTCTGGCTTCTGTTTCCTTTGCTGTTCCAGCACCTATTCATTTCCTAGGGCTGAGGGGACAAAGCTCCACAAAGTAGGTGGCTTAAAACTGCAGACATACATTGTCTCATGGTTCTCGAGGCCACAAGTCTGAAATCAAGGCATCAGCAGCATTAGTCCTTCTGAGGCCTCCCATGGAGACTCTGTTCTGTGCCTCTGTCCCGGCTGCTGGTGGCTTAGCATCCATCTTTGGCTTCCTCGGCCTTTAGACACGCTCCAGTCCTCCACCTTCACATGGCAGTATCCCTGTGTCTCTGCACACAGCCTTCTCTCCGTGCATGTCACCCGATCTGAATTTCCCCCCCGTTTTTTAAAGATTTTATTTATTTATTTATTTGAGACAGAGAGTGAGCCGGAGAGCATGTGCACAAGCGGGAGAGGGGCAGAGGGAAAGGGAGAAGCGGGCTTCCCGCTGAGCAGGGAGCCCGATGCGGGGCTCAATCCCAGGACCCTGGGATCATGACCTGAGCCGAAGGCAGACGCTTAACTGACTGAGCCACCCAGACACCCCTGAGTTTCCCCGTTTTTTTTTATTTTTATTTTTTTTTAAGATTTTATTTATTTATTCATGAGAGACAGAGAGAGAGAGAGAGAGAGAGGCAGAGGGAGAAGCAGGCTCCCAAGGAGCAGGGAGCCTGATGCGGGACCCGATCCCAGGACCCTGGGATCATGACCTGAGCTGAATGCAGACGCTTAACCATCTGAGCCACCCAGGCACCCGAGTTTCCCCGTTTTTATAAGCATACTGGTCGTATTGGATTAGGGCCCACCCTAATGACCTCACTTTAACTTGATTACCTCTGTAAGGACCATATTTCCAAATAAGGTCACATGAATGAATGGATGGATGAATGGTTAAGTGAATGAATGAATGAATGAGTTGGTCTCAATCTGCCTTTCCAACCTCTGTGCCATCATTCCCATCCAAGCACTTTGTCCTCTGGCCCAGTGTTTGGCTTCTGTTCTCCATGCTATTTCCTTTCCCAGCCCCCTCAAGTTCAGATTCTAGCCCTCGGCTAAGGCCCATCTCAAGCTAAGGCCCATGCTGCCATGACCCACTGATGTCTGCCTTCTCCTCACCCTGGTAGTGCTCTGCCGGTGCCTCCTCCGTGGCACTGTTAGCTTCAGCTTCGTGTGACAGTGATGTATCACAGAACTTTACTCTTGTTAGAAGCCATCTTACAGAGGGGCCAAGACCAGGATGTCTGCATTTGACCACTTGGGGGCATCTTAAAAACCATGACAGATCCCCGAGCCCCACACTTTGAGATTCTGACCAGCAGGTGTAGGTGGGGGCCTGGAATCTATAGTTCCAAAAGCTCCTCCCGGAGATTCTGGTACCCAGTCAAGTATGAGAACCACTAATCCAATCCAACCTCCTTATTATACTTACAGGGAAACGAGCTCCAAAATTGTTGTATGACTTGCCCAAGGTCACGTAATTAGTACCAGAGTCATCCAGTGGTATGGTTCTCTTACTTTCCCAGTCAGGTTGAAGCAGCTGAGGAACAGAGTCTGTATCTCTCTTATCTTTGTAACCTATGTGCTACCATCACCGTACATCAGTCCAGACCAGCAATTCAAAGTAAGTGCTCTTACTAAGTCACAGACTAGTGGTCATACCAGAAGCTCTAAGAGGACAGCTACGAGATATGTCTTTGCTTACCTGGCATAGTGCCTGGCAAATAGGAAGGTGCTCAGTTAATACTGGTTGGATGCACGAAGCATCTACCATGTACCAGGCACTGTAGTAAATGCTTTGCATACATCATCTCATTTCACTGATCTCAACTATGACCCTGTGAAGTGGGTTTTAATATTCCCATTTTACAGACGAGAAAACTGAGGGCCAGAATTTGAATAACTTATTCAGGGTCGTGCAGCCAATAATTGACATAACTGAGTTTTAAACCCCAGCTCTGTCTTCAGTGCTCAGCTCTCTTCAGAAGCTGTAAGTCACCCCCAAACAATATCTAGTGCAAAAGTATTTAAAAGCCCCCAGATGTTTAGAAAGCTCAGCTTGGTTCTCAGCTCTAACTCAGCCTCGCTGCCCCATGAGGTAATAGGAAAGGTCGGTCCACCGAGAGTTTTATTGTGAATGTCACAGAACATACAGTACCTGACCATTTGTGTGCTTCTATGAGTGTGACTCAGCGCTATCAGAAGCTTTTACAAGTGTTTCTTCCTCTTTCCCTTGCTTTTCTAAAAACGCTTTTAGGATCCCCCTCCCTTTGTAGGGCAGAAGTGACAGGATCAGGGCAAGCAGAGTTCAGAGAGTGTCCCAGCATGAACTATTCTAATACCAGGTTTCAAATAGGAGCTGATGGCTGGGAAACCAGAGTAGGGGGTGCAAGCGGGCCCCACCCACCCAGTCCCCCACCCAGTCCCCCGCCCAGATCACTTGCACGGTGAGCGGGTTTCCTCTGTACCAGAGGCATCGCGTGTCAGAGACTACGTGTCTAGAAATGGCAGGGCTCTGATCCGAGCTGTCAGGCATGAGAGGAAAACCTCTCTAAGTAGCCACATCCCAGAGACAGAGTTTCAGTTTTGTCATCTGAAATGTTTCTGTTATTTTTTCTCTTTCCAATTTCATGATGTTTTACTTGGATCTCGGCCTTGAATCTATTCTCCATGTCGACAATTTCCTCGTTCCTTGTGGCCTCCTTTTCATTGCTTCTGAGACCAGTCCTTTCTGGGACTGTAAGGTCACCCATCCCCCACCCAGCCTCAGGGGCCCAGGGTGAGTGAGGAGGGGTGCTGCACTGGTAGGGTCTTTCGAGGAGGGGCCAGCCTCCCACTGTGATAGCCTACCTCCTCCTACTTCCAAGCAGGCTTCCACCCTGTCCCTGAATTTTTCAAACATGTACATGCATTTGTTTCAAATTCTTACTTATCCTCCTGTCTTTTAAAGGGCCTCCAACATAATTACTTTAAGGACTCTGGTCTTGTAAATAACCAAGGAGGAAGCTGGGATGGTGAGCCCACGCCCAGAGGGGTCCCATGAAGTCATGGGTGGGCCTGGGGAGTCCTGACAGTTCTTTGCTCTAGGGTAGTAAATTGCCTGACTACCTGAGGAAACCGAATAAAGTGAGGGGGTCCCGGGGAGTAGTGTTTCAGTGTCGGGTTGTGTTAATATGCAGCCACACTTATGGTGAGGGGCTTGGAAGCCATCGCCTGTCTGCATTATCGGATCTACCACCACAAGGCCAATATATATATATATATATATATATATACACATATATACTATAGACAAAATCTTTTTTTTTGAAAGATTTTATTTATTTCGAGAGAGAGAGAGAGCGAGCAAGCAAGCAGGGAGATGGGCAGAAGGAGAGGGAGGGAGAACCCCAAGCAGGCTCCACGCTCCGCTCAGAGCCTGATGTGGGGCTCAGTCTCACGACCCTGAGATCATGACCTGAGCAGAAATCAAGAGTCAGATGCTTAACGGACTGAGCCACCCGGGCGCCCCATAGGCAGTCTTTTTACAGTAAAATCAAAAACACCATCCAAATTCCTTGGTAGTATAGCTCTAAACTCTGGCTGATTAAGTCTTACTGGAGTTTGTAGACCATGAGCTGAATTCCAGTTTTTTTTTTTTTATTGTAGTGATATGTGTTTAATGGAATCTGACCTATATTACTTCTGCCAAGAGGGAATTCTGAGTTAATGTGGTACAAAGAACCCCAAACTTCTCATTCTCAGGATGTGAACAGGAGTGAGTCTTTAATGAAAGCATTGAGTCAGTAATTTTTGTGGTTTAATATTACCACATGTAGTTCCGTAGGCTCAGAATAGATTCTCCGAGACCGGTGCTGTAGTAGAAAGAGCAAGAGATTAAGCATCCAGAAAGTAGATTGGCCCCTAGTTCTGCAACCCAGGGCAGTTTACCTAACTTCTCTGTGTACCCATTCTGTTGCCTATAAGATGGATGGGCCGGGCTGGACAGGTGGTTTTTGAGACAGTTCTTACTGAGGAGCTAGTGTGAAGATCCTTTCCCTCTCCAAGTTTCACCTGCATAAATGCCTTTATTTCTTATACTTCAACATGTGATTTTAGTAGAAAAGCAGAGTTCTAGCTCTTAAAAAAAAAGTTTAAAACCACTGGACTAGATCATCACCATCTCTCTATCTTTGTGATTCACTATAAGGTCTACCTGTCAAATTGTCTACACCTCCGGATGGTACTCTCATGTTTTTAGGAAGGGTCTCTACATCAAAAGCGTGAGTCAGTCAGGTTCAGCATGTAGGCAAGCTCATGCTTTGGGACCCTTCTAGTAGAGTCCAAGCCAGAAGGTCCTTTTGGGCAGCAGAGAGAGGGTTCTTATCAGTGTCTTTGGACAGGGCACAGGCAGCAGTTTCTAGAACAATCAGAAGAGACAAAGTTCTCTAACACCTCGACCATCCTGGCTGGACTGAGGCAGACCTACTATAGAACTTCGGAAGAGAAAATGGGATTCCACCTCTCTGGACTTCTTAAGCTGCGTAGTACAGAAGTCAGTCTCTGTGGCTCTGAAATGGGGACCGGGAGAATTGGGTCCCATCAAGTTGACAAGGTAATTTGAGAAAAGGCAATGGGAGGTGTGATGATGGGACAATTGTTTCTTGTTATCAGCTTGGCCTCCTCTTGACATATGCTCTTTCTGCCCCCAGTCATTCTTTCTTGACCCCTGCTTATGATGACCAGCCACTGGGAACCTTCCTCCATGCTGAGGAGGGACAGCCATCACTGCTCTGCCGGTTCCATTTGCCTCCACTCTGCTTCCTTCCAGCCCTTATGCCCAGTCCTCTTAAATGTTCATGGAAGATTTCCCAACTCATGGAAGTGAAATGATCCAGCTTAGATTGTAAACCAGGAAATTATTCCTCTGGACCAGAGAGAAGAGAGAAAAACAGGAAACACAACAAACCCAAATGGAATATGCGAGAGGAAGACATACATATTCTATAGTTTCCATTAAAACAAAAGCCCCATGGGGAAGGGAATTGCAACTGTGAGATGTGCAGTGGATTTCTTTCACATATGGGCATTCAGGAAACATTATTAATGAATGATAATGTTTTGTCAAGTGACTGAAAGTGTTTCAGGGAAGGAACAGGGAAGGAAAAATGGAGACATTCTTATATCTCAGTGGGGAATTGCTAGGCAGGCCATCCAGATGCCTTTTCTTTGGGGGGTTGTGAATTCCTTGTGTGTCCGGCCATCACTGTAGAACCTTAGTTTATTCTCTCAGAACTATACGCAATCATTACATATATCATTTTATACACACACACACACATACACACATATACATACGCAAGTATATATAAACATATACATGTATATATAATTCAAGTGTGCTTCTTTGAGGTCTCCTGGGGCTGGGCAATGCAAAGTATAGTCCCAAGACATTAAGAATAACCTAGAATAGCGATGCCTGGGTGGGTCAGTCAGTTAAGCATCTGCCTTCGGCTCAGGTCATGATCTCAGGGTCCTGGGATCGAGCCCCGCATCGGGCTCCCTGCTCAGTGGGAAGCCTGCTTCTCCCTCTCCCTCTCCCTCTGTGCATGCGCTCTCTCTCTCTCTCTCTCTAATAAATAAATAAAATCTTAAAAAAAAGAATGACCTAGAATAATTACCTTTAATACTATAATCATAATAATCTTAAAAATATCTTCATAAGGGTGAAGAGTAAAGAACACAATAAAATTCTTACAGAACTATGGAAGAGAAAAGGAAAAGACGGGTGCATCTTTATATGTGGTAACAGAATCAGTATCATCTTTATGTGCCTATGTGTATGTATTTATGAAGAACGTGTCTGTAAGTTGAAGCAATGAAATAGCCTGAACTCATCCTGTCTCTTTGTCTTGCCTTATCATTTTTCTCCTTTTCATTTTTCTTTTTCTTTTTTTTTTTAAAGATTTTATTTATTTATTTGATAGAGCGAGAGAGCACAAGCAGGGGGAACAGTAGAGGGAGAGGGAGAAGCAGGTTCCCCGCGGAGCAGGGAGCCCGATGCGGGGCTCGATCCCAGGACCCTGGGATCACGACCTGAGCTGAAGGCAGACGTTTAACCATCTGAGCCACCCAGGCGCCATCCTTTTCATTTTTCTTTCTAAGTTGAGGAAAGGTAGTGGTGGTTTGTGTAGATTATTTGTGTGGTGAGGGAGCCACCGGTCAGGGAGTGGGAGAATGAGGCAGGGAAGGGAAGGCGGCCAGTAACAGGTGGGCTGATGACTGGTTACCACTGGGGGCCTTTGAGCCTGAGCCCTCTGAAGTAGGCAGCCGGCATGGGGGGCTGGAGTGGTTATGCACCAATTGCTGTCAGTCACTGGCTGAGAGCCGTCCCAGGGAGCCTTACTTCCCAGTGCTTAATTCCTAACAGGATGGGCAAAGAGGGCTTTGCCCTCTTTTAACTGGAAAAGGTGGGCTCCTCTGTCCTGAAGTGGTGAAGCAGAGGGGCATGGGGGGGGGGTGGCGCTGGCTGCATGATCTAGACCTGCAATGCGTCTTTTTTTTTTTTTTTTAAGATTTTATTTATTTATTTGAGAGAGAGAGCGTGAACATGAGGGGAGGGAGGCGCAGAGGGAGAGGGAGAAGCAGACTTCCTGCTGAGCAGGGAGCCCAACGCGGGGCTTGATCCCAGGACCATGAGATCATGACTTGAGCCGAAGGCAGATGCTTAAATTACTGAGCCACCCAGGCGCCCGTGCAATGCGTCTTTGCTGAATTGCACTGTATTTCACTCTTGGTGATTCCCTGTGGTCTTTCCTGGATCTAATGGCAAGGATTACGTACACTATTTTGTCTGGTTTAACAAGTGAAAAAGATGAGGCAAGGGAAGGTCAATCAAGCTAAGCCAGGGACTAAATGAGCAAAGTGGAATAGGAGGTTCTTTATTATTTTGCCTGTTTTGGTCGGAGCATACACTAAATATTCGATCAATCTTTGATGATATGATCATGGAGACCAAATGGTATTAATTCTCCGCCGTCTCTCTTGGTGTTTACTTGGGCGGTCTCCCGAGCAGTTGTGGTAATGCGGGTGGGGGTGGCGCCACGGCCAAGTACAGACGCAGCGTCGTCACAGCGGCGCCTTGTCCCATCTGCCGAGTCTCCAGAGAGAGGTCCCTGAGAGACAGTGGCAAATTAAATGTGCCATTATTGTCAACAGTCCTCGTTCCACGTGGCGTTCGTTTATGACTAATAATCAGTCATTGTGATGGCCATTTGACTGGGCAGTCCTTCAGTCACTGTTTTTGAATCTTGTGACTGTCTTAGATTTTAGACATACTTGTGTATATCTCCACAAGCATGTTTTTGTATGGCCGTAGTTGTGAAACACTTGCTTTTTTAATCAGCGAAGCTTAACAACGTAGCCCCTCAATTGCATAAACCGAAATAATGCTTTAAAAAAAGATACTTGAGGGGCGCCTGGGTGGCTCAGTCATTGAGCATCTGCCTTCAGCTCAGGTCATGATCCCAGGGTCCTGAGATCGAGCCCCACATCGGGCTCCCTGCTCAGCGGGAAGCCTGCTTCTCCCGCTCACTCCCCCTGCTTGTGTGCCCTCTCTCGCTGTGTCTCTCTCTGTCAAATAAATAAATAAAACCTTAAAAAAAAAAAAAAAGACTAGCATTTTAAAAAAAATAAAAAAGACACCTGAGATATTCTAATCATTGTGCTGTTGCTTTGACTTTGAAAGGGTTACCTTGGGGTAGGGACACAGCAGTTATCAAAGAGTGACTTATTAATAAATCTGGGCTTTTCATAGATTTCTCACTAGCATCTCACATTTCTCACTAGCATTTCTCACTAGCATAGATTTCTCACTAGCTTTTCATAGATTTCTCACTAGCATCTCACAGCAGTTATCAAAGAGTGACTTATTAATAAATCTGGGCTTTTCATAGATTTCTCACAAGCCCGACTCAGGGCTTGATCCCAGGACCCTGAGATCATGACCTGAGCCGAAGGCAGATGCTTAACTGACTGACCCACCCAGGCATCGCTATTCTAGGTTATTCTTAATGTCTTGGGACTATACTTTGCAAGGTTCGTGCAAGATTGTCCCTATTCCGTTTGTCGTCATTACTAAGAGCTTCGTCTGCCTCCTTCAAGTCAGATTCACTTGAGCCTAGTGTGCAAAGTATGTACCTTCTACTGCACTTGTTTCTCAGACATTTACTGAACCCCTGCTACACACCAGGTGCTTCCCTGAGTGTAGGGGTCACCAACGTGAAGACAGTTCCTGTACTGTGGTCACTTGAGACCTCACCACCCTGAGCCTGGTATTTCTACAGAGTCTTAAGTTCCAGAGCTGGACATTCTTCCACCAAGGGGATTTCAGAGACCTCACCATCAAGGATGGGGAGGGATGACCCAAACTGTAGGGGACAAGGGAAATGACACCCACGTCGGCAAAAGTTAGTTTTGGTGGAGGGGACATTTTTTGTAACAACTATACTGAAATGTAATTAATGTAGAACAAATTGCACTCGTTTAAAGTATACAATATGGTGAGTTTTGACAGATGTATATCCCACGAAATCACCACCGCAGTCAAGATACAGAGCTTTTCTTCATCCCAGAAAGTTTCCTCCTGCACCTTTGCAATTGGACACAGGGAACATTTTAATGCGAATCATGTGCCTTTTAAAATTCAGGAACACTTTCATCTGATCAAAAGAGTATTTATTATACTTTTGGCTTTTTTGGCACCAGGCCCTGTGCACTGTCCTTAAGCCTCAGCCCATCTGGTACTTCAGAAAGTCCCTTGCACTGGACCACCAGATCCAGACGAAGGTGCCAGGGTGCGAGAGGTTAGAAGAACCTCCACCTCAGGGGCGCAGGGATGCTGGCATATAAAGGTTGGGGACAGGCGGCAGCGGAGAGGAAAGGTGGGGGCCAGATCACTAAGGGCCATGGATGGTGTGTGACACAGTTTAGATTTTAACCTACAGGCAAGAGTCACTGGAGAATTGTGACTGAGGAAGTGATAGAATCAGATTTGTGCATTAGAAAAATCACTCTTGGAAACTGGGTCAAAGTTACAAATACGAAGGACAGTTTTAGGGCAGAGGTGGTGGGAGGAGAGAGGGGCAAACACGTGGAATCTAGAAAGCCGGACTGACGGGCTGGGAGGCTCCAGTTGGGCATAGCGTTCAATAAGAGAGCGAGAAGAATCATACATAACTCCCAGGCTTATTGTTGGGCCAACCAGGGGTTGCCTGTTAGGGAAACTGTAGATTATTTGGGCAGGTAGAGTAGGTTTGGAAAGATGTTTAGTTTTAGATGTGCTGGGTTGAGATTTCTGCTAAGTAGAGATGTCTAATAGTCGGGCCTGTGGGTCCAGAGGTCTGGACTGACTATTTCAGGATCATCCTCATTCAAGCGACACTTAAGAAAATGTGTTTGGGGAGCGCCTGGGTGGCTCAGTCCTTAAGCGTCTGCCTTCGGCTCAGGTCATGGTCCCGGGGTCCTGGGATCGAACCCCTGCATCGGGCTCCCTGCTCGGCGGGAAGCCTGCTTCTCCCTCTGCCACTGCCCCTGCTTGTGTTCCCTCTCTGGCTGTGTCTCTCTCTGTCAGATAAATAAATAAAACCTTAAAAAAAAATAAAAGAAGCAATTATAAAGCATAAGAAAACATATGGATGTAAGGATTGTTTAAATCTGTCTATAGAAATTTGCTTATTTTATGAAAGTATTGCATTTTGGGCGCCTGGGTGGCTCAGTTGGTTAAGCGACTGCCTTCGGCTCAGGTCATGATCCCAGGGTCCTGGGATCGAGTCCCGCATCGGGCTCCCTGCTCCGTGGGAAGCCTGCTTCTCCCTCTCCCACTCCCCCTGCTTGTGTTCCCTCTCTGGCTGTGTCTCTCTCTCTGTCAGATAAATAAATAAAACCTTAAAAAAAAAAGAAGATGTGTTTGGAACACCCCAGTGTGCAGGCAGTAGCTAAGATAGCAAGGGTAAGCCCTGGCTTTGTTTGGGAGACAGTCTCTGACTCCTAGGCCAGGTTACGTCCTTTTGATTTGGGTCCCTCACCCCCCAACCTGTACTAAGTACTTTTCCTATCAGAACATTCTTCCCCCGTCATGGTACTTACTAATTGTTTCTTTTCCCCATAAGGCTGTAAGCTTGTGAGACTGGCACCAGTCTCACTGTGCCCTCAGCGCCTCTTACAGAGCTGGGCAGCTAGTAGAAACTCAACACATACTTTCATGCCTGTCAATTGAATGCCACCCCAACCACCCACGACTAGGAGATCCTTCTAGGGAGAGGGAGCAAGGCAAGACAGAGCCAGAAGTGCTAAGACTGGAGCCTCGTACAACAGGTTGTGGGGACACACAGGAGGAAGTAATGGAAGGCTCTACAAAGTTCATTTGAGCCAGGCCTTGAAGGGTGAGGAAGGGTTCTCCAATCAAGCTGGGTGGGAAGCACATTCTCGGCCTGCGGGTATAAACTAGGTAAGGGCACAAAAGGAGTGGAAAGTTTGCATGTGACCAGCATAAGAGGCTGGGACTTGGAAGGGTGAGGACTGGCAGGTGATGGGTCTTGAAGAGTCACTGGAGACCCTGAAGGCTTATGGTTCTATAGCAAGGAGTTGGGACTCGACTCTTTAAGCAACGGGAAGCTAGTGGAGGTTTCTAAGCAGGATAACACTATGGTCAGATTACAGCTTTAGGGAGAAATCTCTGGGATAGAGTAGAGAGATTAAGAACTCCTCCCCCTGAAAAGTGCATTTTTGGCAAGCGCCCAGGTAATTCTTCCACAGGTCATCCTGAGACCACACCTGAAGAAACAGTGGCGTGAAAGAGAAGCTGGAGCAAGTTAAGGCTGGTGGTAGAAGAGGTGCCTTGGCAGGGAGGCACAGCGGGTCCACTGGGAGCTAATGAGGCCATCCCAGCTAGTCAGACAAAGGAGTCTTCGGAACCTTCTTCTGCAGAGCACCTGGGGGGCTCAGTCGGTTGGGCATCTGCCTTCGGCTCAGGTCATGATTTCAGGGTCTTGGAATCGAACCCGGTGTTGGGCTCCCTGCTGAGCAGGCAGTTTGCTTGTCTCCCTCTCTCTCTGCCCCTCCTTCCCACTTGTGTGCTTGCTCTCTCTCTCTCTCTCTCGCAAATAAATAAAATCTTTAAAAATAGAAAAAAAAAAAGAACCCTCTTCTGAGGCATCCAAAACTCAGAACCTCAGAGGCCCTAGAGCATCAGTGATAATAAGCCACATGAAGCTTTGCAGTCCAGCCACATGGATGCTTTTGTGGTTGGATGTGGGCAGAAAACTTTGGGGACATGGCCAGCAGGATCCTACCTTACTTCAGATGTAATCTGATCACCCCTGGTGTCCTGATGACCATTTTAGTCCTAACGTGAGCATTATTATGCCTATTGGAAAGGTTTTGGTAGGAATTCATTGGAAAAACCAGGGGCCTTCTTTACAAGTCATCTTTGATTAACTTAATAGTGTATTTCAAAAGTACTTTTTGGCCAGTAATGACAAACAAATTGCTTCTGAACTAGATGGGAACGATCTAAACACATCCTCTAAGCACAAGTGTCAAAAGTATCTCTGCTTGTCTTTATTTGCCCTTAAAAATCTGTTCAAAGAAATATGAACAGACTCTGGACTCTAAGAATAATATTTTCTGTGGATATATATGGACAGATAAGCAAAACCTCACGGGAGAAAAAACTTCTATTAAAATAAAAATAAAGATCCCCCACAGCTTTATCCTTTGCTCACTGGGGTTTCTTTATTCCATTTTGAGATAAAAGTACTTCAGTTTCTCAGGAGATGCTGATTATGAGTTGAACAAAAACAAAGTATTTTAATCTCTCTACATATCTCTATCTGTCTACCTTCCTACTTACCTATCTCTGGCCCTGAATCTTCCAGCCATAAGCGTAGACCTTTCTGCGTGGCTGGGGTTATGGTACTTTGAGTAAACACTAACACTACTGCTCAGGATCCCTGGGGAGAAAGCCCTCCTCCTCTCTGGTCAGTGAGAATACTGTGCTCAGGGCTTCTACCCCATTGAAAAGCCCCTATCTGAAGCTCATGGAAGGCTCTCTGGGATCCGAATCTCTCTCTCTCTCTCTCTCACACACACACACACACACACACACACACACGCCGCCTGGCACACTGTGATCCTTGCTCCTGGAGTTGCTTTTGGCTGCTGTCCATGCTCTGTGTCAGCATCTGGAGCTGACAGTCGTGGGAGCCTGCGGAGGCACCTGGCGTTGGTCAGCAGGAACACAGTGAGTGGAGAGTGCGGTCAGTTTTCACGTGCACATTGGAGGAAGAGCACAGACAGGGTTACTGTCTCTGTGGCAGTATCTCTGGGAACTGTGCTTCCATCCTGGGGAATTATTACGAAGTGGTATGCAGGTGGGCGGGGTGCCTGACAGGCTCAGTCGATAGAGCATGTGACTCTTGATCTCCAGGTTGTGAGTTCCAGCCCCACGTTGGGCATGGAGATTACCTTAAAAAAAAATTTTTTTTTAATAAAAAGTAGTAAGAGGGGTGCCTGGGTGGCTCAGTCAGTTGAGCATCCAACTCTTGGTTTCAGCTCAGGTCATGATCTCAGGGTTGTAGGATCAAGGCCTGGGTTAGGCTCTGCCCTCAGTGGGGACTCTCTTTAGGATTCTCTCTCCCTCTCCCTCTGCCCCTCCCCCCGTTCGTGATCTCACTCTCTCTCAAATAAATAAATCTTAAATAAATAGGGGCACCTGGGTGGCTCAGTCGTTAAGCGTCTGCCTTCGTCTCAGGTCACGATCCCAGGGTCCTGGGATTAAGCCCCGCATCGGGCTCCCTGCTCAGCGGGGAGCCTGCTTCTCCCTCTCCCTCTGCCACTCCCCCTCCTTGTGCTTGTGCACTCTCTCTCAAATAAATAAATGAAATCTTAAAAAAAATTTTTTTAATAATAAATAAGTAAATAAAGTGGTCTGCAGGTTGGGCAGGAACTCTGGACTTCCTCCCTTCTTAGGGTCTTCTGGAGAGAAGGTCCCATCCTAAGAAAGCAGCTCAGGGGAATATCCCCTTGCTTGTGGAGCCCACGGGTGTGTGTATTTGTGTCCACACCGAGACGCACATGACAAACTGCACACGGTGCCTCAGCACAGCCCAACAGGTTTTTTCTGTTTACATTTAACTAGCTTTGAACAGCAGGAGGAAACCTTAAATATTTCCTTTCTTCTCACAAACGCTTTCTCTAATAAAACAAAATTACTGGAGATGAAGCAGAGAATAATTCAAATAGTCATTTAAATCAAGGACCTGGTTTGGCTTGGCCTCCCTTGGAGACTTTTTAGCTTGTGCTAATAAAGGCCAGGCAGGCTAAGCTGACCTGAGCGGAAGGTGGGAGGCAGTCCCAGAGACTTGGGGGGGCGGGGGAGGAAGAGTGTAGGCCATTGGGCTCCTGTAGCCCCTCCCTCAGTATTTTTGTCCCAGTGAAATCAAGCTGAAACTGACATGGAGGGCTTCCTCCAGGAGGTGGGGGGAGACCAGGAGGAGAGCAAGCAGTTCCTGGCGGTCACTCTCTGGGGGAAGTTGGAAGGAATTCGGTGTCATCTGTTCACAAACCTCATTTTGGCCTCCTTATCTGCCACTGGCTGACTCTTAGAGCCACAACCACCAACTTTCTTTCTTTTTTTTTTTTCTTTTTCCTAAAACACACATGAGGCACACTCCCATGGGCATATCCAGATTACAGGCGGCGGCACAGATAAATCAGGCTGTGGGTTGGGAGCGGTTCCCAGTGAAACTCCACTTCTTTTTCTCCCACTCAACAAAGCAGACCTCCATACAAGTGAATGTAAGACGTTACTCTGTGTCCTGAGCCCTGGGTGCAGGATTCTGGCCAATAGTAGCTACCAAATAAATATTTACTAAGTGAAAGATAGCCTTGAATCCACACTAATTTGTATTTTTGAAAAGTCATTCATAAATTCTAGCATTTTAACTATTAGGAATTAATCCCAATTAAGTTAATCCCAATAAACCAGCAGGATCTTGTGATTGTGAACAACTGTTATGTGGGTTGGTCAGAAGGAATATTTGTTAGCATTTTTATAGGCTCTTAAAGTAGTTTTAGCTATACAACTGATAAAACCAAGCACAAGCTTTATCAGTCCTGCCACTTGCCTTTCAGCACCATGTAGATAAACTCATAATAGTTCCCAGAGAGGAACTTAAGAGATTCTTAAGCGGGAGACCAGGGGAGAGATACTCTTAATGTTGCCAGATCACCAACATATGCTGGCATAAGGTTAATTTCAAGATCTTACACAAATCCAGGATAAGATTCTGTATCAGATTCAAATTTGGGGCATTTGTCACCTCACTGCTGTTGGCAACTCTGAAAGCTGGAGTTGGGTCCAGAAGAATACAGCCCACTCTGTCCCCTGGGATGTCTCAGGAGAGGGAAATGGCATTAGATGAGGGACCGAAGGGTGATTTTGACTTGTCATCCAAATGTTTCTATTCTGGATGATTTTTTGTAAGGATTTTTTTGAGATAAGGATTTATGTATCCCTTTGAAGAACAGCCTTAAGTAGGCAGGCATACTTTAGTTAAAATAATACTTAAAACTGTGGTGTAGAGATTGCCACCACCAGTCTAGATGATTCTGGTAAGTTCCATAGCTGTTGAGAGGTGCCGGGGCAGACAGAGCAGGGCAAGCAGGGGAAGCCAGAGTCAGGTGCACAGCGATCCCAGTCAGGGTCTGTGATTGCCGAGTCAAGATTGTTAGGCAGGGAAGTGGTGATTTAGGGAGTTGGGTGAGCCAGATGATAAGTGTGCCCATAATAATGGAAAATGAGTGAAGAGGGAGAATTTTAGAAATATGAAGCAACACAACCCAGGTGAGCTGAGCAGGAGTCAGGTGTAGACTTCAGTTATTAAGAGCATGAGAGAAGGAGCTAGAGAAGACACCGTAGAGAAGGAAGGCTCCATTTCTCCCTGTAGGTTACCCTGCCTGATGCGATCTGGGGAATATTTCTTCTCTTCTACATGGATTCAAGAGCACTTCCCAATGATTTTAGGAATGCCAGCTAGACATAACGAACTTTGGACCAATAGCATTTCAACCTCAAGATGTAATTTCCTTCTCTCTTTAGGCCTTAAACAAAATTTTCTTTTCGTTAATTTGAAAGCCCATACTTTGTACTTCTTAATTCTAATTATGGTAATCTTGTTTTTTGAGTGGAAAATTAAGAAAGTTGGTCTTAACGTTGTTTTTTACATACCTTTCTGATCTATTATTTTTTAAGATTTTATTTATTTGACAGAGAGAGACACAGCGAGAGAGGGAACATAAGCAGGCGGAGTGGGAGAGGGAGAAGCAGACTTCCTACGGAGCAGGGAGCCTGATGCGGGGCTCGGTCCCAGGAGCCTGGGATCATGACCTGAGCCAAAGGCAGACGTTTAACGACTGAGCCACCCAGGCGCCCCATACCTTTCTGATCTAATGAGAGTCTGAAGGATGTTCACATCCCAATGTACTAAAATCTTCAACCGCCCTGAAAAATTGAGATGTGTTGTCACTGTTTTATCAAATTATTGTTTTAAAATTGCTGTTTTACTCTTCCCCAAACTGGCTTTGGTAGGAAGAGCGACTTCTAATAAAACAACCGATACTTTGTTGGATACAGTATGTTAAAAGAGTGGAGAAGTATAAGAATAATGATGAGTATTAAACTAATGTTGGGGCGCCTGGGTGGCTCAGTCGATTAAGCGTCCGGCTCTTGATTTCGGCTCAGGTCATGATCTCAGGGTCGTGGGATCGAGCCCCACGTCGGGCTCTGCGCTGGGCAAGAACCTGCTTAAGATTCTTTCTCTGCCCCTCCCTCCTCCCTCTCTCAAAAAAATAAAATAAAAATAAAACAAAATAAAATAATGCTGATAAGCCGAGGAAAGAAGCAAACAGACATTCTGGGTAATGATTCAGGAAGTGTATCCGGGAGAGGAAGATTTGGAACAACTCTCCCTTTGAGTCAGACTTATGTCATGGTTTGCTCCTTATTTAAGGAGTCAGGCCCCCTTAGACTTTTTAGAGCGAGTCCACTGTCCCCGCTGATGCGCTTGAATGTACCACTTCACCTTGCTAAAACAAGTTCATCTTCATCTAAAGTAGGCTGAAAATTATTCACTCCTGGAGAAAGCTGTCACAATATTTTGATATCCAGCAGAAGTAATTCTGCAAGCCTGTCTGTCATTATTTGGGGAGAGGACCCCAGAGGGGCCACCCTTACTTGCTGTCTTTAGGGAAACTGTATGGCCCCCTCCTCCTGCAATTACCCACCAAAAAAAGTGTGAAGGCCAACGTAGAATACTAGGATGGTGTTAGTATGAAGTATCTAATGTATTCAGTGTAATAATTGTGCTTTTATCCATCTGGTTCTCACTTGTTTAGGGTTTTTCTACTGGAAAACTGAAAAATCAGTAAGGCAAAATAAATCAAGAAGGCATTTATACTGGGGCACCTGGGTGGCTCAGTCGTTAAGCATCTGCGTTCGGCTCAGGTCATGATCCCAGGGTCTTGGGCTCGAGTCCCACGTCAGGCTTCCAGCTCAATGGGGAGTCTGCTTCTCCCTCCTCCACTCCCCCTACTTGTGTTCCCTCTCTTGCTGTCTCTCTCTGTCAAATAAATAAATAAAACCTTAAAAAAAAAAAAAAAGGGCATTTATACTGACAAAAACAGACCAGAGTGGTTTTTTGGGTTTTTTTGTTTGTTTGTTTGTTTTTGACCAAAGGTGTTTTAGGGACTTTGAAGAAAGGACCTAAAAATTGTTACTCAGCCTGGCCCTTATTTTACAATATGTGCTGACTTCGGGGCGCCTGGATGGCTCAGTCATCAAGCGCCTGCCTTCGGCTCAGGTCATGATCCCAGGTCCTGGGATCAAACCCCGCATCAGGCTCCCTGCTCTGCATGCAGTAAGCCTGCTTCTCCCTCTCCCACTCCCCCTGCTTGTGTTCCCTCTCTTGCTGTGTCTCTCTCTGTCAAATAAATAAATAAAATCTTTAAAAAAAAACAATATGTGCTGACTTCTCGCTTTCAGAGCTGAACAGCCTAATCCTTGATCATCCCAGAATGAGTTTAGGAATTTGTAATCATTTCCTTTTTACTGGGTATTTGCATACATCACTAACCAGCTCGGTTGAGAAGGATGAGCAGTTCCTCTGTGCTGAAATAGAATGATGAGAATTTAGGGCCAACCTGAAATGTTCATTTATCAGTTAGTCCTTAATGAGCATTTATGTGTAAATGACAATGTGCAGAGAAGACAAATTCCCTTCCATAGTGTACATTTTCAAATAGGCTAATAAGAATGGTTAGAGTTTTATATTTTTATCCATGGTTTGCATTAGGGCTCTGTGTTGAGGGGAAGGGTCAATGTATATAAATAAGAAGAAGGATATCTGGCAAGATTGGGAACATGACCTCTTGCCCTCCAAAGCCTGGGAAGCCCTAGTGAATGCTCCCAATCTTAGCAGTGTATGGACATGGTGTGAACTCTCCCCTCTGCATACAGAGTGGGGGTTAGAGGTTAATGAATGAGTGCTCTCCTCACACACGAGATCCTGTTCGATGGTGGTTTTATAAATAAGGGCTTAAATGGGGTCAGAATAGGACCTGCATATTGCTTCCAAGCTCTCTAAATCTTTTTGAAGTGATGGTGTTCAGAGATGACACCCTTCCACCAGGGAAGGGAGATGTGAGGCTCTCATGCTTGGGGAACTGGACACTGCTACTGGTTCCATATGTCTAAAAGCAGGACCCAATGGAAAACAAAGCCGGGGGGGGGGGATCCTTGCTGCCCCCTATTCTTCTCTAGTAATCCCTTAAAAAATAATTGCAGACCCAAACCTCTGGCCTCCAGCACATTTTCCACTTGATTAGAGGCCTTTGTGAGGTAGGGAAAGGGACCTGCAGCCTTGTACATTGTGCTGAGGCCTGAAATGTCCAGCTGGGATTTTTTTCCATCAAAAGGGGATTTTAGTAAAACCATTATCAGGGGCTTAAGAAGAAAAGCTGTTGAGCTGCAAGTGAGGGGGTAGATTAGCATTAGCAGGCTTGTTTTGGGCCACTGGTGGAAAGGGTGGGAAGGTGTTTGCATCCCTGCACACAAGGGCTGTAGTTTCTCTGCGAGTTCCTGGCAGGTGCAGAGGCAGGAACGGGTACAGGAGGGACCCGTTCCCATGGGCTTGGGAATTGTCCATAGGGGGGCTTGGAGGGGTCCATGGGGCATCAAGTGCAAGGCACCCCAAATCCAGGAGGATTGCACTCCCTGTGCCCCTCTGCTCTCGGAACTTGAGAACCGGGACGTGTCTGTGCTGGATTAACTTGGATGTCTGCGTGGACACCTCTACTTTTGTGGGGTTGGGACTGAGGGGACGTAAGGAAAGCAGCAGCCGTGGCTGTCCTGTGGGCAGATGAGTCGCCAGGCTGTGTGGGGCCGATGAGCTCTGCCCCGGAAGCCCTCTACAGGTAGGGTTTCGGGGGTTCTCTAAAAGCGCCTTCTGGGGATCACTAGAGCTGTGGGCTACACCTTCTTTGCCAAAATGGAGCCCAGAAGGCTGAACCGAGTGCAGCTGGTGGGCATTGGCCACTGGAGCCAACTGCTGTCTCAAGGGCCTGTGTGAGGGATGTCACCCCCCAGCGGCCCTGGAAACGCCTGTTTTGTGTGTCTCCCAGGGTGCATTGTCGTCCTAGCTTGTTTTCCCTGTGCAACCAGGATGGTGCCAGGAGCATGCAGCTGGAGCATACATATAGCGGGAGCATACAGCAGGAGCATACAGCTGGAGCATACATACAGCAGGAGCATA